>NW_012150729.1:918997-930346 GCF_000956105.1 Propithecus coquereli | reverse complement strand
GATTTTATTTGCGAAACTTTCCATTCTTCCTTTCAAAACTTTCCCTTTGGCGATCAGTCCCTCTGGGCTGACCCACTGAAAGAAGACAAAGGATAAAGAGCAAAGAGTGTTCCCTAAGGGCTATGGCGCTGGGAGGTTACAGAGGGGCCATCAGCCCTGGAAACAAGGTGCTCCGGAATACTTTGCCCAACATTTCACATCCTCACGCACCCCTTAGTATTGCTATTTTTGGCAGTGCTCTCTGTTTGGCTTTAAAAGAGAAAGAGGGGAAACTTGCCTTGTTTTGAGGGTATAATAAAGTGTGACAACACAACTCTGGCATCTCAAGTAGCAGGGAGAACTCTAAGGCAGAAGAGGTTCTTCACAATAATGCTAACCCAAAAATCTCAGTACATGATCACTTACTGTTTCCACGACCCATATAGGGATTCCTTGAGATTCTTTCTCTCTCTTACACACACACCCCACCCCCCACAACTCAGTTAGAGGGGTTTTATCCCCACCAGAGTAGGAAACTTTTGCCTCATTTATAATAGTCTAAAAATTCACACTGTTTTTTTCCATTCTTTCTAGCATAAGTTCAGATACTACACTTCAAAAGAAATGCCTTGAAGCATTTTTTTTAGTTAGAGACTAACCTGTTGGCCACTAACTTTGGCCCTGTCTATACTATAGTACAAATCAAATATGCAGTTGCCTCATTTCCTTCCCCTAAAAGCATCATCGCTCAGAGCCACAAGCTCCTTAAATGGAGAAAACCCAAAACCCCCAGGAAAGGTGATAGAAGTCAGCCCCTGGTGTGCACTATCAAGTTTTGAAGGTAGAGAATGTTACTTAAAGGGCTGACTAGGAATGGCCTGGTGGTTTTCTTCTTCCATCTGGGTAAATTACACAGATCTCTGAAACTCATTCTACCGCCATTCCTAGACCAAAAAAAGTATATCTGAGAAATTCTCACTCATTATTATCCTTATATTCCTCACTCCCTTAAAATATACTGAGGGAAGACCCGGAAGCAGATCCTGCGGGGCGACAGGCAAGCTCAGGCTACTTGATGTAAAGATGATGAGGATGAAGACCTTTGTGATGATCTACTTCCACTTAATGACTGAGCCTATCTGTTCATGATGAAGAGATTACTCAGAACTGATCTCCACGGCTGATTCCCCATTCATGCTTTCCAAGAGTAACTAATCTTACCTGAGAAAGAAATCCAGAGGAAGAGGAAAGAAAGAAGAGGAGGGAATGGCACTTTCCCAGGGACTGTTTACATTCAAGGATGTGGCCATAGAATTCTCCCAAGAGGAGTGGAAGTGCCTGGACTCTGCTCAGAAGGCCTCGTACAGGGATGTGATGTTAGAGAACTACAGGAACCTGCTCTCCCTAGATGTTTCTGAGGAATTATCATCAAAAGAAGACAATAAAGAGGAATTATACCATCTGGTGATATTGGAAAGAAATGAAAGCCATGGCATCAAGAAAGTCTGGAAAAATATGCATAAGTTTGACAGCCGGTGGGGATATGATACAAGAAATTACAAAGGAGTGCCTTTTACCCATAACAGAAATTCATAGAAAAGATCAACAACATAATAAATCTTCAATTAATTTTTCTTTGAAGCATAATGTTTCTGTAAGAGATAATACCTACCAATATTTTGTACATAGCAAGCCATTCGTAAGGAATTTGTTAAAACTGAAAAATAACATAAGCTGTACTGGAAACAAGTATGTGAAGTGTTTTGAAAATAGGATTGGATTAAGCCTAACAGCACATCTTACTGAACTGCAGAGATTTCAAACTGAGGAGAAAACTTATGAATGTAATCAAGTTGAGAAGTCTATCAACAATAGTTCCTTAGTTTCACCACTTCAAACAATTCCTCCTACTGTCAAAAACATTTGTAATAAATATAGGAAGATTTTAAAACCCCCTTTGTTACCTACACTATACAGGAGAACACACATCAGAGAAAAGTCATACAAATGTAATGACTGTGGAAAGGCTTTTAGCAAAAGTTCCAACCTCACTAATCATCAGAGAATTCATTCTGGACAGAGACCTTACAAATGTAACGAGTGTGGCAAAGCCTTTAACCAGTGTTCAAACCTCACAAGACATCAGAGAGTCCATACAGGAGAGAAACCATATAAATGCAATGTATGTGGCAAAGTCTGTAGTCAAAATTCAAACCTTGCAAGTCATCAGAGAATGCATACAGGAGAGAAACCATATAAATGCAATGTATGTGGCAAAGTCTGTAGTCAAAATTCAAACCTTGCAAGTCATCAGAGAATGCATACTGGAGAAAAGCCTTACAAATGTAATGAATGTGGTAAAGTATTTATCCAGCGTTCACATCTTTGGGGTCATGAGAGAATTCATACTGGAGAGAAACCTTACAAATGTAGTGAATGTGACAAAGCCTTTGCTGAGCGTTCAAGCCTTACTCAACATAAGAGAATCCATACTGGAGAGAAACCTTGCATATGTAGTGAGTGTGGCAAAGCTTTTAAGCAGTGCTCACACCTCACTAGACATCAGAATATTCATCCTGGAGAGAAACCACACAAATGTAATGTGTGTGGCAAGGCTTTCATCCACAGTTCAAGCCTCCTGGAACACCAGAGAATTCATACAGGAGAAAAACCTTACAAATGTAATAAATGTGATAAGGCTTTTATCAGATGTTTGCACCTGTGGGGTCATCAAAGGACTCATACTGGAGAGAAACCCTACAAATGTAGTGAGTGTGGTAAAGCCTTTACTGAACGTTCAAATCTTACTCAACATAAGAAAATCCATACAGGAGAGAAACCTTACAAATGTAATGAATGTGGCAAAGCTTTTACCCAATTTGCAAACCTTACTAGACATCAAAAAATACATACTGAAAAGAAACATTGTAAACATAAAATACGTCGTAATGCTTTTATCCAAAGTTCAAACCTTGGGCATCATCAGAAAACTCAGAGAAAAACATAACAAATATAATGAATAAGACAAAACTTAAATGTTCAAGCCTTATCAACATCCGAGACTCCACTATGAAGACAAGCCATATAAAACTAGTATATGTGGAAAGGCCTTTAGCCAGCGCTCACACATCACTTGATATGAGTATATACATCTTTGAGAGAAAACCACGCAAATAAAATGTGTATGGCAAGGCTTATCCAAAATTCAAGCCTTGTGGAACATCCACAGGTTCTTATTGTAGAGACACCTTACAAATGTAGTGAAAATGATCAGCCTTATAAAATATTTACATCTTTGTGGTTATGACAGAATACATTCAAGGTGGAAACCATACAAATATGTCAAGGACTTTAAAGCAATGGTCTGACTCAGGATACACCAAAGAATTAATACTGGAGAGAAACATTACAAATGTAATCAGTGTGATGAATTGTTTAGCCAATTCTCTCAATGGATTACACGTACAAAAATTTATACTGGGGGGACTAAGTCTCTGTTCCTTCTTGAGAATTAACTGATCTCAGATGTTAAATTCCACAGATGATTAAAAAGTGAAAATCATTTAAAACTCATGAGATGATGTGTGTCAAAAGAACAAGGACATCTACAGAAAGATCTATCTTCACTTTATTTGAGATTTCTTAAGAAGGCTTTGTTATTGATGAATTACAACTTGACATTTGAAATCTGTTGATGGTATATCTTCATTACATGCTTTTAGTGTATCATGATTGTCTCAAGTAAGGGACTGATAAAATGGAGGGGCCTAAATATACAATATAAATGTGAGAGCATGGAAGTGAAAGAATAGAGTTAAAACTGTTATCTAAATTATCATGCTTTATGTGGTCAGGACCCCTTCCTTGATTTGTTGATATGACTGAGAACCTCTGTTGATGATAGGAAAGGTAAGCTTACTGTACAAGATGACCAGGAAACAAAGAATAGGCCAGAACATTGAGAGAATGAGATTTTCATGGGAGTAAAATGATGGGTTGCTAGGGACTGCATATGTGGCAGAAATAAATGGAGGGGGAATGATGGTCACCATCTCCTTTGAAAGATAACAGCTATTGCATGTCACACATTATTAAAAATTGGTCTTATTTTTGAAAAAAAAAATATACTGAGGGAGAAAAGATCTCTCCTTAATGCCCTACTAAAAACTAAATATAGTGAACCCTATAAACAAAGTCAGGTGGCCAACATGATAATGGGAATTTCAGCAAAATATGACTGGATTGAGTAGGGAAGTTGTCTTAGATAGAGCTAGAATCTTTGTTAGTCAAACCCTAGTAAGAATAATTTAGTGTTCTTCATCAGATGAAAGGCCTTCAATTTCATCTCTGTCTCCCCTAATTGCCATCCAGAATGCTTTGGTCACCTTTTCTGCATGCAGCTTTCTTTGCTCGTGAGGAAGCGTCGCAGCCTTGTCTTTCATTTCCTTTAACTTTGAAAATAGTCTTTCAAAATTCTCCAAATCTCCTCCTCCAGTAGTAAGACTGGCTAATTCCTGAATATCCAGATCTAACATGGGATCCACGATGCTGTCGACCTAAGCGCCTGCTGTGTTAGATGCACCTCCCCGCTGACCGGAGAGGGACTCAGTCCTACCTGCTGCTGGCAAATGGAGCTGCTCTGAGCGACAGGTCTCTGTTGACCCAATGCTATGGTTTGTTCCAGCCAATGAGTTGAGAAGGCTAAAGCCCTGGTTCCTGTCATTCTTCATCACTACATTGGACCAGACATTGGCATTCAAGGCTTGTACAGTTCACTTTACTCCTGTAGATTCTGGGAAGTCATTATCTTCCCCTGGCAACTCCTCTGGACTAAGTTCTACTAATTCAAAGCCATGTTTGATGCACCATTCTTGAGCTTTTTGTCGGTTTACACCATTTTAAGATACTCTATCACAGACCAAGATCATCACCTCAGGTAACCATGCTTCTGCCAGTGGAAGCCATGAGGAGACACTATCGAGACCTGATTTTTGTGTGCTGTCAAAGTAAACCACAAATGCTTGGACAGACTCTGCAATCTCTGCAGTGACAAGAAATTTGTTTGGCACCACACATAGATTGATATCTGCTGAATAGTATTTAGTATCAATGGTCCAGGGATAAAATCTCACAGCATCATTGGAAGTCACTTCCACAGTAAGATCTTCTACTCCGAGGATCTGTTGGACCAGCCGGTCTCCGGTGAAGGTAGAGGAGCAGCTAGTAACCAGCGCACAAGGGACACCCGCAGCCATAACTGCGCCCGCAAGCCGGTTCCATCAGAGCTGTGCAGAATCTTTTTAGCTGGATATGATACCATTTATCCAATTTTGCTTTAGTTGCCTGTGCTTTGGGGGTATTACTCAAGAAGTCCTTGCCCAGACCAATGTCCTGAAGCACTTCCCCAATGTTTTCTTTTAGTTGTTTCGTGGTTTCAGATCTGTAATTTATTTTGATTTGATTTTTGTATATGGTAAGATATAAGGGTCTGGTTTCATTATTTTGCATATAGATACCAGTTTTCCCAGCAGCATTTGTTGAAGAGACTGTCCTTTCCCCATCGTATGTTCTTGGCAACTTTGTTGAAAATAAGTTCACTATAGATGTGTGGCTTTATTTCTGGGTTCTCTATTCTGTTCCGTTGGTCTATGTGTCTGTTTTTAATGCCAGTACCATGCTGTTTTGGTTACTACAGCTCTGTAGTACAATTTTCAGTCAGGTAATGTGATTTCTCTAGTTTTGTTCTTTTTGCTCAGGATGGCTTTGACTTCTCTGGGTCTCTTGTGGTTGCATATAAATTTTAGTATTATTTTTTCTGTTTCTATGAAGAATATCATTGGTATTTTGATGGGGATTATATTCAATCTGTAGATTACTTTGGGTGGTGTGGACATTTTAACAATATTGATTATTCCAATCCATGAGCATGGAATATATTTCCATGTTTTGTGTGTGTGTCCTCTTCACTTTCTTTCATTAATGTTTTATAGTTTTCATTGTAGAGATCTTTTACTTCTTTGGTTAATCCTAGATATTTTATTTTATTTTTAGCTATTGTAAATGGCATTACTTTCTTGGTTTCCTTTTCAGATTGTTTACTGTTGGCATATAGAAATGCTGCTGATTTTGTATGTTGATCTTGTATCGTGCAACTTTACTGAATTTGTTTACTAGTTCTAACAGTTTTTGTGTGTGTGTGTGTGTAGTCTTTAGGTTTCTCTAGATATAAGATCATATTGTCCACAGACAAGGATAATTTGACTTCTTCCTTTCCAATTTGGATGCCAAATGTGTGTTTTTTTATAAGCAATATTGGTATGCTATAACCTACTGATAAGAATAATAATAGATGATAGAAATGGCTAGAGAAGAAAGGGAATATATTTTAACCATTGGGGAAAGATTGATTTAAAGAGCCTTTCTTTACTACTGGCTTGTTTTTAAAATGTGCTGACTGAAAACTTCTCACCATAGTAATCCTGCTTTTCATTTCTCAGACTTAGGTAAACCAGCAGACTGTAGTACCAAGTTGCCCTTCATCTGTGAAAAATATAATGTGTCATCATTAGAGAAATATAGCCCAGATTCTGCAGCTAAAGTACAATGTTCTGGAAATTGGATTCCTTTTCAGAATAAGGTAAAAGGAGAATTGCTGCATCGTGTAAACAATGACGGTTTTCATGTTGCTTCTATGGCCTATGGCAGAATGACAACCCATTGGACAGTTTGACTAAGATAGCCTCTGCGTATTTCAATATCCCACCTGATCCTCTATTTTTGCCAGAAACCATGAGTGATATTAAGAGTTAATTCTCAGGTTAGTCATACTTACAGGTCTTTTAACATACAGTATTTCATTCTGTTGCTACTAACACTTAAATTGCTGAAGTTGATCTGTCAGTGGATAGTGATACATTGAATAGTCAGAGCTATCTCTGTGGCATGTAGGAAACTCACTTAAATTTCTGGCTGATGTTTTCTTTTTCCCCCCTGAAGGAGAGCAGCCAAGCAGCATCTGCTAACCAAATTAATCTAATATTTCACAAACTACTTTTCAGGGACTACAGATATGCTATAAAATATTAATCATTGATCTTGCCTCTAAATGGGGGTTTTATGATTAAGTCAGTTTGGGAAATGCTGTCTTTGTATCTGCCTCTTTGAGATGCATAATACATAGTGCTATATGTATCTATTAGAAAATGCATTTGGCAGCTAAAAAGAGATTGCTACGGTATGTTAAAACTTTTATTCTCTCACATTAAAGAAGTTTGAAGGTAAGCAGACCTGTATGGAAGCTACATGAAGTCTTCAAAATCAGGCTCCTTTTGTTTCTGCTCTGCCATCCTTATTATAAGGCTTCCAAGCTCAAGTTTAGGATATTCTCTCTAGGGTCTCTTCTAGAAGCCACCCAGTGAGTTTGCCTATATGTCATTGACCACTCCAGTCTGTAAAAAGTCTGAAAAAAATTTTTGTGGATTGTTTCAAAAAACACAATTTGGGACATACTACTCTATACTAAAGTGATCATAATGTCAAAAAGAAAATGGAAGAGATGTACCTGACAGCTGAAAGCATTTGTAGTAAAGTTAGGGGTGCATTTTTACTTTTAAAATTAGGACAATCTTTTTAATTCCCCAAGGTACTGGAACTATGTTAATTTGTATAGTTGATGTCAATTGGAATTAAAATATCCTGCCAAGAGAAAGAAATATGATTTCTTTTAAAATGTGTTTCTTGATATAAGGAGATGTTGATTAAGATCACAGATTTTTAAATCAGCTGGAACACAGTCTAAGTGCTGACTTCACTACCGTGTGACTCTTTCATTTATGGGTCAAGTTACTCAACATCCCTGCGCCTCGGTTTCCCCATTTTCTGTGAGAATTAAATAGGATAATACTACACAAACTGCTTAGCACACAGGAAGCACTCAAGAAATGGGAGATTTTTAATAAATACATAACAGTTTGAAGACGACTTTTCAGTTATTTAAATTGAGAATTCTATGGTACTACTTTGTAATTATCCCATCTCACAGACCAAAAATTAGCAGCCCTCTAAAATATGAGGCATTTACTTCCGATTTGAACTTTCTCCTGTCTAGAATCTTATGCTTCATATGTGTCTTTGTTCGCAGTGTTTTCTAAAGATCAAATCCATGTCTCTTACCTTTTCTCAAGCGAGCGAGATCTGTCACTCCTATGGTGGCACCCTTCCTTCAGTGCTGAGCCAGAGTGAACAAGGTACCGGAATTGTTTGGGAAACATGTTTTGTTTTGATCTGGGGGCCAAGTTAGTTTGGGGAGGCTGTGGAGAATTAACACATAAGAAATATTATTCAACTGCTTTCTACAGAGCAGGTAAAAGACTATCTTGATAATTAAGCATTGACATTTTACCATAACTTTAATTTGAATACATCAAATGCTTTTTTAAAAAAATCTCTTTCTAACAGATTTTATTACATCCTTGCTTCCGGGTATGGAAGCTACTTTATGGATTGGTTTGCGCTGGACTGCGTATGAAAGGATAAGCAAATGGACGGATGACAGAGAGCTGACGTACAGTAACTTTCACCCATTATTGGTTGGTCGGAGGCTGAGAATACCGACAAATGTAAGTTGTTGGCATCAGTAATCAGTATAGCTCTGTGAAATACCCGAGTCTTCCATAAATTACTGGATTGAGAACAGTGGCCTATTGTATGATTCCATTTATATACAGAATAGGCAAATCTAAAGTAAAAAGTAGACTAGTGGTTGCCAGAGGCTAAGGAGGAGGGAAAGATTGAGAATAATGGCTACAGGGGATGCAGCTTCTTTTTGGGGTGGTGAAAATGTTCCAATATTGATTGGAGTGATGGTTATGCCACTCTGTGAATATACTAAAAACTACTGAATGTATACTTTAAATGAGCAAATTGTCTCATGTGTGAATTATAGCTCAGTGAAGCTGTTACAAGAACAACAACAACAGGCACTTCCCCAGGCTTCAGGTAGATGCCCTAGTTTTTCACAGTAGCATCAGACTGGACAGCACCTATTTCACAACCATGTAAAGCCATCAAAGAGTGAGTTGTAAACAGAAACGAATACAGATGTTTTACTTCACATTTTGGAACTTTGAGATCTGAGCCTCAGTCTCCTGAGGCAAAAAGTACAAAACTGACAGTTGGTTATCGTTTTCCCGAAGAGCTACCTGTAAAGAAGCCATAGAAGGGAAGAGGGCATAACATTGACGATGTTGCTGCTGGCACCACAATATTGCTTCCCACTGCTCTGTCCTCACTGCAGACCACCTTTTGCAAAGGGAGCAAAAATTGATAAATTAACATGAATGTCAAATTCTAGGAACGTGTCTTAGACAATCATCAACTGATGTTTCTGACACAATGTTACTTTGCTCAAGGTTGATGTTGGTGGCAAAGGAAACTCTGAAGCATGTGTAACTGTCTACAAAGTAAATATCAAAATAATACTTGGTTATTACAGAAAATGTGGAAGTTATAGAAGAATAAGCACAACAAAGAAAAACGTCAACCCTAATCTTAAACTTAGGACCATGGCTTTTAAACTTCTAACCATAACCCATAGTAGGAAATATATTTAAATCACCATCAAGTACATAGATATATTAATAGATATAATATTGAACTGAAACTAAAATTTCAGGAAACAATACTCACTCTTAGAGATTGTGCACACTGATATTTTTATTCTATTCTATTCTATTCTATTTCTTTCCATTCCATTCTCCTTTTTTATCTTATCTTTTCCTATCCAATCTACCCCTATCCTATTCTATTCTATTTCATTACCACAAATACTAGCCAAGATCCACTGTATTGATTCCATGACTTAAAATGAGTCTCAAACCATATTTGAGCCTTGATATAGGGAATTACAATGAGTATTTCAGCATCTTTTCTTCTAGAGCTTTTTTATACATTGTTTTCTTAACATAGATGAAATCATAGTACACACGCTATTGTACTCTACTTTTCTCACTTGGCATTACATCATAAGTAGTTTCTTCTGCCATTAAAATATCTACTCGATAAGCATTTTAACGGTTGTACAATATTTCTTGATGAATATACCATCTTTTACCTAACCAATGCTGCGTATTGATTAGGTAAATATATTTCCTGCTGTGTTGGTGGCAGACATATTGGGTTGTTTCCAGTTTTACATAATCATAAATAGTGCTGCAATGAACAATACTGAGTCTTTGTGCATAATCTTTGCCTATATTTCACATTACCTCACAATAGATTTTAGAGATCATTCTTTTCTTTTGTACAGAAATATTTTTTCTCAAGACAGGCTCTTGTTCTGTTGCCTGAGCTAGAGTGCAGTGGTGCAATCATAGCTCACTATAGCCTCAAACTCCTGGGCTCAAGCAATCCTCCCAGCTCAGCCCCCTGGGTAGCTAAGACTACGTGTGCATGCCACCATGTCTGGCTAATTTTTTTAAAAAATTTTTTTAGAGATGGGGTCTTGCTATGTTGCCCAGGCTGGCCTTGAACTTGTGGGCTTGAGCGATCTTCCTGCCTGAGCTTCCCAAAGTGCTAGGATTACAGGTGTGAGCCCCCGTACCCAGCCTAACATTTTTTATTAATTTTTTATTTATAATTGGCATATAATAATTACATAATTGTGAGGTATAGTGTGATGTTTTAATGCATGTATACATTATATAATGATCAGATCAGGATAATTATCATATCCATCACTTGAAACATTTATCATTTCTTTGTAGTGATAGCATTCAAAATCTTCTCTTCTAGCTATCTTGAAACATACACTACATTGTTCTTTGCAGAGATCATGCTGTAATAATAAAGAGATTTGGTGCAGTAGTTAAGGGCACAAGCTCCAAAGTCAGATTCCCTGGGATTGAATCCCAATTCATCCATTTACTATGCCTTTGGAAATTTACTTTTCTTAGGCCTCAATTTCTCATCTGTAAGCTCTGATATTGTTGTACTACCTCATAGGGTCAATGTGAGGATTACATAAGATAATTCATTTAATACTTTAAGCATAGTAGCTGATGCATAGTAAAAAAAAAAATAGCCATTATTATTTTTTAATTTTCTCTAAAGTTACTGGGACATTTTGGTGTTTCCACTTTTCCTTATGACAGTTATGCTAAGTAATACTTTTCAAGACAGTTATCTATTTCATTTAGATTTTAAAATGTATTATAATAAAGTTGTACATGGTATTTTCAAAATCTTTGTTATTGTATTTTTACTTTGTTTTGTTGAGATTTTTACAAAAACAGGTGCATATTACTGGTTTTCTCCACTCTCTTCTCTACCCTTTACTCCTATTGCTTGACCTATATTTACGAATACTTTCTT
>NW_012150729.1:917817-918947 GCF_000956105.1 Propithecus coquereli | reverse complement strand
TGTCTAATTTATTGATTTGTGGTCAAAGAATGCAATCTAGATACTTTTGTTTTAATATGTGGAGGTTTTTTAGAGTAACCAGAATAGGATCAAAGCTTTAAGATATATTCTGTTTGTGGTTTATAGTTTATCATTATAAAAAGTCTATAAATATCTAATAAATTGAATTAATAATCATGTTTTTGCTTACTTGAACTGATAGCAGACTGTTAAATATTAATGGAGCTGTTTTTGTCTTATTCCTAACAGTTTTTCCTTATCTGTTTTGAAGATATATTTGTCAATATTGCCACTATTTTGGTTTTTTAATTTCTGAAGTTAATTGCCCTTATTCCATGCTTTGGAAGTTTATCAGGATTTTCTTAGAAATGTGATGATCAGATACTTTGTGGGGTTTTTTACAGGGGAAAAAATTCAATCTGGAATCTAAAATGTTCTTGCTGGGATCTTCAGACCATTAGTTTCATGATTGCTTGCATATATTTGCCTTTTTGTTCAGATGTTTGAGGAAGAGTCCCACTACCACTGTGCCCTGATACTCAACCTCCAAAAGTCACCTTTTACTGGGACATGGAATTTTACTGCCTGCAGTGAACGCCACTCTGTATCTCTCTGTCAGAAATATTCAGGTATCAATTATTACTTTGATAATTATGGTACTTGATGATGTTAGATATACATAGTTCTTCACTATAAAAATGTTATAGGATGGGCACAGTGGCTCACACCTGTAATCCTAGTACTTTCAGAAGCTGAGGTACAGGCCGGGCGCGGTGGCTCATTCGTATAATCCTAGCACTCTAGGAGGCTGAGGCGGGAGGATCACTCGAGGTCAGAAGTTCAAGAGAAGCTGAGGTGGGAGGATCACTTGAGGCCAGGAATTTGAGACCAGCCTGGGCAACATAACAAGACAATCTCTACAAAAAAATGTTTAAATTGGTTTGGCATAGTAGCATGCACCTGTAGCCCCAGCTACTTGGGAGGCTGAGACAGCAGGATTGCTTGGGCCCAGGAGTTCGAGGCTGCAGTGAGCTATGATAGTACCAGTAGGCTCTAGCCTGGGTGACAGAGCAAGAACCTGTCTCAAAAAAAATAATAATAATCTTATAAATGAATTCAGATTAATTTAT
>NW_012150729.1:878499-917157 GCF_000956105.1 Propithecus coquereli | reverse complement strand
TAGAGTAGTATGGGGAGAAATTTGAAAAAGGGTCCCATGACTTATAGAGTGGGAGGAGAGGTTTGTTGTTGCTGTTACTTGTTTTCTTTTATACACAGAAATTAAAAGCAGAGAGACCTTACAGAATACTTCAGAAACTATAAAGTACCTAAATAACCTGTACAAAATAATCCCAAAGACTCTGACTTGGCACGCTGCTCAAAAGGAGTGTCTGAAAAACAACATGCAGCTGGTGAGCATCACGGACCCTTACCACCAGGCGTTCCTCACCGTGCAGGCCGTCCTCCACAACTCTTCCTTGTGGATTGGACTCTCCAGTCAGGATGTAAGTTTTCAGTTCCAACTGTCAGGACCAGGCAATGGGATGCAATGTTTTTTATTGTGCATGGCATCTGATACCACACTAAAAGAAACTGTATATCTTAAAATTTTATTCCAGTAAATTTCATGGAATATGTGGCTTTTTGTGGCAATTGTCTTTCCACTATTGAAAGATCTAGTGTGTTATTGTTGAAATGAGGAAAAGGTTCTGGTGGACATGTATGCTTGAGCACTTCTTTTTATTTATTCTAATCAAAGACTGAGCTAGAATCGGGAACTGGCATCTCTTTAGCCAAGGAAAAGATAAGAAGGGAAGAATTTAAACATCAGATGGGGCTGGGCATGGGAAACACTGTGGATGGTGTTGAAGTGTCCTTTCTATCCCTTTCGAAATCAGTAGAGTTGGAGGATCGCTTGAGCTGAGGAGTTCGAATCCAGCCTGGGGAACATAGCAAGATTCTGTCTCTAATAAAAAAAAGTCAGCAGAGTGAAATTAAGCTACTTTAAAAAGGGATTAGAATAATGTTTCATCCCATCCAAGTGCTGATCTGGATAGAAGTCTGGGGTAATTCTCATTCATTTCATAGCTGAACAAAGAATGCTAGTCTCCAATTATCCCAACACTAACCAAATGCATGTTGCACAAACAGGGATAGTTATACAGCTGAAGCTTTGGGCTGTCATTAAATAGGGGATTTTTAAAAAATATAAAGGTGTTGTATTCCTGTTGGGATTATAGGCTATTTTTGCCTCTTTTCTCAGCCAGGGGATACCACAACATACCAAGATGGGTCTAGGGCTGCATGGAGAAAATGTGACTGAAGACAATTTAGTCCTAGCACAAACTCAGAATTGACCTGGAGAATGGATGAATAAACCAGAATTGTTACCAAAAGTGCAATTAAAAGTAGCATTTAAAAATGGCTTGCAGAATGGTTTCTCTGAGCCTCTGGGTATTTTAAAATTTACCCTTAATCAAGCCGGGTGATTAGGAAGCTGCTTACCCAGCCCTCAGAGCATCAATTCTTTTATAGCATGGCTTTCACTTGCTTTCTCTTGTCTGAAACTCGTCGTGTCTATTGTGAGAGTGTAATAAGTTATTATATTTCCCAGTTTCAATCACCTTAAGTCTTTTGAGACAAAAGCAATATTGTCACTGTAGAAAATTTGTAAAGTGTAGTAAGTAAAAGAAGAAAATTAGGCCAGGAACAGTAGCTCATGCCTGTAATCCCAGCACTTTGGGACCTGAGGTGGGAGGATCATTTGAGCCCAGGAGTTCAAGACCAGCCTGGGCAACATAGTGAGACTCTGTCTCTACAGAAAAATAGAAAAGTTAGCCAGGTGTGGTGGTACACATCTGTAGTCTCAGCCACTTGGGAGGCTGAGGCAGGAGGATCACTTGAGCTCAGGAGTCTGAGGTTGCTGTGAGCTATGATGATGCCACTGTACTCTAGCCTGGTGACAAAGTGAGAGTGTCTCCAAAAAAAAAAAAAAGAAGAAGAAGAAGAAGAAAATTAAAGTTGCCTGTAATCCCAGTGCCTAAAGATACATATGGTTTATTTTGGTATGTATCCTTCAAGTTATTCTTATATGTACACATTTATTTTGAAGACAATTGGGGTCAGATTGTTTTATAACATTTTTCTCCCACGTAATGATTTTGATCTTATTTCTTATCCTATTTTCCTATAGTTTTTTTCCTTTCACCCTTAATTTTAACATATTGAGTGCAGCTGTTTATTATGTGTCTTCATAAGCTGCCTTAATTTTTTGGAACATGCCAGGATATTAACAAATAACAATTTATGTTGAAAGCAATGAGAAGGTATTGAAAGATTTTAAACAAAATAGCAACAATATAAGATTTTACTTAAGTAAAATGACACAGGGTAGTGGGGGGGGGAGGAAACAAGCAGTCTGCAGAGAGGAAGACCAGTCATTTTTGTATAAATCAATGCAGAAAAAGATGTTGGCCTAAGGCGTGTTTACAGGGTCTGAGGTGCAGCAGCTTAGGGTCATACAAAGTACGGAGTGTGTCTATGGCCGGGGTCACTCAAGTACATAGAAGTAAAAATACATGGAATGAGAGGAAGTCAAGAAGGCTTGAGACTGGTGTGCCATCCACTGAACCCAGACATCCCTACGTCAATGGTAGGGCCAGGGGGACAGAGCAAGATGTGGCATTTCCTTAGTAAAAGTCAGGAGCGAGCAAGAGGGCCAAGTCCTCAGCGAAGGTCCAAGAGAGGGGAGGATTCTGCGGAGTTTGCAGTGATAAGAAGGGCTTCAACCTCAAAGGAAGCGACTGAAGGAGATAAAAATGCCTACTACCGCTTTCTCCTAGCCCTGTGGTATCTGAGAATGGAAGAACAAACAGCCTTCCCTTGTGGGTGCTGAAAGGAGGTTATTCCCTTGGAAAAGCCAGATTTAAATTAAGATCGATTAAGGTCAAGAATTTAGTAAAGAGATATTTATAGTCTTAATAAAGAGAGTTTGTATTCAGTAAAGAGATAGAAGGTGTGGGATGATTTATGTAGGATGGAATGGAAAGTCCAAAGGCCCAGGGCCAGGGGCCAGGGGGAGGACAGCAAAGGAGAAGTACAGGGCAGTACAGACAACAGTGCAGGCACATTTGAGGCCACGATGGCTTAGGGATGAACTGGCCCAGGGTTACAGCTGGAACTCTGGTCTCTAACAATTCAGAATGAGGCAGCTGGTGGTGTTGAGGCTTGACTGTATTTGCTGTTTATGGTTTACTAAGGAGACTCATGTGTGGCCTTTGCTCAATATTCCAAATAAACTAGTGGTGCAAATTGCTTTAGGCCTCAGGAAAGCTTAGCTCAGTGTGTCGATTGGGCCAGCATTGGTATGGAAGGCCTGGTGCTCTGGTGGCACTGTGGGAAGCTCAGACAGACCTGTACCCCGTAATCCATCCCCTGTACCTAGGTGGGTGGTCAGGCCCTCGTCAGGTTGTAAAGACAGATGTACACAGATTTCTAGCACACAACATAATATGGTGAATGAAGTAGCTTCTCCCCAAAGTCAAGTGTGAAAACAGAGGTATGAGATCCACAAGGCCTGAGGGGCTAGAGGAAGGGAACTAGCATTGATGTAGTTCTGTGTGCCAGCTGGCCACTAGGATACATGCTTTACATGTTATCCCATTAATTCTAGCCCTGTGAAGTCAACTGCCGCACGCGTTTAACGGACGACGGGATGGAAATTTGGAGAGGTAGGCTCAGAAATCAAAAGCTAGTGAGTGACTGAAACAGGATTCAAAACCAGCCATGCTTGTCTCCGAAGCTCATGCTCTTTCTACTTCTCCATGTTGTCTTGGGTTTAATCAGCTCTCACAGTGGTCCTTACTTCAATTTAGTTTTCTGATTTCCAACCACCAACAGTTCCAATTATGTATAGCAGCAAAGCGTAATGGTTGGGACATAGACTCTAGGGGCTGACAGCCTGGATTAGAGTCTTAGCACTGTAGTTTATATTCTGTGCGACTTGCACAAGTTACACACCTTTAGCTTCCTCTCCTGTAAAGTGGAGGTAATTATAGTACCTCTCTCATATGGTTGTTATGAGGATTAAATAAGTCAGTATTTGTAAAGCACTTAGAACAATGCCTGGCACATAGTAAATGCTATGTGTATGTTCAATATAAAATAAAATTAAAAGTCGTTATATTGACCATTAGGGTCAAAATAATACAAAGTGATAACATGAATATTGTCACTTGAAATGTATTTCTGATCCTTACAGGATGAACTCAACTTTGGTTGGTCAGATGGGAAACGTCTACATTTTAGTCGCTGGGCTGAAGATAATGAGCAACTTGAAGACTGTGTAATGTTAGACACTGATGGATTCTGGAAAACAGCGGATTGCAATGATAATCAGCCAGGCGCTATATGCTACTATCCAGGAAGTATATGAATTTTAAATATTTTAATTCTTAAATTATTATCATCAATCTCATGAGTAGTAAAATTTCCAGGGAGTAGTTTTATAAAATCTGGTTTTGGATTTGCAAAGGAATTATAATCATGCCCTTTTGACAACAAAATTTGTTGTGAAAATTTATATTCAGATAGTTATTATATATTAAATATTTTGTTATTAGTGAGTTATTTTAGACATGTTTTATCTTTAAAACAATGGTGGTTGACACTTGAGTATTGTCTTATTGTTACTTAGCCTCTTTTGCATATATGTTATATTCATATTGTTATAGGAAATTTATATTTGTGGGAATTCTGTCATAATTCTTAACATCACAACTATCATTACTTTATTGAGCCACTGTTAGTTGGTGCCACAGTTGGTGGCAAGTAACAGCAACCAGCTCAAGCTAGTTTAAGACAACGTGAAATTTAGAACCCCCAAATGGAAATTGGGGGAATGGGAGTCAGGCACCCAGAGATACCCTCGTCCACCCCTCTGTGGATCTGCACTTTTCTTTTAATGTGCTTTAGCCTCTCTCTGCGCTGGTGGAACATGGCAGCTCTGCAGCTTTCAGTTACAACTGTAAGTGGAGATGAGTTGTCAATTTCAAAATTCTACTTTTCAAATCCTTAGAGAGAATCTGATGAACTTAGCCTGAGTCAGGTACGCAATCTCTAGCCCATTCAGAGGTAAGTGGACTTACAACTGTCAGAGGACCACATCTGTGGGTTTGTGGTAGAAAGAAGATGCTACTTCACCGACAAAGGGGATATTGCCCAAAGTGTGCTATGTTGTGAGCTGGGAGAAATACTGAACGATCCCTACTTCATATTAAACCGGTTTGATTTATTTTGAGCAGAGCATATCTATATTTGCATCTTTTTGAATGTATGGCCTTTTCATAAAATGAAAAACATAATCAGCTTTTCTAGATGCCAGATTTTAAGCAATATTTCTGTTTGATTTGGTTAAAGCAATAACTTATTTAGAGCATCAAGTATTTCATTAAAATGTTCCTTTAAAATTAGAGCTGTCAGTAGGCAGAAACTTGAAAATGAATTCTCAAAGTTATAGTTAAGTGCCTATTAATAATGAATATGTTCATGTAGTTTCTCTGAGGTGGCCCCTTGTGCTTGACATATGGTAATACAGGAAGAATGAAACTGCACTTAACATAATAGCACCTCATTTTTTACATTCTTCCACTCCACAGCAGGGGTAAGAAAATTGTGTCACATGACCTCCTTCCTACAGAAAGCTGGCTTTCTGTACACTGTGTTTGAGTACAACCAGATAACAAGCTTCACCAGGCTATTAGTTCTTGGCTCCCTGATGTTCCCTTCAAATCGAGTTTAATGGCTATGAACAGGATTTAACATTTATATCTGAAATTGGAATTCTTATCATCGACCCTTTTTCTAGATGAGACTGAAAAAGAGGTAAAACCAGTTTACAGTGTTAAATGTCCATCTACCATTCTAAATACTCCATGGATACCATTTCAGAACTGTTGCTACAATTTCATGGTAACAAAGAATACACATATGGCAACGACACAGGATGAAGTTCATTCTAAATGCCAGAAACTAAGTAAGTATAGTATACTGTCATTATATATTTTTTTAAATCTCACCCATGTTATAAATATTTCTAATTACCACCAGTAACTAGATCTCAAAAATATTCATCTTCTTATTTCTGCATTATCAACGACAAAGTATTAAAATTTCTGTTTAGTTAAAACGGAAAGTATAGGATTAACCTCTTTACTCATTTATTGGAGAACTGCTCTTTGTGTGTGTTAACAAGATGGGTTCTCCTTCAGAAGGAAAAGAGGTGACACAAGAGAGTAGAGAACTGGATGTTAAATCAAGCTAGGTTGTGGGTAAGTGAAAATAGGTTAGTCTGAGTGGTTGAAAGCTTAGATGTGCCACAAAGAAGCAGCTATGTGTAAAGAAATACACATTTCACATGTTCAGCTCTCAAGACTCTTGAGATAATTCCTGTGAGATCCACTGAGGATTATGAACAATGGAACTATGAACTTTGTGGAAAGTTCCTATGGAAAATATCAAACCGTTATTCCCCAAAGTGTGCTCTGTGTAATGCTAGTCTTGAGAGATGTTCTGGGGAAAGAAATCCTTAGAAAAAGAATAAGTTGAAAAAGTATAAGGTTGAGAAACACTAGATACCATAGCTTTTATTGAACATTATCAAATGTATTAATACATTAGCATGCACTTTATGAAAAACTGGCATAAATTAACAAAGTTTGACTTTGTTTAAACCAATGTTTGCAAACTTTTTATCCATGTAGACCTTTTCTGAGGGACCCGCTTGTTAATTTCCTGAGGAACACACTTTGGGAAATATTACCCTTTTTAACCCTAATATAATAGTGATCTCTAAGGAAAAGGAAGATACGGTTTATAGCTGTTCAAGAGGTTTTATTCCTTATAGAATAACTTTGACAGGATAGCATTAACATGGGTGGATTTGTATCAACTAAAGTGATCTTTAAATGGGGGGAAAGTGAAGTGAATCAGCATTTTAAATTCTCTATTCAGCTACTAGTCTTCCACCATACTGTAAGATCGAATTTAACACCAAAATGTTTGAAAACTTCTTAACCTATTCATTTTAGTACAAGATGGTTTTAATTTACATGTCTTTCTAATTTTCCAATATTGTTTAAGTTTTAGAGTACATTAAGCTGGGAAATAGAATTTTGTAAATCTATAAAATAAAGTAAAATGTTCTGGGTAAGTAATTATTAAAATTATTGGTTATTTTTTATTTAACAGATCCAAAATCACATATTCTGAGTATTCGAAATGAAAATGAGAATAACTTTGTTCTTGAGCAACTTCTATACTTCAATCATATGGCTTCATGGGTCATGTTAGGAATAACTTATGAAAGTAAGTTATAAATCCATTGATTTTTCTCTATTTGTATTCATACTTCATTATAACCTATTTATCAAGCTATAAAAGTATAATTCTTCAAAGTACATATTTATCAATATATAAAAGTATAATTATGTACTTAATATAACTTATGTAAATACCAAGACAGTTTTTGTGTCTCTGCTCTGCTATTTTTTTTTTTTTTTTTTTGAGACAGAGTCTCGCTTTTGTTGCCCGGGCTAGAGTGAGTGCTGTGGCGTCAGCCTAGCTCACAACAACCTCAAACTCCTGGGCTCAAGCAATCCTTCTGCCTCAGCCTCCCAAGTAGCTGGGACTACAGGCATGCGCCACACCATGCCCGGCTAATTTTTTCTATATATTTTTAGTTGTCCGATTAATTTCTTTCTATTTTTAGTAGAGACGGGGTCTCGCTCTTGCTCAGGCTGGTTTCGAACTCCTGAGCTCAAACAATCCGTCTGCCTCTGCCTCCCAGAGAGCTAGGATTACAGGCATGAGCCACCGCACCTGGCCTGCTCTGCTATTAAAATACCTTTACTACTAAGTTTAGAGTTAAATGGTAGAAAATAATTTCCTTGCTTCACTCTTCCTTCTAGCAACTCAAGACTAACTAAAAATGATCACACTCCCAAATAAATCTCCAATATTTATGTCTCTACTAACTATGTGGGATGTGCAAGAATAGAATCATTCTTCTATTAATGTTGCACCTTTGGGTTTATAACATTGGCTTGGGGTATACATATGGTAAGCATTAGAAAAATGAAACACATGGTCTGATAATGGGATAGAATATTAAAATTTGGACTAAATACCACAAATCCAAATGTGATTAATATGAAATTTTTAAAAACATAGAGTCCAATATAGGGGAAACAAGACCAATTTAGAAAGATTCTCAGAGATGACCTGAAAATCATAGAGGTTTTGGATTTAGGAAAATTTATTGTCAGCATAAAGCATCAAAAGCATAAATTTACTCTAAAAAGGGTTTAATAAGGGGCACAGAACAATGACAGCCAGAGGTAGAATAGCAAAAGAAGCTAAATTACTCAACTCTGACCATTTTATTAGTAAAAACAGGCTTCTCCTTTGCTACCTATTTCTTACTGTTGCCAAGGTTTTCTTAAATGTTTATGGTTTGCAGATGAGTTAATCAAAATTAAACTATCAAGCAATAGAGAAGACTTGCATTGCCAGTTGAGGATAAGTCCATCACCATAGGACTTAATTGGTCTAAGTCTTTTCTCCAATGACACTTGAGTACGCTTAAAGTTAGGAGTGAGAAAAACAATGGAGAGAAACTAGGAGGAAAGTTCCCAGGCTTTACCTGAAAGCCACTGAAGAAACAGTGGTCTTGTATTGAGCAATGGAGACCATACCCAGGATATAGAGACTTAAATTTTATCCTCTGGTGTACTTTGTAGTTATATTATCAGAAATGATTGAAAATGTATTCTATATTCTGAAAAAGCATTTTCAGATATGAAGACTTTCTTTTAATTGTCTTCTTATAAAACGTATAAGTAACAAAATTTCTATTAAAATGTATAGACATAGGAGGAACACATAGAAAGATATTGCAAGCAAATAGTAATTTGCTTTAAATATAATTCTTACTGACTCAATTTACATCCCTAAGTCAGTGTTTTTAGTTATTTCAATATACTTACAGAATATTTAATTGTATATAGCACCTATACAAAGGATTTTGTTTTTCAGATATGAAGACTTTCTTTTAATTGTCTTCTTATAAAACGTATAAGTAACAAAATTTCTATTAAAATGTATAGAGATAGGAGGAACACATAGAAAGATATTGCAAGCAAATAGTAATTTGCTTTAAATATAATTCTTACTGACTCAATTTACATCCCTAAGTCAGCGTTTTTAGTTATTTCAATATACTTACAGAATATTTAATTGTATATAGCACCTATACAAAGGATTTTGTTTTTTAAAACATTCTTGACTTTTTAACAGTAGGACCATGAATAGAAATTACTAAGAGAAACCACTAAGAGATGTCAACTAAGAGATACTTCAAGCCAAGTGAAAAAGTGACCCTTTCTTATACCAACTTTAGAAAGATACCATTGCACATTGTGTTGATCAGAAAATCAATAACTTTGCAGTTTGGGAGAGGGAAAGAGGCATGGGAGGCGTGCAGTGACATAAAGCAGCAAGCAAGAGCCAAATATATGCACAGTACTTGTAGTGGGTCATTGCCGCATGCATATGTCTAGATCTGTTGCTTTGAGAGATGGTAATCAGGGCATCAGGTATATGTAGGTAATGATGGCATCACTCTTTATACCAATTTATAATTTTGATAGGCCTAGCAACTTTTTTTTCAAAAGCTTCATTGAGACATTTTCCCATACCATTCAATGCAGACATTTGAGGTGCACAATTTAATGATTTTCAGTATAGTCACAGAGTTTTGCAACCATCACTACCCTAAAAAGAAACCACAATAGCCTGTAGCATTCCCTTCCTATTTGCTACCCCTCTCCTAGTCATCAGCAACCACTGATCTACTTTCTGTCTCTGTAGATTGTCTATGCTATACATTTCATATAAATGGGATCATACAATATGTGAATTTTTATTTATTTATTTATTTTTGGTGACTGGCTTCTTCTACTTAGCTTAAAGTTTCAAAATTCACTCTTATTGCATCATGTATCAGTACATTATTTTCTACTTATGGCTGAATAATATTCCATTCTGCAGATATATCACATTTTATTTATCTATTTATCAGTTGATGGGCATTTAAGTTGTTTTTACCTTTTTGGTTATTATCAATAATGCTCCTGTGAATATTTATGTATAAGTTTTTATATGGACATGTTTTCATGTCTCTTGGGTATACATCTAGGATCAAAATTGCTGGGTCTTTTGTTTCACCCTTCAAAGAACTGCCAGACTGTTTTCCAAAGCAGCTACCATTTTCCATTCCCAAAAGTGGCGTATGAGAGTTCCAATTTCTTCATATCTATGCCAACATTTGTTTAATCTGCCTTTTTGATTATAGCCATTCAACTGGGTGTGAAGTGATAGCTCATTGAATTATTGCATTTCCCTGATGGTTAATGATGTTAAGCATCTTCTCATGTGCTTAGTAGATATTTGTATATCATCTTTGGAGAAATCTCTATTCATATCTTTTGCCCATTTTAAAATAGAGTTGTCTTTTTTAATTGTTGTTTATATATTTTATATCTACATCCCTTGTCAAATAAATGATTTGCAAATATTTTCTCCCATCACTTTCTTGATAGCACAAAAGTTTTAGTTTTGATGAAGTCCAATTTATCTATTTTTTTCTTTTGCCACTTGTTCATATCTAAGAAGGCTTTACTTACTGCAGAGTCATGAACAGTTAATCCTATGTTTTCTTCTAAGGGTTTTATAGCTTTAGCTCTTACATTTAGGCCCGTAATCCATTTTGAGTTAATTTTTATATATGGTGAAAGGAGGGGCTCCAACTTCATTATTTTTTTTTTTTGCATGTGGATATCTAATTGTCCAGCACCATTTGTTTAACAGACTATTCTTTCCAGATTGAATTGTCTTGGCATCCTTCTTAAAAATCAATTGACCATAGTATGCACAATTGTGTACAGTTTATGTCCAAAGAAGAGATTTCTGTCACTAATTTTGGAATATATCAATGATTTTTTAATAAAATAATTACATTCATTTTCATTGTAATTAAACACATATGCAAGAGAAATGGATATTTGGTGAAAAAATAACAGTGTTATTATCGAAGGATGGTGGAATTATAGGTACATTTTAATTTTTATATTTATAATATATATATTTTCCAAATTAAAAATAAGCATGATTTACTGTTATAATCAGAAAATATTTTAAAGGGTTATACATAATCATGCAACCTTTTAAAAGATGGGGAAAGGAAAAATAAAATAAGTTGAGTTTGAAATATGAACCTTAAAACTATAATTCAAGTCTTAATTTAATCTCTAATCATAGGAAAAAAAATATTTTTTCTCCAGATAATTCTTTCGTGTGGTTTGATAAGACTATGCTGTCCTATACACACTGGAGAGAAGGAAGACCAACTATAAAGAATGGCAAGTTTTGGGTCGGTTTGAGTACTGATGGCTTCTGGGATATTCAAACCTTTAATGTTAATGAAGAAACATTTTATTTTCACCAGCACATCATTCTTGCTTGTAAAATTGAAATGGGTAAGTATGCTAATGTAGAGTTTTAACTCCAGGAAAAGAGAATATAAGGCCATTAGTCCCGCGGGGGGAATCATGCAATCATGATTTTTTAATGCTTCCTCTGTATTCAGTCCTACACAAGGTGCTACAGAGGTCATGGAGGAAGGAAGACAAGGACCCTGGTGTCACAGTCTTGACCTCAAAGAGTAAAATGTAGGTGGAGAGATAGCATTAAATTCTTTGTAATTATTTTATATAGGTTAGTCTTAGATTATTTGGTACAGACTTAAATTTGTTGGGAAGTCAATCAAATGTGATCAATGAAAACAGGAACAATGAAAATAAAGGATGCCTTCAGGAAGAGGTGGAACTTGGTTGGTCCCTGAAAGATAGATAGGATTTTTACAAATAAG
Organism: Propithecus coquereli; assembly: GCF_000956105.1. Classification (NCBI taxonomy): domain Eukaryota; kingdom Metazoa; phylum Chordata; class Mammalia; order Primates; family Indriidae; genus Propithecus; species Propithecus coquereli. The sequence continues at coordinate 905,352 of NW_012150729.1, read as the reverse complement.
AAAGTGGGTTTGGGTAGAGTTTTGATATTCCAGGCAAAATGAATGTCTCTCAACCTTGCCTAATCCTTAAATAAATCTACTTTAAAATGCACATTAGTTTAAAATTTTTCACAGCTTAAATGTCATTACTACCACTTTGCTCTAAGCCCTCAGCTAACACAAAGCCTATCATGGTAGCATCCTGGCTAATTGCCTCTCTTCAGAGTGCTGCAGATTAACTTCCTGAAGACCGTTGCCATCAACAATCTCCAAGGATTCCTATTTTGAATTACTTTGAGTCCATGTAATCTTTTGAGACTCTAGAAACAAGTCTGTATCCCTAATTTCTAGGCCCTCCTATCCCCCATTTTTTTCCCCATTTTTCCTCATTCTTGCTCAGTAAGCATCTTTTTCTCAGTCAGGCTGATCTCCAAATTGTACCATGTACAGTGGGCGCCCATCCTCATATTTGTACCTTTATTTATGTTTTTTTCCTGTCGAGAAGATTTACACCTTCTTTCTTTCTTTTTTTTTTTTAATTTCTTTTATAAACTTTTCATTTTAGAATAGCTTTAGATTTTAAAAAAAAGTTGCAAAGATAGTATAGAAAGTTCCCATACAGCCCACAAACAGTTTCCTGTATTATTGACATCTTACATTAGTATGGTACATTTCTCACAACTGGTAAACTAATATTGATACCTTATTATTATTAACTAAAGTCCATACATTATTCAAATTTCCTTAGTTTTTCTTTGACGTGCTTTTTCTCTTCAGGATCCCATCCAGGACACCACATTACATTCAGTCATCGTGTCTCCTTGGGCTTCTCTTGGCTGTGATGGTTTCTCAGACTTATCTTATTTTTGATGATCTTGACAGTTTTGAGGATCACTGGTCATGTATTTTGTAGAACATCCCTCAGTTTGGGTCGGCTGGTGTTTGCTCATGATTAAACTGGGGTTACGAGTTCTGGGGGGGAAGACCACAGATGTAAAGTGGCAGTCTCATCAGTTCATATGAACAGTACATACTGTCCACGTGACTTATCACTATTGATTTTAACCTTGACCACTTGGCTCAAGGTAGTGTTTGTCAGGTTTCTCTACTGTAAAGGTCCTCTTTTTCCCCCTTTCCATACTGTTCTCCTTGTCAGGAAGTCGCTGTGCTCAGTCCATCCTTACAGGTTGGAGGGTTATTCCCCACCTTCCTGAGGAAGGGGGAGCTATCTATATAATTATTTAGAATTCTTCAGTGCAGGAGATTTGTCTATATTCTCTCATTTTAAAATGTATTCATTCACTTATTTACACCCTCATCATTGTGGTTTTGTGGTTGTTTGTAGTTTGTTTTTAGCACTTCTTTACTTTCTAGTTACCTTCTTTTTATTATTTTCCTCTAACCCTCTAGACCTAGTATGGGCTCATGGTTATTTATTTTATACTTTGGATTATAATCTAACATACTACATTATTTAATACTTTGCTCAAATTATTCCAACTTCGGCCATTGGGAGCTCTTTCGCTTGGTTCCTATGTCCCTTGAAATGCCCTCATCATTGTATTGTTCTTGTTTGTTTGTTTTTAGTACTTCCTTACTTTCTGGTTACCTTATTTCTTTTTAGTCTTAATTTCACCTAACCCTTGAGATCCGGTTTATCAAGCAGGCTTCCTGACTCCTCTAATTCTGAAGAACCTCTAGTCAGTCTCACATTTCCTAGTAGTTAATAGTTTTGCCATCATTTCAGGTATTGTTTTTTTCTGTCTCCAACTAATATGTGAGCCCCTTAAATGAAAGACTATGTTTATGCATTTTTTTAATCATCCAGACAATTGTAATATTTAAGAGCCTATGATATGTGCTATAGCAATAAGTAAAATAAAGTATGCATTTGACCTCCCTTATTAATGAGAAACCCAGTTTTATTTAACTTTTGAAATGATGACATGTCATCTTATCCAAAATATGTATTTTGAAATAATGTAATCACCAGCCCTTTTAATTTAAATATTATAGTTGACTACAAAGAAGAATATAATGCTACACTGCCACAGTTTATTCCATATGAAGATGATGTTTATAATGTTATTCAAAAAAAGGTAACATGGTATGAAGCATTAAACACGTGTTCTCAAAGTGGAGGTTATTTGGCAAGTGTTCATAACCAAAATGGCCAGCTCTTTCTGGAGGATATTGTAAAACGCGATGGATTTCCACTATGGGTTGGGCTCTCAAGTCATGACGTAAGTCTTGCTTTGTTTTCTAGAAACTTTTCAAATCTGTCACTTTGAAGATTGGAAATTTGAGCATAAAATATTAATTCAGAGTACAGCATCATATTAAGTCCTAGGATTCAGTTTGCAAAGCATAGTGCTTTCTTACCTTTTACAACATAGAACAAATAAAAAATTTTATTTGTAGAATGCACTAGGGCAAATGGCCAGGCCAACCCAAGGGCGCAATAGATTAATATAATGTATCAACAATATTTCTGTAGTCAATTTGGGGAAGACTAATTGGAAATCTGATGAAAAGCATAGAATCAAAAAAACCTGAGTTTCAATACTAGTGGCAGATCTTCCGTTAATGTGCTGGGTGATCATGAGCAAGTTGTTTAACCTTTGCAACCTTATTTCCTCATCTATAAAATTGGGGCAATAATATTTTCATTGAGATTTTAACACAAAAATTTATATAAAGTGCCAACTAAAATTCTTAACAAGGTTAGGACTAATAAATTTATACTTTCTTCTCACTTTTCACCTAGAAATTAGCACTATTTAAGATTAGTCTTCTGCTGATAAACACATTTTCTGTGCCACAATTTCAATCCTATTAATTGGTACATTTATGTACTTATAGTAATGTCTGGTAAAAAAAAAATAGTCATCTATTGAGATTAGAGATTAGTCCTAATTTAAACTATCTTTAGAACAAAGTGGGGACAATGAAAGAAAGGATGGCAAAATTACAGATTCAAGGAAAAATCAAAAGTAGTCTTCCCATTTTCCTTTTCTAGCCCCCTGCTGCTTGATGGACTCTGTAACATGAAAAATGTAGCCAGAGATACAAACTGCAAAACTGTTACTATAAAACATAGAAAACAGTATTCAGAACAATATGAAGGTTGGGATTATAAATCTATAATTGTGACAAATGGAAGGCATTTGCATGTCATTTAAGTTCAAGCGTTATGTAAACTCATCCTTCAAACAAACAAACAAAAAATCTAGAGACAGGGTACAGTAACACTGTCTCTAAGTTTAAAGTCCTACTTAAACTGTGCCAGAGCAAATGTCCCAAATCAATGCATCTAAAGGATATCTCTGATTTTACAAATAGGTTCAGACCTATAACACTTGTAAGCAAAGAATTAATACTTCGTTACAGTGTTTCTTAAAGTATGTATATCGTTCTTTGTGCTCTTTTTGAAGTCATACATCTCTGTTCCGGTTATCTCTATTATTCTTGAAACAGGGAAGTGAATCAAGTTTTGAATGGTCTGATGGCAGTACATTTGACTACATTCCATGGAAAGGCCAAAAATCTCCTGGAAACTGTGTTATATTGGATCCAAAAGGAATTTGGAAACATGAAAAATGCAGTTCTGCTAAGGATGGTGCTATTTGTTACAAACCTTCAAAATGTAAGATTTGATTTCAAATAACCATATATTACTAAAATATGACATGATTTATGCACGTAATTAAATCTCAAGAATTTTTTATTTTAATAAGGTTTATCCACAAATCCTGTACAAATAATTTTGATGATACTTTGTGTATAGAAACAAATACAATATATCCACTGAGGGAATTTGTTCTCAAAGACTTTCAATCTGTCACCAGGTAAATTTTGCTTTAGAATTTGTGAAATCTAATTTCACTTAGCAATGTGTTCCAAAGGCTGAGATGTTCTTTTAAAAAACATCTCTTCAGGGGCTGAACTTGGGGTCACCTTTGCTAGGAACAGAGTAAACGTGGAGGAAGAACACAAAAACCCAGATGTCCCACGGCTACAGAGACCTGCGGGGCAGGCAGAAACATGAGGTGGCGTTGGTCTCTGAAGCCTCTGGTTCTCAGTGCTCACCATGTTTGCTGCTCTGAAGACTCTTGAAGAGCAGATTCAGCATTTGGAATTGAACAGATTCAAGCACAAGAAAATGTGGAAACTTGGTCTAATAAAATAAGTAAATATAAGAAGGAGAGAATGACATAAAGAATGAGGAAAAAAGACACAATCAAAGAACTGATTTCTCTGTTGTTTGGTACAGAAAACAAATGTAATTTTTTAGAAAAACAATTGGAATATCTGAGAACTATAATAAGGCATGCAGAAATGGAGAGGACCTATGTGTTAGAGAAACAGACTTTATGGGATGAAGGAGAATGACAACATGACCAAATGTAAGTTCTGTGCTGTGCTGGATTGGACAGTGTCCCCCCAAAATTCCTGTCCACTCAGAACCTCAGAACGTGACTTATTTAGAAGTAGTCTTTGCATATGTAGTTAGTTGAGATGAGGTCATACTGGATTAGGGTGGGCCCTGAATCCAATGAATGGTGTCCTCATAAAAGGGAGACAGATACACAGATGGAAGAGGCCACGTGATGACAAAGGCAGAGATTGCAGTGACAGTTACAAGCCAGATGGCCAGCAACCACCAGAAGATAAGAGAGGCATGAAACAGATTCTCTCTCAGGGCCTCCAGAATGAACCAACCCTAACACCACCTTAAGGTATGGCAATTCCTCAGAAACTTATACATATGATTACTGTATCATCCAGCACTTTGCGTATATACTCAAAAGAATTGAAAGCAGGGACTCATAATAGATATTTGTAGAGCATGTCATAGCAGCATAATTCATAATAGCCAAAAGATGGAAGCAATCCAAGTGTCCATCGACAGATGAATGGATAAGTAAAACGTGGAGGATATATATGTGTATATATATATATATGTAAATATTATTCAGCCTTAAAAAGGAAGGAAATTCTGACACATGCTATAACATGGACGAACCTTGAAGACAATATGCTAAGTGAAATAAGCCAGTCACAAAAGGATAAATACTGTATGGTTCCATTTATATGAGGTAGTACCTAGAATTGTCAAATTCATAGAGACAGAAAGTAGAATGGCAGTTACTAAGGACTGGAAGGAGAAGATTCAACATTTGGAATTGTTTCATGGGTATAGCATTTCAATTTTGTGAGATGGATAGTAGCGATGGTTGCACAACAATGTGAATGTACTTACTACTGAACTATACACTTAAAAATAGTTAAGATGGTAAATTTTGTGTTATGTGTATTTTACCACGATTAAAAAATTGGATCTTCTTGAACAGAAATATAACACTTACCACAAGGCAGGCCCTTGCAGGAGAAAAAAAAAGTAAGAGTTAGAAGGAAAACTTCACGAAGAACAAGAAGGGGGAATAAATGTATGCAGCCTAAGGCAGCCCAGTTGCAGACTGTACCAGAAATAAACAGACTTTCAAAATGAGGACTCTTTCATTCTCAGCGCAAGAAGAATTTTTTTTTTTAAAGTCAAACCATTTGGAAAAGTTCACCAGTCCTGGCAATGCCGTGGTAGCCAGTGTCCAACTTGTTTTGCATCAGTCCAGTTGAGCCCACTGCAACAATAGTCAGCAACTTTGGCAAAGTATTTTCATAAGGTAGTAAAAGCAAGAACTTGCTAGTAACACCTGCTTCCACTAGCAGCATTAATGATGAATTGTCAGAAGTTTTATAGACTTTATAGATGAATTTAGCAAATGAGTTTTCATTAGCAGCAGCTGGGAAACTTATCCAGAAGTCCAACTGTTGAACCCAAGGAAGACTTAGCACTCAAACTGGTAGCATTAGTGGGAAGAATGGAGGCAAAAGGCAATCAAATAACTAATATTCAAAAAGATCAAGCCTGGCATCTAACAAAAGATAAAGAAACAGAAGAAGGAATTAAGGGCCACCAAAAAGTCTCTTGGTGAAGAATAAAATGGCAACAGCCTTCTAGAAGCACAGAGACCACAAATAAGAAGGACACTGCCAAATGGAGAAAAAAGCAGGAAGAGCCTTCCATTGCTGAAGGACATGCAGGCCATGCCAAATACATTACAAAGAAATCGTTTGGCTTGGGATTACTGTCTGTACCTCACCAACAGGACATTGTTGACAATTTACTTTCTAGTTCTCATACGCTCTTCTGTTGGAATTAACAGCAGGCAGTAAGGGGCACAAGCTTCATTACACAGGCTTCTTGTTGTTACTCAGCACAATTAAAAATTAAACAATTTAATTGGAAACGGGCATTTTTAAGAGCTGAGAAGCCACCTCTACCCTTTTTTTTTGTTTGTTTGAGAGAGATTTTGCTGTGCTGATATATTGTGCTTTGTAAAACAAATTACCAATTTTTTTGGTATAATTTATACCAAATATTATAAATTTATAATTTATAATAATCTGGGTATAATTTTAAAAAATAGTTCTTTATATGTCTGGGTAAAATTAGGTTTTTTCAAAATAAAAAGGAATCCAAGGAAAGAAAGAATTTTGATTATTATTTCAGAGTAGTTTCAGGCCTGCCTTTGCTTCTTTTGCTACTCCATTTTTCTAGTTATTTTTACTTTAGTCTAAGTCAGTCTCAGAGGGCTAAATAATTTCCTCTTCTATCATCTAAGTTTTTAAAATGGTATTCCAAAAAGCTAATTAGAGTGTATAGTTATAGCGTTTAGGCTGTGGCTTTCTCTGGTATGTATGTTGAGTTAAATGCTTCTTACCCGTAAACACAAGTTTCAAACAGGGACATGGGAGGGGATTTAAAAGGCAGGCAGGTTTTCCTGTGCATTATTACAACTGTGTCTAACGTTTTTATAGCTAAAGAGCTGTCCCCATATAAATACTCATCAAGATGCCCAGCAGCAAAAGGCAATGGGTCAAGGTGGATCCAGTATGGGGATCACTGCTACATGTCTGACCAGGCATTGTACAGTTTCTCAGAGGCCAAAGAATTGTGTCCGAAACTTGGTGAGTTAAAATTTGTTGATTTTCTTTGACTCAATAATTTAATTCTTAGAAATTTTTTTAAGGACATAATTCGAAGTAATGATTATATGTTTTTTAAATATTTTAAAGCACTTGTCATTTATAATAGCATTATAACCTAATTGCCCAGTGGTAGGGAAATGGTTAAGTATTTTATGATACTTTATGATTGCAATGGAATATTGGAATAACCATTAAAACTTATCAGTGTAAGAATAAGTACATGGAAAATAAAAATAAGTGGGAAGAAGTAGAATAAAAATTGCTAAGTGAACTGTTAAATAAAAAATACTAACAAATGAAACAGTTTTAAATATAGTTATATATGCTTAAATGAAGGGATTAAGAGGTAAAAATTTATGCAAAGTTGGCTAAATAGTAAATATTAATTACAGACTTTCCATTACTTTGTTATTAATAAGTGAAATTAGCCTGACCAGGGTAACAAAATCAAAGCCATATGGGTTGTCCATTCATTCCGCAGTAGGATTGGCCCACATCCAGGGCTTTTTGTCTTCAGATTTAGCTGTTTTAGAAAGAGCAGCAATGATTGGCTCTCTCCCGTGACAATTTAGTCTATAGTCAAACTGTAAAATGACTTCTAGGGAGACAACCTAGAATATTTCAAAGACCAAAACTGTTAATCTGCTTCCTTGGGTAGCAATTTAGCCAGGCAGATGGCACTTACCGAATTTATTTTGCTAACTATTGTGGAGACACTTGACTGATTAAAAACTTTTCTGGTTACTATAAACTTTTGTGTGAGAACTGTTGTATGTTATACATGTATATACTTGATGGGAACTATTGTAAACCATATGTATGTTCTGAAAGTCAGGAGCCTCTTTCTCCTAACGGAAAAGATAGAAAGGTTTACTGTAAATGTAGTGCGTGGGTTAAGCACTGAAGCCATTGGGGCAGACAGGTCTGGGTTCAAGCCCAACTCCTACACATACTAGCTAAGAGATACTGTGGAAGTGATGTCATTGTTTCTCTTTTCTCATCTGAACAGTGAGAATGAAAATAGGACTTACTTCATAGGCTGGTATAGGTTGAGTTGTAGGAATGGATGAAATGAGATGATATATGCAAATGTGGCACAGTGCCCTGCAAATAGTGAATTCTCAAAACTCTTATTATTAGAAAGATTGAGATTGGCTTTCTAATTCTATAACTGGCTAGCTGTGTAAACCTGAACAATTTTCTTAATCTTCTTGAGCCTCAGTTTCCTCATCTGTAAAACAGTGATAACGCCTTCCTCTACCAGGTTGTATAATATTAAACAAGGTAACTTATAAAGTACCTGTGCACTGTGGTGTTCTATAAAGGAGTAAAGGCTTTCCTTTGTCCCTCTTAAAATATCCTCCACCACAAAAGAAATGCTTTAGTTAAAGTATGGATAGGTTTGTTGCTGTTGAAGACTATTTGATTTCATTTGGGATTGATTTTCAAGTTTAGTTATTATTTTATTTCTATCCCTTCTTTCCCTGCTGCTGGTGATAACACTGTTTTCTCTATGAGTTTAGGGTTACCTATCAAACTTCAAGAATACTCATTCATTTAATTCCATACTATTTTGTTTTAAAAACTTACAATGGACATGACCAAGCACATTTATGTATAAAATATTAAAGGGAGGACTAATGTTCCCCAATCTCGAGTCTATTCACTTTTACTTTCATTTTAAGAGAAGCAAGTTTAAAGCTGAGTTATTTATACAAAAATAGTTGTTGAGGAGAACAGGCTAAAAATCTCTATGGGGGACATATTTCTAACATCACATACCCCAGTTATTATGACTAACTGTTCAAACACAAAGGTCTCACTAGTTAGGCAGTTCCAAGGTCAAAAAATATTGCCAGATAAATATTTTGAAGAATCATGAAATTGCTATATTTCAATCTAGAAATGTTTCTAACTTTTTTGGAAGCTTTTATTTTTTGGAAGTACTGTTAAAATTTTGACATAAATACCAGTTTTTAAAAACAGTCTCTGTGTAAAGCTTGAATTTCTCAATGATCTTGTTCATGATAGATTTTTTCAAATGGCTAGTTCAGAATAAACTACTTCTCTAGTATGCATAAAGGTAATTCATTGGGGGTTTGGTTTTTTCAACAGATCATTCTGCAAATATCATATCCATAAAAGATGAAGCTGAGAATAAATTTGTGAGCAGACTGATGAGGGAAAATAATAATATTACCATGAGAGTTTGGCTTGGATTATCTCAACATTCTGTCTGTAAGTAACACAATTTTGTGTGCAAACAGAGTTCTAACTTGTCCTAACTACCATTCTTCAGCCTTGCTAAAGGATGTCAAGTGGTGATTAAGTCAAATGCTTCTCATTGATAAATAAACTAGGTCTGCTTGCTGTTCTGGAGGCTTAGAAATTTTGAATGAATACATAACTTATATGATGGAAACCACTAATGAAATAGAACAACAGCTGGAATTATTCTAGAGGCTTATTTCTAAGATCCTTGGATGAATATCAGGATTTCTTTTCCTCCTACAGCAATGTCTGTGTCCCCAGTGTCCTACAAGGAACCCGTGACTTACTTCTCTAAGACTTCTAGTTCCAATCATCACATGCTTTTGCAGTTTATTATCCTGTTATTCAGAAACTTATCTTCTTGCAATTCTCTTTACTCTTTGGATATTTTTACCACAGATTAAAATGAAGTCTTAATAGTGATTTTTTTCCCAAAATAGCTTAGTAAAATTGCAGATAATTCATTAAAAGAGAATTTGTGGAAGAATTTTTCAATAAGAATTAATATGTACGAGGTTTGAGTGAACTTGGAATTGATAAAGAATGAATTAGTGCAAATTTGAGAGAGGAATAGGAAGTCTATTTCACATTTTATGCAAAGTTGAATTTTAAATTATTAAAATAAATGTGAATTCTAAAATGTTAAGTACTTGTCAAAAAATGAATGCATTCAATGTTGGCCATCTCAGCTGGACACAGTGGCTCGTGCCTGTAATTCCAGCACTTTGGGAGGCTGAGTTGGGAGGATAGCTTGAGGCCAGGATTTCAAGACCAGGCTGAGCAATATAGTGAGACCCCATCTCTACAAAAAATTTAAAAAATTAGCCAGGCATGGTGGTGCGTGCCTGTAGTCCCAGCTACTCAGGAGGCTGAGGCAGGAGGATTACTTGAGCCCAAGTATTGGAAGTTGCAGTGAGCTATGATGATACCACTGCATTCCAGTCCGGCAACAGAGTGAGACCCTGTCTCAAAACAAAATAAAACAAACCAAAGTTGGCCATCTTAATGAATTGTATATTGTGTTTACACTATCACCATAAGGTGGAGCCACCTCTGCTGGGAAACAAAAATGGAGTCATGGTGGTGGAGTTTGGGGAGGCACCTTTCTGGACCCTTCCTCTTCCACCAGCATCTCTTTAATGATATAAGTTCCCTAAATTGGTGGAGATAGGATATGAGTTCTTAGAAATCTATCCCTCACACAATAAATGTGCAAACATTCCACACTTTAATAAAAGAACCACATTCTGTATCAGTGCTACACAACAGAACTTTCTACAAAGATGAAAATGTTCTATATCTGCACTGTCCAATATAGTAGTCACTAGGTACATGTGGCTATTGAGCACTTGAAATGTGACTAGTGCAACTGAAGTGCAACTGATTTAAGTTTTTTTTCCTTCTTAATGAATTTCATTTCAAAAAGTGTCTATCATATTATACAGCACAGTTCTAATGAGTTATGTGAACTACATGCTTTTGACTTTTAGTGGCAATAAATATTGGTACATGTAATTTCTTTCTTCAGACCAGTCCTGGAGTTGGTTAGATGGATCAGAAGTGAAATTTGTCAACTGGGAAAATAAGAGTAAGAGTGGTAATGGAAAATGTAGCATTTTGTTAGCTTCAGATGAAACTTGGAAAAAAGTTGAATGTGCACATGGCTTCGGAAGAGTTGTCTGCAAAGTTCCTCTGGGTAAGTGTGTAATCTGTCCTTAAGGAAACTTTTTTTCGAACAGGTAAGGAAATAAATATACAATCCAATTACATGCAAAGTTTTGTACTTGGTCCTGAAATATTTAGTCCTTGAAGTATATCCAAAAATCTCGATTAAGTCGCAGAGATTTTTCCCCTGAAAAACAGATTACAAGAGATAATAAATGCACAAGATGTCTAGGGCTCCCAAATGAAACTATTAAACAGTCTAAACTTTATATAATTCTTTCCTAAGAAAAATGGAAGCTGCCAGAGTATTAGGGAGGTAATTTCTTTGAAAATGGTCTTGAGATGTATTTTATTCTATAGTTTGAATATGTAAAAGCTTAAAGGTTTATTTCTGTAGTTAATTTGCTTCCTTTCTTCCCATTCCTATAAAACTCATGATTAATTTTAAAATGATGCAAAACTAGATTGAATTACTTAACATGTTCAGGGTATCTGTATGAAATAATTTTAACTTGTGTTTCATCATGAATTGCTACATAAAATAACCATAAAAATATTATCTTAACTTCATTTCTGAAGAAAGAGCTCTAAATTTTTCACTAAAACATTTTTAAAGATCTAGCATAAAAATTTCCATTTTGTGTATAAATATTAAAGATAAAACCCAGATTCTAGGTAATCAGTATCTATAGATACGTGCATTTACTCAGCAAATATTTAGAGTGTCTACTATATGTCACTCATGCCCTGCCCTGCGTCTGGATACCCCTGTGAACAAGACAGATAAGGTACCTGTTCTCACAGAGATTACAATCTAGTGAGGAAAGATAAGTAAACAAGCAGGTCAATTTTTGAAAGAGAGGAAAATATCAAATAATAGTAAACTCTATGTGATCAAAAATAGGTAGATGGCTACTCTAGGTTAGGTTATCAGGGATAATGTCTAACAGCAGGAGACACGGAAGCTGAGATCTAAGAAATCAGCCAACCAAAGATCAGGGGAAAAGACATAGCAGGTGGAGGTACCAACTGGGACAAAGAGCCTAAGGCAGAATGAGCTTGCTGTGTGCTCCAGGAAGAGCTGGAAGGTAGGCAGGTGCTTTGGAAACAAGGATGAAGAGTTCTGGCTCTATTCTGAGTGGAATGGAAAGCAACTGGAAGATTTTAGAGGGTAGATGGGAGCAGGTTTAGGGTGGTGTAAATCAGGAGTTCTGTGTTGGCCATTTTGAGTTGTCCATTTGGAGATGAGATATCTGTATGGAGATGTCTAGTATGCAGTTGGACATATGAGCCAGAAGGAGAGTCAGCGTAGGGATGGTATTTAAAGGTATGGCACACAATGAATCCCTCTGAGCGGCATGCAGAGAAGGGGCCTGGGACAGCAGTTGAAGTTGAATAGGCACTAAATGAGGTCATCTCAGAGGCTTAAATCATTTTAAAGCAAATAATGCTTCATTTGGCCCCAGGTAAGTCTAACACAAAAATTTACAGCTTTTTGCAATTTGCTATCAAAGTAGGATAATGTATAGGTAGTAAAGTCTTCCTAAAAGGGTGTTGGGAAGCGAAAGTGAGAATAATCAAAGTGCTTTTAATTTTTTTGGAAGAAAATTTCTATAGCAATGAAGAGGATTTGAATGAAAAGGAAAACACCTAAATTTGAAAAGAAGGCACTTAAGGGTTCAATGATGAGTTTGAATTCTGTGTTAATGCTATGCGACAATCATGTATTTATTGTATCTATAATGTACACAGTTTATGGGCTTACATATGTGACACATACCTGAATGTATAAAATTAATAACAATGATCACTTTTGTATTTTCTCCTCAATGTCAACCTTTTCCTATTCCAGGCCCTGATTACAGAGGAATAGCTATCGCAATTGCAGTGCTAAGTGTCTTAGCTCTCATCAGCGTACTCACTTGGTTCTTCTTCCAAAAGAATCGTTTCAACTGGGCACGTTTCTCATCAGTTCGGTACGAACCAGGAGTGAATGAAGATGAGATTATGCTTCCTTCCTTCCACGACTAAATTATTCTAAAAGTTTGCTAATTTGTACTAATGTGTTAGGAGAAATGAGCCACTTAAAATTTTCCCAGTGTCAGTATTTACTCTGTTCCAAAGTAGAAGTCTTAAGTACTTTTTCAGTTGCTTAGGTCTTAGGCATATGCTGGTATCCACAATTAATTGCCCACTAAATGCCATATTTGTAACTCTAATTAATAGAATGGAGAGGAACTTGAAGCTGGAACTGAAGTCCAAATTGTTTGTAGTGTAATAATTTTAATCTGCATTTTCTCTGCAGGAATATGGTTGGTAACTAGGATATGTATTTTTTAATGGAATTTTTAACAAAACATCTTAGAAAATTAAAATTACTATTCACACATACACTTTTAATTTTTAAAAACATCCAGCCAAATGCAAAATTAATACCTCAAGGTAAAAACCCAACTGTAAATAGTATCAATGTTGTTTCAAAATAGCCCTTTGTAGCATTTAGAAAAAATTATTAAACAATGAGATATGCTTACTTTTTATACAGCAAAATGATGCCTCTTGGCAAGATGCTTCTTATACTATTCCAAAGATATTTCATACTAATATTATTTAAATGCAAAGGTTTTTTTCTGTTTATAAAACAATGGCTGCTAAAGATTTAGCACTTAACATTTTCTACAGTGTGGGCAAGATGCTTCTTATACTATTCCAAAGATATTTCATACTAATATTATTTAAATGCAAAAGTTTTTTTCTGTTTATAAAACAATGGCTGCTAAAGATTTAGCACTTAACATTTTCTACAGTGTGGGGATGTTATTTTTAGATTGATTAGGTACCCCGAAGCAGTATGTTTTCTCTTTTCTGATGTAGTACATATAACTGCTTCCTTTTTAAAGGGAATCAAGTAGATATAAGACTGCTTGAAAATTTTACAATTTATATACTTCACATAACATGTCAACTTTTGACTGAGAATTTTTTATTATTTTGTTACCTTTTTACATGAGCTAAACGGAGAAGAGGTCCATGAAGGAAATTATATAACCTGCATTTGAAAAATAAGCATTTTTCAATGAAACTATAAACCTTATAATTACTATTAAAATGTTTAAAATTATGAATGATTAAGGTAATACTGTTTTGTGGTTATCACTTAAAATTTTTACACCTAGAATATATTCTTAATAATAGCATCCACTGGACATGGTCAATGTTTTATTTAGCATTTAACTTATATTTATACTTTAGAGTATTTTGGTATAAAATTCATAGATTTATTTTAAATTTAGAGTGTTTATACTATAATAAAGTTGTAAATAATTTTTCTAAGACAGTGTTAATATAGTTTATAGTTATCCCGGAATATTTTTTATCAAATTTGTACAACTAGTTCTCTTGTCCTATGACCTGTACAATTTTAGTCGTTAAGATTTCCCTCAAAGAACTGAACCAACATGATGTGAAAAGTATGGCTGTATATAGTGGCGATGTCATAATAAAGTTGTTTTCTTTTAAGTAAAATGTTGGCATCCTTGTTGAAAAGAAAATATCTGTAGATTGGGCTTTATTATGTTAGTCATATAGTATGACAAGAAATAAAGTGTCTAGCTATTATAAATTGAGGCATTCTTTAAGAGATTTTGTGTCCCTTTTTAAAAGAATAAATATAAGCATTCCTACATTTCTGAATGTCTTATTTTAGTCTCCTTTTCAGATTCCTCTTGCTCAGTGTGTCTTTTAACTAGTAGGATCAGCAGGGATTCCATCTGTGTTCCATTTACTTCTCATTCTTTGTGCTCCCCTTAGGAGAGCCTGTCCAGCCCTTCCCCTCTAACAACCATTTCTAAGCTAATAGTTCAAATATATAGTTCCAGGCTTATATTTCCAGCCACCTACTAGACAGGCTATGTGAAAGTCCTCAATATGTCCAGAACTACCTGTATTTTCTTTTTGTCATGTTTTTTTGTTTGTTTTTGTTTTTTTGAGACAGGGTTTCACTCTGTCGCCCAGGCTGGAGTGCAGTGGCATCATCATAGCTCACTGCAGTCTTGAACTCTCAGGTTGAAGCAATCCTCCTGTTCAGCTCCCCCAAAGTGCTGGAATTATAGGCGTGAGCCACCACACCAGGCCTACAACTGCCCATGTTGTTTTTCCTTCCTCATTTCCCTGTTCCAAATGTTTCAGAAGAACTAAAGACAGCTTATTTCAGTCTTCTCTAACTAACCCAACTACCACATGTGGACTGACAAAATTGATCTCTTAAAACCGGGCACCTAAAAAAGCAAGTACATAAATGTAATGATGAAGTATTAGGGGACAAACAAGTGATACCAATAATCGTCCCCTTCTTCCTCCTGCCCCCATACACAGCATATTCCCATCCCTGATCCTAGGGCAAGATATTGTCATTATCTAAGAATTTTCCCCTGCAAATGGTTGCTGTAGTCTTAGTAACCCCCAATCCTGATATCTCTGCTGAGATTTTTCTGGAGAAAGTCAAGAGGTTCAGATTCCTTTATCTTAGTCTCATTCAATCCTAAAACCCTCTTGGAGAAACAAAGACCCAATTTTTATTATTACATAATTAGTTCAACAATTTTATCGTGCTTAAGAAGACAAATTTTAACTAGTTCTCAAAATAAAGACTTTTTTTCACTAGACCTCATGATGTATGCATTTACCTCTATGTCTCTACATATTCTAAATTAAAACCGTCTCACTATATTTACATCTCAACAAATTTAGTATACACGTATTTCCCTTTTTCCTGAGCTAAATTAATCATAAGCAGAACTTGAGAAACTTCTTTTCCATTCCCCAACTCAGTTTTTGCCTTATATTCTTTTTCAGTTAATATGAAAAAAACATAAAACCATAATCCTTGTCTCACAAGCTAGAAACCCAGAAGTCATCTTCAAGCTGTCTCCTTCTCATCTCCTTATTCCAATGATTCTGTCAATTTTACCTCAGTATTCTCACAAAGCAGCCATCTCCATTGTCAACTGGATTATATCAGTTCTTTATCCTTTTTTTCCTCCTGGATTATTTGCACCAGCCTCTTTACTCATCTCATCAGCCTTTTTCCTTCATCCTAGTTTCACTACACCTGGGCCTGGGGAACCTAAATGCACAAAGCAGGACTCACTCTCTGTTTTGGTCTAAAGTTATCTAGGCCTAACACCTCAGGCCAAAGGGCTACCCAGCAATGCCAAGCCCAGGGACCTTACATGGGTTGTGGATCAGTCCTGAGAAAGCTGGGATCTTAGTTCCCTGGCCAAATACCCTTTTAATACAATGTAGGATCAAGTCAATATTGATCTACTTGCTAAACAATGGAGAGGCAGAGTCAGATAAAAGTATGTAATGATATGCATCTACCATTACAGTATCATACAGAATAATTTCACGGCTCTAAAAATCCTTCGTGCTCCACTTATTCATCCCTTTCTTCTTCTCTGTCTCCCAACCCGAATCCCTGGCGTGACTTACCTTTTTACTGTCTCCATAGTTTTGTCTTGTCTAAAATGTCATATAGTTGGAATCACATAGTATGTAGCCTTTTCAGATTGGCTTCTTTCCCTTAGCAATACATCTTTAAGCTTCCTCCATGTCTTTTTGTGGCTTGATAGCTCTTTTCTTTTCAGCACTGAATAATATATCTTTTCTTTTTTTTCATTTCAGCATATTATGGGAGTACAGATGTTTAGGTTATGTATGTTGCCCTTGCCCCCCGCCCCAAGTCCGAGTTTCAAATATGTCCATCCTTTGGGTGGTGCGCATTGCACTCTTTGTGTATACAAATACCCATCCCCTCCTCCTTCCTCCCTCTCCCCCTCCCCCTCCCCCCTTCCCAACATCCAGTAGATGTTATTCTTATATGTGCATTTATGTGTTGATCAGTTAATACCAATTTGATGGTGAGTACATGTGGTGCTTGTCTTTCCATTCTTGGGATACCTCACTTAGCAGAATGCGTTCCAGCTCTATCCAGGAGTATACAAGAGGTGCTATATCACCATTGTTTCTTAAAGCTGAATAGTACTCCATGGTATACATATACCACATTTTATTAATCCACTCATGTATTGATGGACACTTGGGTTGTTTCCACATCTTTACAATTGTGAATTGTGCTGCTATAAACATTCGGGTGCAAGTGTCTTTCTTATACAGTATCATTTGCTCTTTTGGGTAGATGCCCAGTAATGGGATTGCTGGATTGAATGGTACTTCTACTTGTATCTCTTTAAGATATCTCCATATTGCTTTCCACAGAGATTGCACTAGTTTGCAATCCCACCAACAGTGCATAAGTATTCCTATCTCTCTGCATCCATGCCAACATTTATTGTTTTGGGACTTTTTGATAAAGGCCAGTCTCACTGGAGATAAGTGATATCTTATTGTGGTTTTAATTTGCATTTCCCTGATGATTAGAGATGTTGAGCATTTTTTCATATGTTTTTTGACCATTATTCTGTCTTCTTTTGAAAAGTTTCTGTTCATGTCCTTTGCCCACTTTTTGATAGGGTCGTTTGATTTTTTCTTGTCGATTTTTCCGAGTTCTAAGTAGATTCTGGTTATCAGCCCTTTATCGGATTTGTAGCATGCAAAAATTTTCTCCCATTCTGTAGGTTGTCTGTTTGCTCTTGTGACTGTTTCTTTGGCTGTGCAGAAGCTTTTTAATTTGATCAGGTCCCATTTATTTATTTTGATTGTTGCTGTGATTGCCTTTGGGGTCTTCTTCATAAATTCTTTGCCTAGGCCAATGTCTAGAAGAGTATTTCCAAAATCTTCCTCTAGAGTTCTAATAGTTTCACTCCTTAGGTTTAAATCTGTTACCCAGCGTGAGTTGATTTTTGTGAGAGGTGAAAGGTGTGGATCCTGCTTCAGTCTTCTACATGTGGCTATCCAGTTTTCCCAGCACCATTTATTGAATAAGGATTCTTTTCCCCAGTGTATGTTTTTGTCTGCTTTGTCAAAGATTAGGTGGCTATATGAGGATGGTTTTATATTTGGGTTCTCAGTTCTGTTCCACTGGTCAATGGCTCTGTATTTTTGTGCCAGTACCAAGTTGTTTTGATTACTACAGCCTTATAATAAAGTTTGAAGTCTGATAAGTTGATACCTCCCATTTTGTTTTTATTGCCTAGAATTGTTTTTGCTATGTGGGGTCTTCTCTGGTTCCATATAAAGCGTAAAATCAATTTTTCTACATCTGTGAATAATGATGTTGGTATTTTTTTTTTTTTTAATAGTGACAGGGTCTCGCTCTGTTGCCCAGGGTGGAGTGCAGTGACACAATCACAGCTCACTGCAGCCTGGAACTCCTGAGAACAAGTGATCCTCCCACCTCAGCTTCCCAAATAGCTGAGACTACAGACAGCAGCCACCATGCCCTGCCCAAATAATATTTCATTGTATAGACATACCACTGTTTATCCATTCACCTATTGGAGGACATCTTGGATACTTCCAGATTTGGGCAATTGTGAAGCTGCTATAAACGTTCATGTGCAGGTTTTTGTGTGTATGTTTTCAACTTGTTTGGGTAAATATGAAGGAGTAAGATTGCTGGATTGCACGGTGAGACTATGTTTTAGTTTTGTAAGAAGCTTCCAAACTTTCTTCCAAAGTGGCTGTACCATTTGTATTCCCACCACCAGCAATGAATGAGAGTCATTGTTGCTTGACATCTTTGTCAGCATTTGGTGTTGTTGGTGTTTTGAATTTTAGAAATTCTGATAGGTGTGTAATGGTATTTCATTTTTGTTTTAATTTTTGATTCTCTAATGACATATGATGTTAAGTATCTTTTTGTAAGCTTATTTACCATTCTATATTTTCTTTGATGAGGTGACTTCAGATTATCTGCCAGTTTTTAAATTGGGTCATTCATTTTCTAATTGTTGTGTTTAGATTTGATTTTATAGGACTCTTTTGCCAATGACGTGAGGCTTAAACAAACAGCCATCCTTGGCCCTGGCTTGTGTTGTTTGGCTCCAAAGGCCCTGATGGGTCAAGTTGTAATTGCACGGTTTATGCACATATTACAGCAAGCATAGTTTAAAGACTCTTGACCCAGAAGCTAGGAACAGAGAAAAGTTGTCTAAGAGACATAGTCCACTGGGAGGAGCTTTTGAAAAGATTTCTGACCATTAGATCCAAAGGAGTAAGCTGGTAGACACTATCTTAACCAAGTGACAGAAGTTAACATCACCAGTGATGAGACATATTGACATCGTGTCCCTCCTGAGCAGGGTACATCACTTCTGGGGTACACTTGCCCCCAAAAAACATAACGTGAACCCAATTAGGAGGAAACATCGGACAAACGGAAACTGAGGGACATTCTACAAAACGACCAGCCAGTACTCCTTCAGTGTGTTTTGATCATGAAGGACAAAGAATGACCGAGGACTGTCCTGGATTAAAGGGGACTAAGGAGACATGACATCGCAATGCAATGTATAATCCTGGATTGGGTGCTAGAACAGACAAAGACCATTGGAGGGACAATTGGCGAAATGTGATAAGTGCTGTGGATTAGTTAGTAGTTTTATACCAGTGTTAATTTCCGGGGTTTGATCACTGTACTGGAGTTATGTAAGATGTCAATATTTAGGGAAGTGGGCAGAACGGTTACAGAAATTTTTTGTACTATTTTTGCAGCATTTTCGAAAGTCTGAAATTATTTCAGTTCAAATGAAAAGTAAAAAAAAAAAATTAAAGAGAGAACTTCCAGAAGACAGCGCGCCAGGCCCCTCCGCGGGACCTGGGCGGCCGCGTCCTGGCTGGTGGGACCGCTCCCCTCCGCCCTCCGCCCGGCCGGGCCTCCGCGGTGGGAGGGGTCGGGCCTGGCGCTCCGCGCTGCCGAGAGGCCCCTCCCCGCGCCGCGCCGGCTCGCCCGTCGGCTGCCGCCCGCCCAGCCGCTCTCGGCGCCCTCGCCCGCCGTCATGCCCCGGGCCGCGCTGCCCGCGCTCCTGCTGCCGCTGCTGGGCCTCGCCTCTGCTACGGTCGCCGGTAAGCTGCCTCTTGCCGCGCCCCCTGCTCTGCCTGAGCGCCGACCGCGAGCGACCGCCTTCGCCCCCTGCCCAGCCCGGGCTCTCCACCCCCACGCGCCCGAGGGCGGCCGGGAGACGCTGCACCCTGGCCGGGCATCGCGCCCTTCCCTGCACGCCCATCCCGTGCGCCCCCGTGGGGCTTGGTGTCTGGTCATCCCCCACCCGCCTCTGCCGGTTCCGTGGGTTCCGGGAGAGCGCCCTCGGGGAAGGGAGGTAGCCGAGGATTCGAGGGGGCCCTTTCTCTTTCGCCCTGCCTGCATCCTCAGCGCAGACCCCGCTCCGCGGGAGGGGACCCCCAAATGGGTCTGATTGACCGAAGAGCAGAGGGACTTAGAATCCCACCACGGGCGTAGTTTCGGGGCCTTTTGGGGCTGAAATGAGAAGCTGGAAGTTGGCAGCGGAGATTTCCCCAGCTGGTGCGCAGCCCGCAGGGGGGTGCAGGGGGCGGACGTGGGGGGCTGGAGGAAGCTGGCCCTCTTTTGCAAGAGGCGTTGTTTGTCCAGTTGGTTGGTGTTCAAGTTGTTGAAACAGGAAAACAGTTCTGCCAAATAACCCCTGGATCCAAGAGGAACGTGAACAGGCGAAGCTTGGATTCCACTTACATCGTGGGATTTAAAAATCTGTCCAGTCTGCTGTTGTGCAAGTGACATCTGAAAAATTTCATATGATTAGTCATTTCCAAAATGACTACTGAGGAGAATACACAATTCTATTGACTATGTGTTTTTAAAAACAACCACCACAAAAAACAAGTTTTCCACACAGCATGTCAAAAATGTGTTGATGGGGAAACTCAGGGGAAGAAAGATTTCCAAAAACGCTATTGATTGAACAATTCCAGGAATTAAAGAGCAAAATAAACAAGAACTAAAGGAATACTTGTGCGGGCTTCAATAAAATGATTATGCAAGAAATTCTTCCCCCCTGAATTTCACTGCCTTTTAATGATAAGTTCCCTTTCAAAGCCTGCTGACAGGCAGGAATATTTTAAAGGACATCAGTGTTGGAGGCAGCAGCATAGTAAGCAGCTCCGAACTTGCCTACAAACTCAAGACTCCTTTCCTGAAAGCTTTTGTGGACCAGCATTTATGACCAGTTATGCCATCTGCTGCCTATCAAAGGAGCAGAAACAAGATGTGCTCATTTTCACACTGTTCAGACTGAGAACATTAATTTTGTCTAAGACAGGGCTAGACTGTTTCTGAACCTTCCTTATGCACACCCTCATTATGTAAGCCAGTAACATCTGGACTCCCCCTTAACCCTCCCTCTACACTGCCATGCATTTGTACTTTAGGCTAGTTGAATTTTCTTGTCAGATTTTTTAAGAGAATCATTTCCAGATTTTGGTATCTCTCTTATTCAGAGACGTTGTTTTGACCAGCAATAGAGGACAAACTTTTCTTTGGAAAGTTTTGTTCTTTTATAAGTCCAGTTTGGATATAGGCTTTTCAAGAGCTTTAGAAGTACATGTTGAATAAATTAATGTTAATTAATCAGCTCCTCTCAGTCAGGAAGCTTTAAGGATTAACTTAGAAAGAGCTTGAGCTTTGGCCTTGCTAGTTACCCAATTTATCTGCACTTCAGTAAAATGGAGATAATACTTCCCTTACAGGGTTATTGTGAGCATTGCTTGAGAATTCCGTGTCTAGTACCTATTACAGGCACAGTAAATCTTGGTTTCCTTCCCTTTGTTCTCATCATACAAAATGAAGGGTAATTACTGCAACCAGAAAACATTACATGAATACCACCTTACGTGT
This sequence comes from Propithecus coquereli, assembly GCF_000956105.1. Lineage (NCBI taxonomy): Eukaryota > Metazoa > Chordata > Mammalia > Primates > Indriidae > Propithecus > Propithecus coquereli. Next base: position 883,553 of record NW_012150729.1, on the reverse strand, counting down.
GTCGAATGTTTGAGGTTACTGAGCACATTCACATACATAATATTATAGGGCTGAAAAACCACTGTGTATGTTTTTCATCACAATACCTCACAGATATCCTATCCAGACAAGATCAGGGGTCATGTTTGGCTTAGAACTAAATCAAGGAAGAGCTTGTTGATGGACGGGAGATATTAATAGAGGAGCTCCTATGGTATTGCATAAAGTATAAATTTAATGTTGAAATGGAAATCATTGTTATTGTTCTGTGTTATTTTGGAGTTTATTAGTGAATGTGATCTTATCTTTTTTCTTAGTTATTATCTTGAAAGTAACAATGGGCAAAACATTCTTTAAATTCCTGAGTAAGGACCCATGGCATACCCTTTAAAAAATTTTTCTGTAATGTTTTTTGCACATAGTACATGATCAGTATGTGTATTGGGTCAGTGACTTCCCATGGGATGAGTGAAAATAAGCATGGTCGGAGTAAGTCCTCATTCTGTGGCCATGATGTGGATCAGAATCTAGGTTTCTAATTTTGAATTGCCATAGCCTACAAACCTTAGATGAGGTGCCCCTGCCTTCCTCCCTGATGGCATCCTCTTTCCACCTTATCCTCTCTTTATCCTCCAACACCTGCTGGTTCTTCTGCACAGATCACCTCCTCCCAGTCCTTGGCATGGCTGTCCCCACCCCACCATTCAAATCTGTGTTCATATGTTATCTTCTGAGGCTTCCCTGAACACCCACATTCTCTTTCATGTCTCCACGTTGTAACTTTTTCAAAGCCTTTCTGAATGCATCTTGTTTATTCATCTGTCTTCTTGCTTGTTGCTTCTCTTACTGGAAGGAAGCTCCATAACAGGAGAAATTTTAGTATTTTATAGATTTTTGTTTTGATTTGTGTATCTAATTTATTCTAATTTATAATAAAGGGATGAAAAAATTAGATGAATAATTTAAAAAGTAGAAAGCATAATTAGATTGCAGTTTCTTTCAAATTACGTTACCTCTGCCATGAACTCATGTCATAATTGAATTCAAAGCATTAAATTCTCTTAATCTATTAATGCCACTTTTTCTGACCCTTGTGGCCCAGTTATGTTTCAGGGGAAATTATTTCAGATTAAATATTAGAGTATTTTTATAGATTTTGAAATGCTAATGTTTATTTTTCTTGTATTATTTCAAGACTTCTTTCATAGTTGAGAAGATTTCAACAATTTGCTTATGTGTTGAAAACTGGCTTTGCAACAGGGTTATCTTCCATATTTTTTTTCATTGTCCATATTAAGTATTTTACTGCTTTTGTGGGTTATTTTAGATTTTGAGGGCAAGTCTTGAGATTGAATCTATTAAAAAATGGACCAGCGATGCCCAATGAGAAAGGTACAGATTAACAATGGCACACTCCTGCTATGAATAAATATCATGACAGTGCTGCTGAGGAGGGAGGTGATGGGAGAAGATGGAAGGGACATCTTGGAAGCTAGGTTGGGAAGGGTGATGTAGAGAAGGGAAGGGGTGCCATAAATTTCATAAATAGCCCTCTTCTTCCTCTGGGTATCTACCACAGTTGCCCCTGTGGAAGGCAAGTGACTGTAACTCATGTCTTAATGGGAAAGGAGCAAAGGTCTTATTATTGACAAGGAAAAAGAAAAATAAAATCTTTGCCTTTCCTTTGTTAACATTTAGAATAAGTATGTCCTAAGGATCACTTCGTCTTATGCTTTGCCTGATTGTTTTAAAATAAATTAAAAAGGAGGAGGAGGAAAAGCAGAAGAATTTACAAAGGAACAGAGAGTTCTATTAGATTTGACTGGTAATACAAAGTATTCCTGTGGATATGACATTTTATTCTTTTAGCACATGGTAATTTTAGGCAGAGGATCTATATGGAAACTTTTGGAGTTATGCTAAGTACGGCTTTTAAAATTGTCATCAGGCTCCGAAATTTCTGTACATACTAAATTAATAGAATTATAAAATTATAAAATCCCTAAAGAGTCATTTAGGTGCATTATTAATAACCTATCTTTCAGGACTGCTGTGAAGAAATAAAGGTAATAGAAAGGCACTTTGCAGAGAGCTTAGTGGGCAGATTTTTAATTATAACAGGATTATAGCAAAGATACTTAGCATTGAAGATGACTTAGGTTAGCCTTCTGCTCATGAGGTGCATGAACGTCAATAACTCTCCTCACAGGAGTTATGCAGCCACTATTTCAACATTGTTTTTCAACATGTCCTTTGAGTAGCGCTTAAGACTTGTTTCTGGGACACACGTTCGGATCTATAGCATAAGAGGGGTTCTGTGTTGAATTAACTGGAGTTACTGCTAATGCTGAAATGAGCCTAAAGAGAAGGCAATCGAAATCTTTGGGGAAGTGAGTCAATAGTCTGTTTTCTACTTTTCTACATGCAGCCTTTTTTTTTTTTGGTATTGTCATATTCAGATGCTCCTCAACTTATAATGGGGCTATATCCCGATAAACCCATTGTAAAGTCAAGAAGTAAATCAACCATTGTAAGTTGGGGACCATCTCTGTATTACTTATTTAATTATTCAACAGTGGTCTTTGAGTACCTAGTTATCATTATCATTATCATACTTATTCCCATCACTGGGGCTTTGTCTGACCCAGATATCCACATGACTTTTTCCTTCAGCTCCTTCAGCTCTTCATATGTCACCTTTATAATGAGATCTTTCTAAAATTGCAACCCTAGCCCTTACCCCCACACTTGGGATCTTGCTTCTCTATGTTTTGGGGGTTGTTTTGCTTTGTTTTAGAGATGGGTCTTGCTATGTTGCCTAGGCTGGAGTGCAGCGGCTCTTCAAGACATGATCATAGGGTACTGTAGCCTTGAACTCCTGGCCTTAAGTGGTCCTCCTGCCTCAGCCTCTGAATAGCTGGGACTACAGGCATGCACCACTGCTACTGGCTTCTTCTCTGTTTTTTCTCCTTAGTAATTATCAATATCTGTGGTTGCAAGCCTCTAAGATGGCTCCCAAAGATTCTACTTTCTGGTATTCATACTCTCGTACAGTCCACTCCCACATTGAATAGTGCTGACCTGTATAACTGTGATGGTTAATTTTATGACGTGATTTCCGGAGACGTACGTGAGGGTGTCTCTGGAAGAGATTAGCATTTGAATCAGTAAGGCTGAGTAAAGAGGATCCGCCATCATCAGTGTGACTAGATATTATCCAGTCTGTTGAGGACCTGGATAGAACAAAAAGGCTGAAGAAGGGTGAATTCCCTTTCTCTGCTTGAGCTGAGGCATCCATCTTCTCCTGCCCTGGGACATCAGAGCTCCTGGTTCTCTGGCCTTCAGACTCTGGGATTTATACCAGTGCTTCCCCACCACTGGTTCTCAGGCCTTTGTACCCAGATTGAATTACACCACCAATTTTCCTGGTTCTCCAGCTTGTAGAGGGCAGATTGTGCGACTGCTAAGCCTTCATAACCATGTGAGCCAATTCCTATAATAAATCAATCCTCCCGTGCCCACTCTCTCTCCTATTGGTTCTGTTTCTCTGGAGAGTCCTAACATAATAACTAATAGGGTACTGTGGAATAACAGAGTGTGACAATCAAGCGTGGATTATAAAAGGCATCGCACTTCCTCCTCAAAGGAAAAGAGTCCCTTGAATCACTCACTCTGGGGGAGAAGCCACTAGCCATATCATAAGGACCCTCAGGCACCTCTGTGGAGGAGTCTGTATGGTGAGGAATTGAGGTGTCCTGCCCACAGCCAGCACCAACTCACCATCCATATGAGTGAGCCTTGAGGCTTACCCTGCAGTTCAGTTTTCAGAGGGCTGCAGCCCTAGCCAGCATCTTGACTGCAGCTTCATTAGAGACCCCAAGCCAGAATCACCTAGATGAGCAGCTGCTTCTGAATTCCTAACCCAGAGAAACTGTGTGAGATAATAAATGTTTCTTGTGTTACGCTGCTAATTTGTTACACAGCAATATATCAGTAATACACCATCTAACATTATTTTACTTATTTATCTTGCTTTTGTATGTCTGCCTTAATTAGACTATAAGCTCTAGGAAGGCAGGAATTTTTTTCCTTTTTGTTCACCATGGAATCCCAAGCACCTAGAATTTTCTCACGATAACCCCCTCAGTTAGGTACTGTTATCATCCCCATTTTACAAATAAGGAAACTGGGGCATAGTAAAGTTAAGTAATATATCTAAGATCACGTAATCAGAGCCAGACTTTTCTCCACAGCCTAATGTGCTTAACCAGAGCCCTGCACTGCCCTACTTCTATGCATGCCATCCTGTGTTAGAGTACGGTTAGATTTAAGACATGGTCTCTGCTGTCATGCTGTTAACAATCCATTTGGGAAAATAGGATGTATATTAGATAACCCACATATAGAGTAGGATTTGTTGAGTGCCATATAAATGTATATAGGTAGTCCATCAAAGGCTAACAGAGCCCCTTTTCCACAGAAAAATGACTACCCATAGTTCTTCTTAATATCTGCCTAGGGCCCTATGGTTTATGCCATATTATGCTCAACATCCTAGCAATAACTAATTGAAATAAGGATAATTTCCTAAATCAAAAGCAAACTGCTACTGCTAGGCGGCAGCCCAAAATGGGAACTGGTATAAGAACTCTAAGCCCATTTGACTACTGAGATAGTATCCTCAGCTTTCTTATTAGCCATGCATCCTCACGATGAATCCCTGTCATCTGGGGTAACCTGATCATGTCTTTAGTCCTTGTAACCAGAAAAGCCCTCTCATGCAGAGTGTAGTAAAAAGTCCTGTAGAAGTTCAGAAGAGTCAAAAGTTACAGGAAGATAAGGGATGGACCCTTCATGGAGAATTGACACATGACCTGCCACTGAAATAAGAATATACTTATAATCAGTGGTGTAGAAATCAGAGATCATTTTAATTTATGAGATATAAGAACTACAAGTGTACAAAAAAGTAATTTGGGAGAGATAGGAACACTCATACACTGCTGGTGGGACTGCAAACTAGTGCAACCTCTGTGGAAAGCAATATGGAGATACTGCAAAGAGATACAAGTAGA
>NW_012150729.1:877788-878449 GCF_000956105.1 Propithecus coquereli | reverse complement strand
GTTACCTCTGCCATGAACTCATGTCATAATTGAATTCAAAGCATTAAATTCTCTTAATCTATTAATGCCACTTTTTCTGACCCTTGTGGCCCAGTTATGTTTCAGGGGAAATTATTTCAGATTAAATATTAGAGTATTTTTATAGATTTTGAAATGCTAATGTTTATTTTTCTTGTATTATTTCAAGACTTCTTTCATAGTTGAGAAGATTTCAACAATTTGCTTATGTGTTGAAAACTGGCTTTGCAACAGGGTTATCTTCCATATTTTTTTTCATTGTCCATATTAAGTATTTTACTGCTTTTGTGGGTTATTTTAGATTTTGAGGGCAAGTCTTGAGATTGAATCTATTAAAAAATGGACCAGCGATGCCCAATGAGAAAGGTACAGATTAACAATGGCACACTCCTGCTATGAATAAATATCATGACAGTGCTGCTGAGGAGGGAGGTGATGGGAGAAGATGGAAGGGACATCTTGGAAGCTAGGTTGGGAAGGGTGATGTAGAGAAGGGAAGGGGTGCCATAAATTTCATAAATAGCCCTCTTCTTCCTCTGGGTATCTACCACAGTTGCCCCTGTGGAAGGCAAGTGACTGTAACTCATGTCTTAATGGGAAAGGAGCAAAGGTCTTATTATTGACAAGGAAAAAGAAAAATAAA
>NW_012150729.1:867787-874068 GCF_000956105.1 Propithecus coquereli | reverse complement strand
TTATTCTCTTTTATATATTCTTGAGTTATTTGTTGTCAATAGAAAACACTATCTGTAGCTTTGACTAAAAATAATACAAGAGAGCATTTATCAACTCGTGGCTCAAGAATTTCTAATGATTTATAAAAATGTTTGGGTGTCAAAAAATGTGGTGGTAATGGAGTCTGTTTCCATTTCAGTTTTTTTTTTTTAATTCCCTAAGGCAAAAGAAAAAGAATACCAAAAGGAACCAGAAGAAAGTAGGGGGGTGGGAGAGAGAAGAAGAGGAATAATCAAAGCTTGCAATTTGGAGTATCTACCCTTATAACTTTCAATTTGAGTTTCATTCTGGAAATGACTGCTTCTTTTCTGCCTTTATATCCTAGTTCACTCATTCAGCAAATATTAATGGAGTCCTTACTAGGTGCCGGTCACTGTTTTTTATGTATTCCCTCTGCCTGGACTTTATTTTTCTTTTTCCTTTTCTGCATAGTGAACTCCTATTTATCCTGTGTGATATAACTCAAATATTGTCTACTTATAAAAGATGGAATTCTGCTTCTGGCTGTAATGGAGTGAAAGGCTAACATTCCCACTAAGAACAACTAGAAAATCTAGATAAAAGTCCATAAGAATCGTGTTTGCAGGCATCAGAGAGCTGCCAAGGCAGTTTGCTGAGGTGAGCCCAACATCGTGTATGTTGCTTTTCTCCTTAAAACAGTTGCTAAAATCTTAAATAGCTAAAAGCAGAGCAAAGTTTATGGCAGTCTCATGGTGTTAAGGAAACTAAAAATTTGAATTTTACCTCACCAAAGAGGAGGTGAGTGTAGTTAATATCCAGGCTTTCAACTGGGATCCATAGGCATTGGGCTTCACAAAGACTATAATACCTCCTCAGGTTGATTTAACCCCTGTTGGATTAAGGTGAATTTAGATATTCTAGCTTCCAATTAGAGTTCTTTCTAGAGGAGGATAACATCATTTAGAGGCTCTATAATTTTTCTGTATGGGAATTTGATACAAAGCTACCAGGCAGAACAAAAAACAGGCCCAAGGGAGTTTAGGGGTGAAGAGAAGCAGAGAACAGACTAATAGGTGACCCAGAAATCAGAATTATCCAAAATGGACTTTAAAATAACTGTGATAGGTTCAGCAATATAGACAATAAGATTGAGAATTTCACCAGAGACCGAGAATCTATAAACATATAAACAAATGGAAATTTTATAACTGAAAAAGTCACTGACATTATGAACTCAATAGATGGGTTTAACAGCAGCAAGAACTGAAATTACCTCCACCCTCAGTGAAGTTGCAAATGAAGAGTACATTAGTAAACCAGAAGGAACAAGATTATGCTATGGAAAGCCATAAGTATTAACAATAAAGAAAAGGGAAAAAGGGATATATGGGACATGGTGAAAAGTCTAACATATATGTAATTTGAGTCCCAAAAAGGGAAGAGAGAGAGAATGGAGCAGAAGCATCATTTGAAGTGATAATGGCCAAGAACTCTTCAAAAGTGACCAATGAGAAAAGAAGTGCTTTGAATTCTTAGGATTAAAAAAACAATTAAGCATACCACTGTAAAACTGCTAAAAACCAAAGACAATCTTGAAAGAAAGCGGGGTGGGGGGCGGAGGAAGCACATTACCATCCAAAGAGCAACCATGAGACAGACAGCTAACTTCTCAATAGAAAAGATGGAAGCCAGAACAACAAAATTATAGTCATGTGTCGCTTAATGACAGGGATACATTCCGAGAAATGCATCTTTAGGTGATTTTGTCCTTATACAAACATCAAAAAGTATACTTACACAAACTGAGATGGTATAGCCTACTACACACCTAGGCTATATGTTATAGCCTCTTGCTCCTCAGCTACAGACCTGTACAGCATGTTACTGAACTGAATACTGTAGGCAATTTTAGCACAATGGTAAGTATTTGTGTATCTAAACAGAGAAAAGATGCGATAAAAATATGGTATTATAATCTTACGGAACTACTGTTGCATATGTGGTCTGTTATTGACTAAAATGTCCTTATATGGTACGTAACTGTACAGCTTAAATGAAAAATCCAAAAATCAACAAGGCTCAGTCCCTATTTTCAAAGTGGTCACTGTCTAGGGGAGAAAGTTAGCAAGAATGATGATGGTTAATAAAAGCTACGTATTTTGAGTACTTGTGCTAGGCACTGTGCTGTGCTTTTTTTGTAGCATCTAATGTTCACGACAATCTAGTGAGGTAGATACTATTCCCTTTTTTCCTGAGGAAACACAGGAAATAATGTAAGTTGTCCAAGGTCTCACCACTGAGATAAAAACCCAAGTCTGTCTAACTTTAAAGCATGTTCCTCTGGTGCTTTACACCGCTGTCAGATGGCGGCTTAGGAGAGAAAGAACTGTGTGGTGAAATAGCATGCAAGAGTCAAAATAAATTCCAGTGTCGATGTCTTGGAGAAGGTGGTGTAGATAGATGGCCTGGACCTCAAAGGATGAGCAGACACAGAATAATGTTTGATGGCCTGGAAGTGGATTTGAAGAAATAAAAGCCTTTACTCTGATTAAAAAGAGATTTTCAAAGAAGGCAACAGAAGTGTGTAATGAACTTGAGATGCCTGAGTGCTATTTCTCAGGATGAGGATCTAAGGGTCTAGATGTGCCATCTACAGACTTTCAACCAAGTGCCTTGTTTTGAGGCCCTCTGAACCCTCCTCCTTAAAGAGGTATCTGGCATCTCCAATTCCTGAATGTTCCTGAACTTCCTTGCTGTGTCAATCTTGGGATCATACTATACAAATAATCTTACAGCCAGCATTTTTTACTTAATGTTTCATAATGAGCATTTTTCCAAAAAGTGCTTATTGCTAAAATATCCCTATGTAACCATCTTTAAGCCACCACAGAGGGAGAGTTCTAGATTCCTGCCAGAGGTTAAGCCAAGCTAGTCACACATGTAATTCACGTGCTTATAAAACAGCAGGAAGGAAAAAAACTTGCATATAAAATAAATTGTATCTTAGGACATCTACCCTCATCCCAACACATCTTCGATGGTTTAACTACTAAAAGTGACAGCATGAGGCCAGAGAAAGCTCACATCTCAACACATTAGAATAATTTTAAGTAGCCTGTTACGTTACGTACATTTTTAGTGCAGGTGCTGTAACAGTGACCTGAATTAACAGTGGCATAACAAGATAGAAGTTTTGCTCTTTCACCGCAATCTCAGTGTGATGTGACAGCTCCACCTAGGATCCTTCCATCCTGTTGCTCTGTCATTCCCAGGGTGTTTCCACTGGCCACATGATTAAAGATGGCTAATACAGCTTAGCCCGTGGGAAAGGGGAAATATGGCACAGGAAGCACACTTCTTCCTTTTAAAGGCCAGACCTCTATGTTGAACATTTCACTTCTGCTTATACCTCATTATCCAGAAGTTATGAGAAGACTGGAAATAATCTAGCGTGGTGGCCATGTGCTCTGTGCTATATAAGAAACTGAGGTCAGTACTGGGGACAGCTCATGGTCTCTGTCATATTCTGAGTTTAGTAAAATCGAGAGTGTTGAATTAATTTAGATTAATGTAGCTGATTGGTAAATTCTGATCTTTGTAGTAGGGCTTTTTTCTACTTGTTTATATGAAAAATGTAATATATACCAAACTTAAAAATAAAACCTATATAGATAAAATCATTAAGACTTTACCTATATACACCTAAGAGAATGGGGAAGCTTAATGCTTTATATTCCTGTATTCACTGGAATTAAGTAAAATCCTTTTCTCCTTTTTCTATTTTGGCCAGCGAAATCAAGCTCTTACATTCTTACTTTTGCTCATAATTCTAACTAATGAGATTCTAGAGCCTAGGCTTAAAAATGCATATCTTCATAATGAACCAAAAGAGACCAAGGTAAAGATGAAGGAGATGCCCCTCTACAGCAACAGAGGAAGAGATATGGTTCTGTTTTCACAGAATTAGTTCAAAGACTGCTTTGATGAAGTGTTAAATTAAGAACATTCATAAGAACTTCAATCTTGTTTCCCTGTGCAACGTGAAAACTTGTCTGAATATTCATAATCTAGCAACTTGGTCTTTGTTCTCAAAGGTATAATTTGAACAAAAGGGCCTTGTAAAAACTCTTAAGACTTTTGAGATTGTTATTATAAACTGCAAAGATAACCTTCAAAGAGAAGTCTATAATTCTGATTGGTTGTCTTCCTTGATAGTTTGTTGCCTTGGTAATAATGCTATAATTTGCATATCTGAATTCCCAAACAACCTAAAGACTTGTAACTTTCCTCTTTCAAATCAGAAGAGAATCATTGGCACATTTCTCTTTTCCCACATGTAAAATGGAGAGAAACAAATTCCTACTACGCTGATTTCTTATTTTAACAAAGATTTAATAAGCGAAATTGCCTTTTTGTGCATGGGAAAATTTAATATCTAATTTCCTTAATTTCAGGAATTCATGTAATTCTTACTCTTAAGTTACTTAATGTGGTTTTTCTTTTTCCACAGACTGTCCTTCATCCACCTGGGTTCAGTTCCAGGGCAGTTGTTACATTTTTCTTCAAGAAGCTATCAAAGTAGAAGGCATAGAGGATGTCAGAAATCAGTGTACTGACCGTGGTAAGGGGCTTATTCTTTTTTTGTGTGTGTTTTTACAAATTAGTAAATAGTGTTCACTGATTTCTTTTAAAAAATAATTTTGTTGTGTCTCACTTTTAACTGGGTAGTTAGAATTAATATACAGCTTTTATTCTACAACATACAAGCCACAGGCAGTGAAATTGAGTGTACACTTAATCCTGAAGTTGGAAGACAGTTGTTGGACAATATTGTCCAAAAGAGAGTGACAGAAGCTTAGCAACATAATGTCTATTTAATGTGCATACCCTGTGCCAGGCATTGTGATTCAGCACATGATATACTTTACCTGGCTTTAATTATCATAACAAACCCATGAAAGTAGTTTATTATTATCTTCCTTTATCAAGAGAAGAAATTAAATTCAGCTATTTGTTCAAGGTCACACAGGTAATAATTGGCAGAGCCAGGATTCAAATCTAGGACTGTTGGATTTTAGGCTTAGAGTTCTTAATCACTTTGTTATTCTGCCCTGAAAGTGCTATTTCAGGCATGCAATGTGGGCAGAAATCAGACTACATAGGACCATGAAGTGAGACTATGGTAAAGAAGAGTACATTAAGGAAAAATGATAAAAAGGCTATTTGCAAACCCCCAAACTATGAACATCTATTATGCATCAATAAAAAAATAATAAAACAAAAAATCCAGCATGGTACTCACATAAAAAGAGACACATTGACCAGTGGAACAGAATAGAGAGCCCAGAAATAAATCCACACATTTACAGTCGATTGATTTTTGACAAAGATGCCAAGAATGAACAATGGGGAAAACACAGTCTCTTTAATAAATGGTGTTGGGAAAACTGGATATCCACATGTAGAAGAATGAAATGGGACCTTTATCTCATATCATATGCAAAAATCAACTCAAAATGGACAACTAACTAACTCAAACATAAGACACTAAACTATAAAACTACTAGAAGAAAATATAGAGGAAAAGCTCTGTAACATTGGTCTGGGCAATGATTATTTGGGTATGACCCCAAAAGCATGGGCAACAAAAGCAAAAAGAGACAAATGGAATTATATCAAACTAAAAAGCTTCTGTATGGCAAAGAAAACAATCAACAAAATGAATAGACAACCTATGAAAGGGGAGAAAATATTTGCAAATCATACAGCTGATAAGGGATTCATATCCAAAATAAATAAGAACTCAGCACAATAGCAAGAAAACAAATAAACTGATTATAAATGGGCCAACGACCTGAATTTTTCAAAGGAAGACATACAGATGGTCAATAGGTATATGAAAAATGCTCAACATCACTAATCATTAGGGAAATGCAAATCAAAACCACAATGAGCTATCACCTCATACCTGTTAGAATGGCTATTATCAAAAAGACAAAAGATGTATGTTGGCGAGGATGTGGAGAAAAGGAATCCTTGCACACTGTTGGTAGGAATGTAAATTAGTATATCCATTATGGAAAACAATATGGAAGTTCCTTAAAAATTTAGAAAGGGTTTTAAGATTGCCAAGTTCTCCTTCAACAAAGAGTATTGACATTTATTGGAAATTTACACAAGATCTTTCTTTGTATTAAAAGCACTCCTAAATATTAAGTTTTGAGATTTGATAAACAGGAGGGGGAAAAGGTTATTTGTTGGGAAATATATTTATAATTTG
>NW_012150729.1:862276-866716 GCF_000956105.1 Propithecus coquereli | reverse complement strand
ACATTTTAAAATTCAGTTTGTCTTGCTGAATTGATGTTTTAAGTTCCTCATGCATTTCTAATAACGCTTCCATTTATTTGCTAATTCTAGACATTTGCTTCCGTCCTGGAAATACCCATTACATTGATGAATCAGAAAACTAGCTAAATTTAGTTAGTTTTACTGTTCCTTAATCTTGACTAGGGTAGTGTTTTGGTTTAGAACAGTAGGTTGACATGAATTGTGCTTTTTCTGCTGTGTATGAAGAAAAAGCGTAAGAAATACTAGAATATTTACATTTGGATAAAATCTTCACTGCCATACAAAATCACATATTAAATCTTCATTTAGGGTGTAGAAAATAAGTGACTTGTTACTTTTAGGGCTTTGGAGAGCTGTATTTATAAAGATTCCCAATGCTACGTGCTAATTTACCTGATGTTACTTCTTATTTTTGCTACTATTTTTCATTTAGGAAAATAATTGTGAGAAGCTAATATTTTCTTATTTTGCAAACATTTACCTTTAATTTATACATTATCTGTTATAACAATAAATATTTTCAATCTTTTCTTTTTGTGATATGTGAATTATGTCACGAGCCATAAAGAGAATTAAAGACCCAAATTACTTCTCAGCAGGTAGTGTCAATGGTAATGCATTGTGAAAAAAATTCGCCTGAGCACATGCATTCTTTGGGGATTTATGCTGTCATTTGTTAAAGAAAATGAAAGTGTCTTATTTGCCTGATATAGTAATTTAAGTCTATACAGTATTTAATTAGATTACGACGTTAAAAATCATTAACGTTCCATTGGCTGCTACAAGGTCAGAGAAAAGGATAAAAAACTCATTTCTGGATAGGTAAGCCTAAACTATAACCTAGTTAAATATTTCCCTTGACGATTTTTCTACAGTGGCATTTTGGTCACATTTCAAAAGTATTAGGGTAAAACAAATCAAAAGTCTGTATGATGTTTAACAGATAGGAGATAATAGCAGTTGGAATGATTTAAAAAAAAAACATCATAGAGTTTTGAAAAATTGAGAAATAATTCAGAGAGAGAACCTGCTGAATTCTGTCTTTGGACTAATTATTTAGTGTTTCAAAGGTTAGTCTTATTTTTTCTTTAAAACTTCTTTCTTAATTATACAATTAATGCATGATCATTATAGAAAACTTAGAAAAACATACATGCAAATATTATAAAAATTAAACAGAAACACCCGAGGTTGTACCACCCTATTAATGATTATTAACATTTTAACTATGCTTCTAGACTTTTTTCTCTATGTAAATATATTTTAATAGTTTTTTTTTTTTTTTTTGAGACAGTCTGGCTATGTTGCCCTGGGTAGAGTGCACTTGTATCATCGTAGCTCACTGCAATCTCAAACTCCTGGGCTCAAGAGATCCTCTTGTCTCAGCCTCCCGAGTAGCTGGGACTACAGGCACACACCACAACACCAAGCTAATTTTTCTATTTTTAGTAGAGACAGGGTCTCACTTTTGTTCAGGCTGGTCTCAAACTCCTGAGTCAAGCAATTCTCCTGCCTTGGCCTTCCCAGAGTGCTAGGATTATAGGCATAAACCACTGGACCTAGCCTTAATAAATCTTTTGTAAGATAAAAATGGAACGATACAAGGCAAACTGTTCTGTAATCTACATTTTCCCTTGAAAATATCTTTCCATGGCAGTAAACATAGAATACATATTTCCTAATAACTGTACATTATTCAACTATATAGATATACCATAATCGACTTAATCCTGGGACATTGGATATTATTTCTAGTCTTTTTAGTGTCATAAACAGTATGTGATGAACATTAATGATTGTGCCTATTTGAGCACAGAGCCAATGATTATCTTAGCATAAAGCGTTAAGGATTGCTAGGTCAAAGAATATTTGTACTTTTTTTTTTAGAGCTTTTGATACATCTTGCCAAATTCTTTCCAAAAAGGTGGTACTGATCTTTACTCTGACTAGCCAGTGATTAGTTCCTGTTTTTCTGCACTGAAGGCCAGCACTGTTTAATCTGCAAGTCTGAAAGTCTGCTTATTTTTATTTTCATCTTTTTACTACTGAGATTGAATTTTTCACATTTCTTATGTTACATTTCCTTCTGTGAGAGTGAATTGCCTTTTTAATAGTCTGAGACGAATTTTCCTATTAAGGTGTTTGCTTTATAATTTTTTACTTATAATGAAGATTTAGTCTGTATAGTTTGTGATTTTCTTCCTTAACAATATGGTATTTCGGGGGAATATTTTTAGCCCTTTAGTTTTCTTTTCCCCTGTAGTTAAAATTTGTTCGTTTTTTTCTAAAGACCTATTTTAAATGTAATATGTAATATATAAAATAATGCATAATTTTTATATACCTCGTGATTTTCACTGATTCTGGAACATACTTTTTTTCCTCTTTAAAATAATTTCAGGAGCAGACATGGTAAGCATACATAATGAAGAAGAAAATGCTTTTATACTGGATACTTTGAAAAAGCAATGGAAAGGCCCGGATGATATCCTACTCGGCATGTTTTATGACACAGACGGTAAGTGATACTTACCCTGTGGGACATGACTTTGTTTTTCTTCCTTTACTATTAGTAAAACTGATGGCATTCACATTCTTCAATTCTGTAGTTCAAGTTGATGTTTCCTGTGGGCTCTGGGTATTACATTTTCAGTATGCACTTGTGGCTTGTACCACCACATGTCTCTGAGTAGCTCAACATGTTTCACAGATGAGAGCCACAGTTGATTTTCTTGTCTGGATTAAAATGTGGTTCTAAGCACAGTATTTTTGTAATATGGCATGGTCATAAAAATTAGTGTTACTGTCAGTGATTATTAATAGTAGGACAGACTAAATTATCGAGGTTATATTATATAAATGTATTTATTATCACTATAGAAAAATATAAAGTATATATATAAACATTTTCAAGTGATATGAAATCACTAGTTACTATTAATATTTGAACTATTTTTCTTGACTTTTTCCCCATGAAAATACTATATATATTTTTCTTTACAAAAATGGGATCTTTATCAGAACCCTCTTCAACCAATATCTTTTGATGATTTGTCTGTACACAGGATATATTCCTCCTTCTAATTTTAATCCTATAAGCAAAAGTTTGGGCCAGACATACCTTAGTAACTTCCCACCTTTAATCCTAGACCCTTTCCTTTGACTTTCTTTTAACACCTTTTAAAACTGTCATAATATTGAAAATATTCCTTAATTGACAGATGCAAGTTTCAAGTGGTTTGATAATTCAAATATGACATTTAATAAGTGGACAGACCAAGAAGATGGTGAGGATCTAATTGACACCTGTGCTTTTCTGCACACCAAGACAGGTGAATGGACAAAAGGAAATTGTGAAGTTTCTTCTGTGGAAGGAACACTATGTAAAGCAGCTAGTAAGTATGATTGAAGGTCTTTTTTTCACTCTAAGAGGGATGGGGAAAGTAGGACTGGTTTTTCAAATAATTTGAGATTAGTGTAGCTCATTAAATAGAGGGAATAAGACTTCAGAATATAGTAGGATGGTTTTCTTTCAAGTCTCTTGGAAGTCCAATATGTAATTTTGACATTTAGGAGGTAGGGCCAGATCATGTGAACAAGGCATAATTTTATTCTGTTTATTCTTACTGTTTGCAAGAGGTCAAAAACTGTTCTGTTGTTCAAAGAAATTATTAGTCTCTTTCTATGTGATTTGATTGAGCAGAAGTGGTGAAGAAAAGTCATGTATAATTCCAGAATTCTCATGTAACTTTACAAAGAATTAGATTCTATGTAAGAACTAACATCTTTTGTTTAGGCGAACAAAAATTATATTGTGGCTTATAATTTATCTGAATTAAAATATAAATTCTGACCCATCAGAATGCTTTTCAATGAACAAAATTATCCTGTTCCACAACAATATTTTGATGTTATTTGTTAAACACTGCACAAAGTTTTTTCTTCCAAATTTTAGAAAGTATATGTTTTCTTATTAAAGAAACAAAATTTCAGAATATGTACTTGGGGTGCTTGACACATGATATAAAAATCCATTTCCCCATTTTGCATCCTTAGTATTTTCCTCTTCTACTTCAACTGTAGACCAAAACCATACATCTGGCTCTGATTGTTTCCTTTCTTACATATAGAATTACACGTATTTCTTTATTTGCTACAGCAGGATCTTTGACTGCAATTAGTTTTATAGTGATTATATCAATGTTTGTCATAGTTTTATGGTAGTAACATTCAATTTAAAACATTTGATTTTTAAAAAATTGATTCTCTTCAAACAGTGTACCTCAGGGCACCATTATATAAGCCCAGTTTTTAAAGACTACAGTGCTAAGAAAAAAATAAACCAAGTTTTTAATTAAACTATAACTTCAAAGCCTGAGAAATAGCGAATCCATATTAATGAAGTTGAAGTCACAGCTA
>NW_012150729.1:838591-861466 GCF_000956105.1 Propithecus coquereli | reverse complement strand
CTTTTTAGAAATTAATTATAAAATATACAACATAAAGTAGAACAATTTTTATAAGAATGTAGAAAGATCTTTTAGCTTAATAAGACTCAATATTTTAAATATGATAACTGCAAGTTACATATGAAATGAATATTTTTTTTTACACCAAATTATATTTTTCCATTGAACTCCATTGTGGGTTTGTGGGAAATTACTGCATCTTTTGTTTAAAAAAGTTTTACCTCAAGTTGTAATTACAATTCATGAAGCATCTTTCTTAAGGGCTTAAATGTATTTTTTTAAAAAAAGAAACAAATAATACATTTATGTCATTGAAAAATCAAAACTATGTAAAAGCAAACACTGCCCCCATCCACCATATTCTATCTTTACCCTCATTGGGCACCATTTTATTCCATTCCTTTAACAGTCTAGTGATTTTTTGTTTTTGTTTTTTGCCAGTATAAGCAAATTGAGATACATGACTTATTTTGGTACTTTAATTTACTAATATATCCTAGAAATCTCTCCATATCATTACAGATCGATCTTCCTTCTTTTTTATAACTGCACACTCATCTATTTTATGGATATGCATAGTCCTTTAACACGTTAACTGCCATGTGGGTTGTATTTAACTCATGCTAGTTTTGAGCCTGGGGCCTCATGAAGCATATGTAATTCATGTCTCTTTACCTTGGGAACAGTGTGAACTATTTTTCAAGTTGCATATAACTCACACACAGTAAACGATAAAAAATAACAAATTTCTCATTAAGTGAGAAAGGATCGTTTTGTTTTCGAAGTATTTATTTTTATAATAAAACACCATGGTCCCAGGGAAAAAATTTTTTTTCTACTGTGGCAATGTGTTAACCCAGCTTCAGATCTCTATTCAGCTGTTTCCAAACATTTGCTTTTATAAACAATGCTGTAATAAATGAATCACCTTGCACAAATACATGTTTATCTGTAGATTAGATTTCCTGAAATGCAGTTGCTAGATTGAAAATGAAACTGTAACTTTGATATGATATTGTTAGAGAGTAGTTGTACCATTTTTGTAGTCCCAGTAGCAATGTATGAGTG
This sequence comes from Propithecus coquereli, assembly GCF_000956105.1. Taxonomy (NCBI): domain Eukaryota; kingdom Metazoa; phylum Chordata; class Mammalia; order Primates; family Indriidae; genus Propithecus; species Propithecus coquereli. Next base: position 860,398 of record NW_012150729.1, on the reverse strand, counting down.
CCTGCAATGAATTTTTGGATTTTTGCTATTTGGATAGTATAGTTTTAAATCTCCATATTTTCAGGTATTATTTACAGAGTAAAATTCACAAATCTTAGTTTGATGAATATTTATGTATTTACCTGTGTAACTACTATTCAAATCAAGATATAGAACATTTCTATTATCCTACGAAGTTCTTCCATTCCCCTTCCCAATATATATGTCCATGCTGCCACAACCCACCCAGAGGTAACCACTATTCTGATTTCTGTCACCATAGATTAGAATTGCTTGTTCTTGAACTTCACATAAGTACATTCCATATATACTTTTGTTTGGCTTCTTTCACTCAGGAATTTTTTTTTAGATTCATGTTATACTTTTTTCCATTGCTTCATAGTATTTTCATTTCAAAATTTTAAGGGGGTGCAAATGTTTTTGTTACCTGGATACCTTATAGCAGGCTTAAGTCGGGGCCAGAATAATGTTCATTGTACCCAATAGGTCAGTTTTTACCCCTCACTCCCTCGTTCTTGATTTCCAATGTCCTTTACATTTCTTTGTGCCCATGAGTGCCCATCATTTAGCTCCCAGTTATTAGAGAGTACATGCAGTGTGTTTTTCCATTCCTGAGTTACTTCACTTAGGATAATGGTCCCCAGTTACGTCCAAGTTGTCGCAGAACACATTATTTCATTCCTTTTTATAGCTGTGTAGTATTCCATGGTATATTCACTCATGAATTGGGCACATAGGTTGACCACACATCTTTGCAATTGTGAACTGTGCTGCAATAAACATTTGCATGCAGGTGTCTTTTTGATAAAATGACTTCTTTTCCTTTGGGTAGATACCCAGTAGTGGAACTGCTGGATCATATTTTAAGTCTACATTTATTTCTTTGAGGAATCTCCACACTTTTCCATAGAGGTTGTGCTAATTTGCAGTCTCACCAATAGTGTCTCTCTGCATCCATACTACCATCTATTGTTTTATGACTCCTTAATAATGACCATTCTGACAGAGGCAAGATACTATCTCATTGTGGTTTTAATTTGCATGCTTCATGGTATTTTATTTCATAAATGTATCACATTTTGTCTATTCTCTTATTTATGGATATTTAGATCATTTCTTGTTTGTAACTAATTTGAATAGAGCTGCCTATACATTTTTATACATCTTTTTTTTTTTTTTTTTGAGACAGAATCTCACTGTGTTGCCCGGGCTAGAGTGCTGTGGCGTCATCCTAGCTCATAGCAACCTCAAACTCTTGGGCTCAAGCGATCCTTCTGCCTCAGCCTCCCTGGTAGCTGGGACTACAGGCATGCGCCACCATGCCCGGCTAATTTTTTCTATATATTTTTAGTTGTCCAATTAATTTGTTTCTAATTTTAGTAGAGACGGGGTCTCGCTCTTGCTCAGGCTGGTTTCAAACTCCTGAGCTCAAACAATCCGCCTGCCTCGGCCTCCCAGAGAGCTAGGATTACAGGCGTGAGCCACCGCGCCTGGCCTATTTTATACATCTTTTTTTGGACCTATTATTCTCATATTCCTTGAGTATATTCCAAAAAATGGAATACTGGGTCATAGGGTAGCTAAATATACATTTAGCTTTATTAGAAACCACCAAATAATCTTTCAAAGTGGTTGAACTATGTTACATTCCTACTGGCAAGGTATGCAAGTTCCATTTACTACACATTCAACCGATGATGGTATTGTCAATTTCTTTAATTTTAGCCATTCAGATGGGTGTGTAATGATCTTATTGTGGCTTTAAATTTCATTTTCCTGATGATGTTGAGCACCATTTCACATGATTAGTCACTTGTATATCTTCCTTTGTAAAAAACTTGTTCGTCTTTTGCCCATATTTTTATTGAGTTGCTTTTCTTATTGATTGGTAGGTTTTTGTAAACAAATTTTCTTTAAATTTTGGATATGTATTCTTGGCAGATACATGTATCATGAATATTTTCTCTGGGGCTATGATAGAACTATGATGGAGGAGAAAGAAAGGAGTATAAGAGTTTGTGTATATAGGAATTACATCCTCATTTTTCTATAGAAGACAATATATAGCATTTTAAAAAGTCAAGAAAAGCACCACCTCACATGCATTAGCTGGCTCCTATCAAAATCAAAAAAATGAACAAGTGTTGACATGGATGTGCAGCACGTGGAACCCTTGCACACTGTTGATGGGAATGGTGCAGCTGCAAGTGGAAAACAGCATGGCAGTTCCTCAAAAAATTAAAACTAGAATTACCATATAGTCCAGTAATTCCACTGCTGGGTATATACCCAAAATAATAGAAAGCAGGGACTCTTTGGCATTTGTATGCCCATCTCTTTGTATGTCCATCTCTTTAAACTGCTATACTCATGTTTATAGCAGCATTATTCACAATAGGCAAATGGTTGAAGCAACCCAAGTGTCCATCAATGGATGAAGGGATAAACAAAACGTGGTTTATACATACAATGGAATTTCATTCAGCCTTGAAAGGGATGGAAATTTTGCTACAACATGCTACAACATGCATGAACCTGGAAGACATTAGGTTAAATGAAATAAGACAGTCACAAAAGTACAAATATGTGATTCCTACCTACAGTATGAGGTACCTAGAGTAGTCAGCCTCATAAAGAAACCAGAATGTTTTCCTAGGGCTGGGGGAAGGAGAAATGGGAGTTATTGTTTAATAGGTAACAGAGTGTGTTTTATAAAATGAAGAGTTCTATGGATGATTGGTGGTGATGTGGCAATGTGAATGTCCACAATGCTACTGAACTTTACACTTAAGATGGTAGCTTTTGTTACATGTATTTTAACACAATTAAAATTTTTTTAAAAATCAAGTAAGTGTGAACATATAATTTAGAAGCAGGGGACAAATAACAGAAGTAACAGGAATAGTTAACTTTGAGGAATGGCTATTAAGGGGGTGAATAGCGCAGGGTTGGCGCACAGTATTTTTTTATTACATACCTTCTAGAAGTATGACTTTTAAGTTATGCACATGTATACTTTGGAAAAAATACAAGGATATATATATATATAAATTGAAACATGGTTAGAAGAGCAAGTAGGTCTATGATGGGCTTCAAAACCAGGAATAACTGAAAGATCTGGCAACATTTGGTCTTTAGATTCTAAGGAAAAAGAGTTACCTTTGAATTCATTCAGTATATATGTATATAAACCTGCATTACTTAAATATGTGTGTATAATTTAGCAAGTAAACATTATGTGCCAGGCTTTCTCAAGTTAGACAATGAAGACAGCAATGAACATAACAGAAAAAGCCTCTGCTTTCAAGCTTACGTTCTAGTGGAAAGGGTAATACAAAAATGCTAATAAAAAAATGTAAATATGATACCAGATGGTGACATATCCTGTAGGGAAAAAAGCAGAAAAAGGATGACCAAGTGCAGGGGAGAAGAAAGGTATTGCTATTTTTTTTTTAAAAAGTAGAGTGGCCAGGAACGGCCTGACAAGGCCATATTTGAGCATAATGAAGACCTAAAGGAAGTGAAAGGATGTTTGAAAGCCTGACATAAAAACAGGAATTAGGCTTAGGCTATGACTTTAAGGAGCAACAATAGGGAATATTGACTTGAAGCAATAAGGAGACTAACAGTTACGTGTAGCTCCAATCTTGGCAAAGAGGGAGTTCCCTTTCATACAAATGTAATCTGAAGAGCCCATGAGGAAGAATGCCATTAAGAGAATAAAGGTGGCTACACTAGGATGCACACAGTGTGGTAAGCCTATGGGAAAGGGAAAGTTGCTGTCTTCAGCAAAGGTAACTGTAGAGGATGCAGGTGTTAAATCTTCAAGGACAAGTAGGCATTAGCTAGGAAACAGGAAAGGAAGGCTGGATAAGAGGATGGATCAGCATTAACCAAGGTGAAGGGTTTGGATTTTTGCTGTCACTTACTAAATGGATTTGGCCAAGTCAATTAAACCCTGTGCCTCCAGAATTAAATGTACACAGCTGGCATTCAATAAACAAATTAACCTATGGTTGGAGCCTAACAAAAAGTTTTATAGTTGCAAAAAGTGGATTATGTAGTTTGGGCCTCAAATGATCAGTGTTAGAATTAGAACTAAGGTATGAAGATGGTAGGCAGATAGATGGTCAGACATGAAAAAAGTTAAAAAGAATGTGTAGTCTTGATGATTAGTGAATGGAAAGAAAGTCTCTGATAATCTGAGATTCAATGGCCGGGCATTGGTTTATTCATTTACAGGAATTCAAGTTCGAACAGATTTGGGAGTATAGTAGGGATACACATACATACTTACTTGTAGATTTACATAAAAGCCTTGAATTGCTGAGATCAACCATGGAGAGTTTTGAGTACACAAAGATCATTAGGAAGTAGTAGTCTGAAAAATAAAGGACAGAGCAGACAGGGAAGCCAAGTGAGAAAATTTCAAGGCTGGAGGATAACAATCTAGCTTCCTGAGGTTGAACTGAAAAGCATCCATGTGTTTATGTGTTTAGTCATATAGAGATCATTGGTGACCTTTGCCACAGGAGTTTCAGAAGAAAGGCGAAAACATGGATTATATGGGCCTGAGAAATGACAGGGAAGTGAAAACTTGTTTCAGTGTTTGCTGTAAGTTTCCTCAACTTTCTTTTACCAGGCTAAGAAAGATTTCTCTTCCTGTTTTTTTTTTTTTAATTAGAATAAGGTGTTAGATATGTATTCAGTCAAGTAACCAATAGTTTTTTCTTTAATGAGGTTGATAATAGATTTCCTAATGTGGAACTATCCTTTCTCTCCAGATAAACCTTAACTTAACACTGCTAATCAGCTGCCTTGAGATTTGCTTTGTCTCACATTTTAGTATAATAGTATGCAGCTAGTCAACTAAAAGCCCTGGAGGTCACTTGCAGAATGTGAACATACAAGCAGCATATATACTTACTGTGTACCACAAATCTTGGATGCTGCCCAGTTCTTACGATACCAGGTCTTTTAACTTTGTTAAGCTATGTAATTATGAATGAGTCTATAATCATTCTCAATCTCTGTGTTCTTTTAGACTTGTTTGCTTTTTTCCCCTGTATTGCTATGATCATGTAATCATTATTTAAAGTAGACACTGATTATGAATGTATTGTGCATTCATTAATAGATTGAAATAAAGTGTTTACACTGGTAAAATTAGGGTGCTATACTGAAAATGGGCTGTGGTAGGTTTGATAAACTACGGAAGAATCCCATTTGAACTCAGTTTACAGGATTCTTGGCTTTTTTCACTTTAATGTCTCTAATAAGAATAACAACACACCCATCAGAACACCTTACCAAATTGTGACTACAAAATTTTATTTTAGGATTAAAAAGAATTCAGTTGTGGCCATTTCCTCCATCCTCCCGGATCCTGTCAATATTTGAAAATTATCAATGGCTCTCCCATACCTTAAATAATTTTATCCGGTTTAATCTAATGCTTAATTCTTCCAGGTCTCATTTTAACAAGCACTAGCTGAAATAATGAGTATTATGCATATATTTAAATAACTGAAAATATATCTGTAAAGAGAAAATAATTCTAAATTTTTTTCATATTAAGGTCCTTTATTACTATATACAATACAAATGCTTTCCTGAAAGTATATTCCTAACTTCTAAACCAATAATTTTCAATTTATTAAACTAGATTTTTACAGGAAGATTACGAGGGTATTGGATAGGCAAGAACTGCAAGGTTGTGCATACTTACAGAACTTCAGAGGAATACCCAAAGATAGTGTTATTTGAACGCATGCAAAAAAACAAAAAAGCAAGATACTGTAGCTTTTGGTGTTTTTTCAATGAAACAAATCTTAAATCCCCAAAGCCAAACGAACTGTTAAACCTCAATAATGTAAAAAATATCTAAATACCAGTATTCATTCATAAAGAAAGCAGCAGGTCTGAATTTGTAGTCTTGGATCAGAAAGTAAAGCCAAGGAAGATAAACTGGCCCATGGTGTACTTAGGTGATTTCCATTTTAAGATTGTCAGAAGAGTGGAGAACTGAAAAATGTACTTGAAACTTTGAAGTATGGCTATTTTTCAAGTTAAGGAACATAAATCTTTATAGTAATCTGTAATTCTGTTTTTCATATCAGTGTGGGAAATTCTCAGTATTTACATGACTAAACTACAGTTATGTCCCCCAAGATGCAATACTTGCAATTTGTGTACCCTAATTTCACATACATATTTTGTCTTTTCCTTTTCAGATAACCACATTTTAATATCAGCTTTGGTGGTTGCTAGCACAGTAATTTTGACAGTTTTGGGAGCAATCATTTGGTTCCTCTACAAAAGAAATTCTGATTCTGGTTTCACTACAGTTTTTTCAGCTGCACCCCAATCACCTTATAATGATGACTGTGTTTTGGTAGTTGCTGAAGAAAATGAATATGCTGTTCAACTTGACTAAATTTTTGGTAATCTCAGACGAAGACTTCAAATGCCTTGACAGAGATCCCAGGGTAATATCTGAATATAAAACTTGACACTGAAATTATAGCTTTTATGGTATTGCTAATTTCAGTGCTCACTGATTGACAAAAATTAATCCTAAAGTTCATTACACAAAAACAGGTTTTAGACAAGGAATGATTATTATGTGTAATTTAGTGGTTTTAACCACCTCAGCGAATTCAGAGCCTCTCTCGTGAATGAAGGAAAGCTTAAAGCCCAAGAAGTTTAAAGCAGATAAAAATAAAAACCCAGCCTACTTGTCTCACCTGCTCTTTCCCTTCCATTTAATTGAACCACTTTAGATGATGCCTTTATTAGCAAACATGGTATGGGGAATAAGCCTGATTTTTAAAATAGATCATATACGTTTAAATATCCTTAGTACTGGTTACCTTGGCAGATAATTCCTCTAGAATTTGTGTCTTTCTTTATGATTTAGAAGAAAATTTTACACCCCATATGCCACATAATTTTACAGTTTCATTACTTTCAGACACATTTTGGACCACAAACACTGATCGCAAATGATAGAAGTTTTAATAAAAGTTTCTAAATTTTTTGAAATAAAAAATTATAGCCGTGTCCAGGAAAGCATGGATAAAGCTGGCAACGAGGTTAGCACTTATGTTAACAGTGCCCCTTTAGGGATTTTTCTCCTGACACCATACCTTTTCCTGTAAGATATCTCACACTCGCCCAAGATTTATAAATTTTTTTCCTTCAATAAATAACATGAATACTGTAAGCAAAGAGTGAAGAAAAATGCTCAGTACAATTGCAGTGATGACAATTCATAGGTTTCATTACGCTGACTGTACATTTTAAGACAAAGGTGAAAATCATTTTGGGAGTAAAAAAATGAAAAAAGCTAAAACAAGTGATCTTCTTCAGCATCTATAGCTCAAAAACAATATTGGGAAAGATAAGAATGTACAGACTTCATATAAAAATACAGTGATGCATCACTTAATGATGGAGATACATTCTGAGAAATGCTCCCCTTAGGCGATTTTGTCAGGTAAACATCAGAGTGTACTTATACAAACCTAGATGGTTACAGCCTACTACACACCTAGGCTATATAGTATATAGCCTACTGCTCCTAGGCTACAAACCTGTATAGCATGTTACTATACCGAATACTATAAGCAATTTTAACATAATGATAAGTATTTGTGTATCTAAACAGAAAAGGTACAGTAAAAATATGGTATTAATCTTGTGGGACCACTCTCATGTATGAACCATGAATGACTGAAACATCATTATTTGGCCCATGACTGTATGTTGACTGTATCTAGGAACCTGAAAGCTTAAAGAAAGTAATCTCTCTCCCAAACCCACACCTCATCAATTATCTTATGAGGAACTGTTATGGGGAGATACACTATTTCTCTAGCCTGACTAATGGCAACAAAGTCCCACCTTGTGCCATTTGTGTTCACTGACCACCTTGAACCAAAAACACCCCGCATCACAATTAATGGCACTATTGTTAATGAGACATGAATAACTACAAAATGGTGACAGAAAACTATAGCGTGGCCATGTGGTACTAAAAGAGTGTTGAGTTCTGCTTTGTGAGATTTTGTGTAGTGATTAAGATATTACTGATAGGCTATTAATACTGTTAATAGTCAAGATTAGCTTGGAATTCCTTTCTGCTTTTCCTACCCAAATTCTACCACCCCTTTAAGAACTAAGACCAATCTTACCACTTCCCTAAAACTGTTTCAAATCTCTAGAACTACAATGTCCAATTAGCCACTGGCCACATGTGGCTATTTAAGTAAATTAAAATTAAACATAAAGTTCAGTTCCTCAATTATATTAGCCATATAGTCAAGTGCTCAAATCACATGTGGTTGGTGGACACCATGCTGGACAGTATACCTTACACAACATTTCCACTGCAAAAGTGTTATTATTAGACAGTGTTGCTCTTGAATCTCCTTTTCCACTCGACCCTCCCACACAACTAATTTTCCTGTGTACATTTTGACAATTTCTACCTATTGCACTTCCAAAATAGTTGTTTTAAACTGTGATTTAATTTTTAACGTTTGATTTCATTCTTCAACAGGTCTAGAGGCCCATGGTAATGAAGTGCTAAATTTTAATTTTCTTTATATATCAGAACATCTATAACAGGCCCTTTATTCACTGGTCAACAGATAATGGGATCTTCTATGCAGGCTTGTTTACTACATTCAGAATGTAGAAATTACTTTCTTCAACATCTTAGTTCTAGCTATTAATAACATAATTCTTCGCTTGGTAGCTATTTAGAGAGAGTAACATTTTCAACTACCTTTTTAAAATTTTTATTTTTCTCTGTAAAGATGGGGTCTTGCTATGTTGCCTACGTTAATCTCGAACTCCTTGGCTCAAGCAATCTTCCCACCTCCGCCTACTAAAGTGCTGGGATCATAGGGGTGAACCACTGCATCCAGCTCAACTATTTTTCTTAGGAATTTGCATTCTTTGTACTTAATGGTATATAGTCTCTTTACAGTTTGTTCAGTGTTTACAACTGATAACCAATGATAACTTTTTCTCTTATTCCCTCTTACTCCTTTAGTGTCACATTTACATGATAATCAAAAGCTAATTTGAGAATATTTAAATGCCGAGTGGTACTAAAGAACTGTAAGAATGCTATAAGGCCCAAGCCACTGTTATCACTGTCTTTTATCATTTAATGACAAAACTATATATAAATAAGTTCTATGCACACCAATGGAATGTTTTCTACCATTTAGTTAAAATTTTAACAGGAGACATTTGTCATACTGAATTTTATTAAAAGTATATAAATACGTCACATTCAGAACATCCCTAAGGACCCACAGAATATACTGAAACTGCATCCTTAAATTTTGTTATTTTTGCTTTAAGAAAGACAATCAATGCAAAGATAATAGGCAAGAGTTGAGCGAATGTTTTAGAAGCATTTATATTATTGTATGAAATGGGATTTAAAATTTTAATAAAATTCTTGGTTATAAGGTTTGAAGTCGTCTTTGAGCACCAGTTTAAAAGGAAACATTTCAAACTGTAAATCAATCAGTATGCACTTTATTTCACGCCAATGTTTTACATAAGACCAACAAACTGACTTTGTGTGGGCAAATTATTCATTCACATTTGAGAAATTACATGGTTTCTATTTAGGATCTGAAAAAGGAGTTTGTTGCCATAACATGAGACTTCAACCTGAAGCCAACGGAAGGTGTTTTAAAGTGTACCCGAAGGGTGCTGACGAAAGAAAAATACAGTGTTATGGAAGTATACACAACTCATGACCACAGTGTAGACCCATTCATGGTGAACAGACAATGTTAATCTGTTCTCCAAAGGTAGTGAAAAATATTAATAAGTCACCAAACAAATGCTCAGAATTACCAAGGAACAGTTAAAAACGACGGAGATCCAAACAGGTTGTTTATATCATATTTATCTATAAAGTGACAACACTAAAAAACACATTGAAAACCAGTGTTTTTAAACTTTGAATGTGGGATATAAAAATATTCCATTAACTTGGGCTTGCAATAATTGTTTTTTAACCAAATAGCATTTGACTGCCAATTTCTCATATAATTTACAGCTGTAATATTCCCAAAAGGAATATCTACATACCATGGCCTATCAAATATAATCTGCATTTTGCAAATCAATACAAAAACTTATCCATCATTTATATATTTTATATTTGTATACTTTTTTAAAATTAGTTTTATTGTAAGTGAATTTAGAATTCAAATTAAATTTGGAAACTTTATACAATGAACATTTTTCATAACCTTCTCCCCATTCTTTTATTTTTATTTTTAAACACTGGAGACAAATGATTATCAAAATGAGACTGCAACTTAAGGCATTTTAGAAAGAAAAATAATTAAGTGCCATTTGGCATTTTATTTCAAAAGCATATTTTGTCCCACTTTTCTCACTAAGCAAGAAGACTAAAACATGAACTTTTTTTTATAAATATGACTACAGTAATCAGAACACAAAAAAGTTGGTGGGCATTTCTTAGATATTTAAAACAAAGGTAATATTTTCCCACTCACCTAGAAGAAAAATACTTTTGATTACCAATTTATAAACATCAGATGTGCTGGCCATGTTAAAAGGTCCAGCAGTAGAATCTTAATTCAGCAACACTTCAGAATGAATATATATATACATGCATACATGTGTATGTATATATTCATTTTATATATAAGATAGTCGATGTATTTAATAGGCATTCCCCCACAAAATTAATCCATACTTAATTGCCAGTTTTAATAAACACTTGTTCACAGATCATCCATTTGTCTTATATGAAGTTAGGCAATATCAAATGTTCTGTTATGGTCTCCGTCTTCTTCAGAATCATCCTCCGAAGCTGTTGAAAGAAAACAGGATGATCAAGAATGATTTTAAAGGGGGTAAGAATGGGAGGTGTAAATATGAAGCCAGAACAGCAATGACTTGTAAAACAAAAATCCCAATTTAGTATACTGTTTGATCAAAATGATAAGTTGTCATGACAGGGTTAGGGTGGTTTGACCATGGGTGATGCCCATCCACAATGCCCCCGCCCCCGTATCTTTTTGTGATGTTACATAGTTTTTATAAAAATGAAAATGTTTAAAAATGTGGCTCAATAGCACCTTCTAAAATGTTTCCGAGATCAATCTGTGTTCATAGTAGCTAATGATATATACACTAGAGAAAAAGTGAATTTAAGGCAAGTGCTCTCACACACCTGAGTAGAATCTGGCTTATTACCGCTGCATGTTTGATGCATCCGATGAGAATGAAAAAAAATGTACATAGAATAATAGGTTATGGGTGTTCTTGCAATTTACATAAAGCTATGTCTATACAATGCCAAGATAAAGCTCTATTTAATATGTCAAAAAGCTTTATATAGACACAGCCTAAGTTAAGATAATTGGATTCAGTAAAAACCTATTGTTTTAATCCCATGTCTCCACACTGTCAGAAACTTATCACTTTTGAAACATGTCTGACCTCAGTTTATTGAAGAGTCATTAGTGGTTCAAGAGTTAATATAAAGGATCCTGAAATGTCTTTAGGAAGGATATAGTAAGTATAAAACTATGTATTTTGTGAACTACTTTGCAAGTGAAGGAAAATGATGAAACTCACAAATATCTAACTAGCACTCCCCCCCATTATCAAGGGCAGAAAGGTTTATGTACTCTTCTTGTATTAATACTGGACAATTTAAGAGCATCCTGCAAATGGAATAAACCTAGATCAAAGCACAAAAGAAGTATGCAATACTTATAGATAAAATCCTTATTTAATAAATAAAACCAAGCATATACCTAGCTCATGACTGATATAAACTCTATCATTAAGTTCTATGCTATATCATGGAGAAATATCACACTAAAAAATAACAGCCTTTATAGGGAACTTCTTATATTAATATTTTCCATTTGGTTAACTCCACAGGAGAGGAAAATTCAGTCAGAACTAATTTCAGAATATATTAATACTCTGGTACTTCGGGTTTAACTTGTAGCACTCACATCTTTCATGCTCACTGAGTTTGATATATTTCACCTCCATCTTATATTCCTCTCACAAATCAGAGACTGCTATTAAAGAAATTAAATTCTAAATTAGAATGTTAGTTTTTAAATAACAATAAATCTGGGGATAATGTACACTGAAACAAATTACTATCATCACATTGGATAAAGTATAAATTATAATTTTCAAAATAACAACCAAAAAAGAGACCTTTGTATTAGCCAACATAAGGGATCTGAACGAAGAAAGTATAAAGGAAAAAATTTTTACACCAAGTAAATTCCCACTGACTCCTTTATTTTCACAAGTACTAATTAAAACTGTGAAAATGTGTTGTCTTGTCTCAAATCCTTTTAAAACTTAAAACTAGTACAGACTTAACAAAAAAGATCTTAGACTACTGAAGGAATTAAAAGGTTCTCATGAGGACTAAGTCCTTAAATTTTACTTCAAAGGATGCTGAGCTTTCTCTAAAGGTAAAATGTTACGCACACTTCAGATACTCCAAATATTTTGAAGATGGGTATAGAAAGTAATCAATTGGAGAATATATATTTAAAAACACTTCAAAGGTGTACTGAAATGGGGAACTTGTTACTTTGGATGAAAAAGTAAAATAGGTAGGGGTTAAGTGGGGGTAATCTTAGATTCCCAAGAACTGCTCCAGAGCCACCAATACCTGTGCCTACCTGGTATGAAGTTATAGGACTTTGAGAAGAGGGCAGGCTATGCAGATGCCTGTAAAGATTTGGGCATTCAGTGCCTTCACATAGCAGCTCAGGCAGAAGTCCTAATTCTGGAACATCACCTTAAGAGACTGGAGCAGCTGGCAGAGCTGGCTGCCTATTAAAGGTCCTTGAGGACCTGAACAAGGAGCAAAAAACCCCCTTCACGTTCTGTTATAGACTCAGAATCAGGACTCTATTTCCCCTGTTATCCTGGAACCACATATAAGCCCAGGGAAAAACCTTTTATGAACTACCAAAGTTGAATAACAAGTAAAATTTCTTACCAAAAGAAAAAAATTCTAACAGATTAAGAAATGTGGTTTGATTAATACTTAAAATTTATGTCTTCTTTTGGATTACAAGTGCTAAAATCAAAGTGATCAAAAATAAACGTTTATTTAAAATCAAAGTAACATGCTGGTGGTTAAAATTACATCCCTCTATACCCTAAAGTAATTTATAATATATGCTTTTAAAAAACTGTCACTTGCCCATCCCATATTTTCCCAAATCAATCACTTTGGTATTATTAAGCTTTACAGGAAGCTGTAATTTGGTAGAAAAGAGTATATACTTAAGGTTTTGCTCTGTGGGTTTAATTTGCAAAAGTAAATTCAACAAATCTGGGGAGGGGAAATTCCACCTACTTTCGAGATCTTCCATATGTGCCTGAAGAGTTCTTGCAAGGTTAATAAACTAGAAACAATGCAGAAAGAAATACAGTAGTTTAAATGTTGCAAATGGATCTAAAGAGAGAGTCAGTATAGGAGATTCATTTCTATTTAAAAAGTCAAACATCATTTTAAACCTTTAAATAGGGGTCTTTCTCCCCCCACATCAAAAATTACAAGCTTAAGGGTATTATTTTTTAAATGTTTTATATAATCATTATTAATCATGTAGAAACCAGTTTCTTGAAATTGGAATAGATACAATAATTTCATCTAATGGTATTGTCTTCTTGTATAACACTTTAAAAAATTATGAAATGGAGGGAAGAAAAAACCAGAAAACCCTTGTAATTTGGACACAAATGAATTCAATGTTAATGGTAAACTAAAAAAAAAAAAAAAACTACTCCCGAGAATCACTATTTTCCTGCCTGAATTTGATAGTTTTAAAAATATACATTTAGTTCTATAATTTAAAAAGTCCTAAAAGTGACTTGCTATTAAGAAAGTCATCCAACACTTTGGAATGTTCCACTTTGGAACTTCTTAATATGAACATTTACAAACACATGAATTCAAAAGACCTTATATGCTTTATTCACTCTGAAGAGTTAAGACACCTTCTTAGAAATCATTTCACAGTATTAACTAAAGTTAGGGGCTTATGATTTCTAAAGTACTTAGAAACTTTGTTCAAATTCAAATGTTAATAATTTGTTCTCTTCTTTCAATGATAATAATCTGTCAACTGGCTCACTGGAATAATGTCCATATGATGATAAAATACAGAAAAATATTTTACTAATTTAGAAGAAGTATTATATACATTGAATTGCAGTTATTTGATAATTTTCAAAATAAAAACATTACACCTTAACATGAACTCTACTAAATCTTTATCAAAGTGAACATTTATATAAAAAATGGTTTGAAGGATGTATTTATGAACACATTTCAAAATATTAAGTGTTCAGAATGCTACAATAATGAAAGACATATATAGACCCTAGCCCCTGCTACACAAAATGGCCAAGGCAGCAGAGTATAAAATTCCCTCTGGTTACAGGGGCAAACAGCATCATTTACTTACAAATATCTGAATCTAACAAACAGCCAGCCTAAATATTGTATTATGGTTAATAGTGTACATAATAAACACCAACTAGTCCATATCGTAAATAGTTTGGGATATGGACACTTAAAATTTAGTATACTGGTAATCTTTTACAGAATAGTAACAAAAAAATTGAAGTTAATTTCCCATACTCTTTTGGCTTTTGGAGTTCAATTTCAGGTTTCTAAGTTATAATACTGAGGGTGTTTTCTTTTTCTAATTAAAAAGACCATTTTCCCTTGGTGTTTCCAATTCTGTCCCTATTTTTCACTGAAATATATTCCAATTACCTTCAAGAGCTAGAAAATTACTTCTCTAAAATAGCTTTATGAGAAAATCAGTCTGCTTGTTGTAGAAGGAAGACAGCAATTACCATTAAATCTACAATATCTTTATTTTTATGAGAAACATTTTAAAATAAGAGCACGCCAAAGGAAATAGGATGTGAACATATAAAACAATCTGCTTTCCAAGGCAAACACTTCCTGGTGTCACACCCTCCCTCTCCCCCACTTCAATATTACTTACTCGGACACGTGTGCTTGGTTCATTTGTATTTCCCATCATATCAGAAAAGCTTTGTTCGCACAAGTGCAATAACACAACTAGGTAGAGACCAGAGCTGATAAACTCATACTCAGCCTTCAATAGGGAAGCAAACAGGAGAAAAGGAAAAATAGGGAGAATGAAAAATTAGTAGAATCAAGATCAATATTCACAGTATATTGAAAAACTTGAGGAAATGTACTCACATGCAGTTCCTAGTAGGAGATACAATGAAAACAAGAAATAAAAGATTTCCCTGTCCTTCATAATTTCATAAAATTTTACTAATGCCATGTGATGAGTCCAAATAGGTATAAATATCCTTTTTATTCTCACATAGTCTTCCTTTATGTAATGATTAATATAAAAGTGGAAATTTTAAATCGATGAATGCTCTGGTTTTCTATAAAGCTCAAATGGTATTAACTTAAAACATACCATTTTATTTATAGCTAAACCAATATACTACCACACCTAAAATGTATTGTGATAGTTGAAGTTTTCTGTGTGTAATACAATGAACTTAAAGGTAACAGTAAATGATGACTAAAGGTAACAGAATAACTTGTATCATTCACAGAGAAAACCAAAAAAGAGACCTTTGTATTAGCCAACATAAGGGATCTGAACGAAGAAAGTATAAAGGAAAAAATTTTTACGCCAAGTAAATTCCCACTGACTCCTTTATTTTCACAAGTACTAATTAAAACTGTGAAAATGTGTTGTCTTGTCTCAAATCCTTTTAAAACTTAAAACTAGTACAGACTTAACAAAAAAGATCTTAGACTACTGAAGGAATTAAAAGGTTCTCATGAGGACTAAGTCCTTAAATTTTACTTCAAAGGATGCTGAGCTTTCTCTAAAGGTAAAATGTTACGCACACTTCAGATACTCCAAATATTTTGAAGATGGGTATAGAAAGTAATCAATTGGAGAATATATATTTAAAAACACTTCAAAGGTGTACTGAAATGGGGAACTTGTTACTTTGGATGAAAAAGTAAAATAGGTAGGGGTTAAGTGGGGGTAATCTTAGATTCCCAAGAACTGCTCCAGAGCCACCAATACCTGTGCCTACCTGGTATGAAGTTATAGGACTTTGAGAAGAGGGCAGGCTATGCAGATGCCTGTAAAGATTTGGGCATTCAGTGCCTTCACATAGCAGCTCAGGCAGAAGTCCTAATTCTGGAACATCACCTTAAGAGACTGGAGCAGCTGGCAGAGCTGGCTGCCTATTAAAGGTCCTTGAGGACCTGAACAAGGAGCAAAAAACCCCCTTCACGTTCTGTTATAGACTCAGAATCAGGACTCTATTTCCCCTGTTATCCTGGAACCACATATAAGCCCAGGGAAAAACCTTTTATGAACTACCAAAGTTGAATAACAAGTAAAATTTCTTACCAAAAGAAAAAAATTCTAACAGATTAAGAAATGTGGTTTGATTAATACTTAAGATTTATGTCTTCTTTTGGATTACAAGTGCTAAAATCAAAGTGATCAAAAATAAACGTTTATTTAAAATCAAAGTAACATGCTGGTGGTTAAAATTACATCCCTCTATACCCTAAAGTAATTTATAATATATGCTTTTAAAAAACTGTCACTTGCCCATCCCATATTTTCCCAAATCAATCACTTTGGTATTATTAAGCTTTACAGGAAGCTGTAATTTGGTAGAAAAGAGTATATACTTAAGGTTTTGCTCTGTGGGTTTAATTTGCAAAAGTAAATTCAACAAATCTGGGGAGGGGAAATTCCACCTACTTTCGAGATCTTCCATATGTGCCTGAAGAGTTCTTGCAAGGTTAATAAACTAGAAACAATGCAGAAAGAAATACAGTAGTTTAAATGTTGCAAATGGATCTAAAGAGAGAGTCAGTATAGGAGATTCATTTCTATTTAAAAAGTCAAACATCATTTTAAACCTTTAAATAGGGGTCTTTCTCCCCCCACATCAAAAATTACAAGCTTAAGGGTATTATTTTTTAAATGTTTTATATAATCATTATTAATCAAGTAGAAACCAGTTTCTTGAAATTGGAATAGATACAATAATTTCATCTAATGGTATTGTCTTCTTGTATAACACTTTAAAAAATTATGAAATGGAGGGAAGAAAAAACCAGAAAACCCTTGTAATTTGGACACAAATGAATTCAATGTTAATGGTAAACTAAAAAAAAAAAAAAAAAAAAAAACAAAAAAACCAATACTTGGCTCTCTACAAAGACTGCTTGGGGATTTAATTTCCTTGCTGAAAGTGATTTTCCTTTTAAACAACTAGCTCATTAGAGACTAAAACATAATTGGTATTAGAGTAGCAGCAGTGCTACATCAACTGCTTAATGTTTCATTTTTTAGATCAGGGATTCTTAACCCGATCTAAGCAATTAGCTTCAAGGGATATGGAAATCCCTTAAATTATACACAGAATTTGTGTCTGTATTTTAAGAAGTGTACACAGTTTTAATCAGATTTTCAAAGAGTATCCATTATTACCACATTTTAAAAATAAAAGCTGTTCACAAAAGATCACATGTTGTATAATTCCATTTATATGAAATACCCAGAATAGGTAAATTCATAAAACAGAACATAGATTGGTGGGTGCCAGGCACTGGGAAAAGGATGAAATGGAGGACAACTACTTAAAGGGTACAGGGATTTTTTTTGGAGTGATGAAAATGTTTTGGAACTGCAAAGAGATGGTAGTTGCACAAAATAGTGAATGTAATTACCACCACTGAATTCTTCACTTTAAAATGTTTTCCATGTTTTGTGAACCTCACTCAGTATTTCAAAAGGCCGGGGGGGGGGGGGGGGGGGGGGGGGGGGGGGAGTCAATTACCCCTTTATTTAAAATGTGGTTTTCAAGTACTTCATGCATTTCCTTGTCATCATATCTCTTTTTATAATAAATATGCTAATCACACCGTAATAGTTTGACTCTAGAGTCATTCTTGTAATCTCCTTAACTATCTTCCCTACCTACCCCAAATTTTCCTTCAGTGGGGAAAATATTGAGCTCTTCATTCTAACTGTATCATTTAAGCATCTCAAAAATTTTAACTCTGGGGAAATAAGGTTGGCATGCCTACTTTGGGATGACTTTCCTAATTATTTTCAGGTTTATTTAGGAAACATGACAAATTTTATCTGAATAAATTAAAAACCTGTGACTTTTCTTTCACTTACAAAAAGAAAAAAATAAAGAAAAATTATGAAATGATAACACCTAATGCAGTAACAGAAAATTATGTTAAGAATATTATTACTAGTATTATTTTAATGCAGAGTTTCTGACCATGATTTAATCTTTTCTTCAAGAGCTGTCCTTTAAGCACAGAATAGACACTTACCAAATTAGGCAAAATATACTAACTTGTTCATTTGCATGAGCTCTATGTAGTTCATGAATATCAAAATCCTCCAGGTTAAGCTGCAACTTCTCTTTACAGAGTTCACAGGTGGTTACAGCCTCTAATGAAGAACCTGATAAAAATTAAATTATAATAAAGCTTACTTTTATAATGCCTTCACGAAACATTTTTCCTCACAAGTTTTAAGCTTAAAAGAAAAAAATCTTAAAGGGAAGGAGAAGAAAATATTACATTACTGCAGTAAACCAGTAATGTCCCCTAAAATAAGAATCCATAATATTCAATGTGCATGTCAGATCCTGCCCTATGGTATTTAAGCCTCCACCCATTATTTAGATATCACTGCTGTTTTTTCCTCCCAGATACTCATACATCCTTGATCCTCAAAAGCTGACAGAGGCAATGGAATGTTATCTGTACTTCCTATTTCCTCCTTAAGTACCCTGGCATCATGCCATGAAAACAACAGTTTAATGATTTAACATCTCAAACAACTAGTTACATATCTAGGCTAGTACCTTTGATGTGAATATGTATATATATATAAGACCTATTGGAATTCAAGGAATGTGCCTACCCTACTGCATAGGAGGGGGAAAAAGGAAGCCATCATTGTCCAAATAAAAACAGCTCCTCTCAGCCACAAAAAGAGTTACGTTCTGACACATGCTGTAACACGGATGAACCTTGAAAACACTATGCTTAAAGTGAAATAAGGCAGATACAAAAGGACAAGTATTTCATGATTCTACTTACTATGAAATATTTGGAATAGGTAAATTCAGAGAGACAGAAAGTAGATTGGAAGTTACCAGGACTGGAGGGAGGAGAGAGTGAGGAGTTACTGCTTAATGGGTACAGAGTTCTGTCTGGGATGATGAGAAAGTTTGGGAAATAAATAGTGGTGATAATTGCACAACACTCTAAGTGCACTAAATGTTACTGAATTGTATACTTAAAAATGGTCACAATGGCAAATTTTATGTAACATCTATTTTACCATACTTTTTTTTTTTTTAAAGAAAAAGACCTCCTGTTCCATATGCATTTAACATTCGATTACTCTTAAGCTTTTGGCTCCAACTTAGTAGTTAGCAGCCTTGTCTAATTAAACATGTAGCTTCCCCCCCTTTCTTGTGTTCATTTTTAGATAAGGCATCAAATTGAAAAATGTCTTAAAAAGATTAGAGGAAGTTATATAAGAGTAGAGGTTTAAATTCAGAAGTTTAGTCCAATTGTTGTTCTTCATTTTGGTAACAGTTAATACTTCTGAGCCCTTACTAAGGATCAAGACCTACGGTAAGCACTTTATGTGTAATCTCTCATCTAATCCTTATATCATCTCAGGGCAGTGTATTATAATACCCCAATCTTTCACTTAAGCCTTGTTGACACTCCAGGGCAGTGCTTGTGAGTTAACATAACACCACCCACAGCTGAGAGAAGAGGTTGCTATAGGTAAGATGGCTTGACTCAGAGCCTTGGGCTCAGGCTATCCTAGAATAAAGACAGTGCTTCACCCCCTTATGTCCAAGGTGGGCCTCTGCTCTCCCGTTGACTACCACATTACAGGGAACCGCAGGAAAAAAGTTTCCCAGCAGCCCCATAAATTCCAACTTGAACAGGTTACCCAACTCCTCCAACAGATTAAGAAAATTAAAATCAGTGCCAACATATTTGCCTGTATGTCACCAAGCTGTCAGACCTTTAATCTCAAACAATTATGTACATTTATTAATCTAATTTCCCATCGTTTTTTTTACCCTCCTAACCGCTGCCACTGTGCCCTCTGCTACTCATTAACATCAGTAAATTCCTCTAATAACTATCTTTTTTGTGAATGATCTCTTTGCCTTCATGCCTGAACAACAGTGCTCCCTGACTAATACCTGTATTTATTAATACTCTTCTATAGTAATTTTTTTCCCCACAGCCCCTTGGAACTCAGGACCAAGAAGCAAAAGTATTTTGACACCCCCTTCTCCCCATCTAACAAACGCATTGCTGTTTTCAAATCTTAATTCCCCTCTCATTCGTTAATGACTTTAGTACCTGGCTTTCTGTCTTCACCGACTTACTTTTTGGTCATTTCTTTTTTTTTTTTTGAGACAGGGTTTTTGTTCTGCTGTCCAGGGTAGAGCACAGTGGTGTCATTATAGCTCATTGCCCCCTTGAATTCTTGGGCTTAAGAGATCGCCCTGCCTCAGCCTTCTAAGTAGCTAGGACCACAAGTATGCACCACCTCACTGGGACCTCCACTATTTTTTTTTATTCTTTTGTAGAGACGGTGGTCTCGCTATATTTCAGGCTGGTCTCGAAGTCCTGGCCTCCACTGATCCTCCCACCTCAGCATCCCATAAAGTGCTAGGATTAAAGGCATGAGCCACCACACCTGGCCCACTTTTTGGTAATTTCAACTTCCACATATACCATTCACTTTGAATTCTTACTTTCTCAACATCCTTGCTTCCAATATTACTTTTCCCCTACTCAGCCATCCACTCTAAGGTCATACCATTGACCTTGCCACTAAAATTTACCACACTAACCCTAAATCTATACTTTAAGTATCCTCTCCTCTTGTATACCTACAATTTCTTTCTTTTCTTCCTGTAGAAATGGAATCTCACTGTGTTGCTCAGGAAGGTCTCAAATTCCTGGACTCAACCAATCATTCAGCCTCAGCCTCAGCCTCAGCCTCCCAAGTAACTGGGATTACAAGTGCGTGCCACTGCGCCTGGCCCTATATACCTACAACATCTTATCATTCCAGCTTACTCTGGCAATTCTCTTCAATGTCAATTAGACTCAAAGACATTGACTCTACCACTTTTTCTCACTATCCACTTTCTAATGTCCTTACTTACGTTCTGATCTTAATTCCCACTATCACCACAATTATGTCCTTATACATACCCTTAATTTCTTCATCATATTTGTCTGGCAAAGGACCCAACATCATTGAACTCTAATCTATGTCTGTATCTAAGCATTTGAAAATTGCTTTGTAAGAAATGTAGTATGTGTCTCACTTTAAAAATCACTTTTATAAATACTAAACTGCCTAGAAATCCTACTATACATCCTTAGAATGCTATTTTACCCACACTTCAAAACCTCCTAACCTGTCCCCTAATCAGCTAATGACCTTAACTCTCTAAGAAGACAGAAGCAATTATATAGAAAGTCATGCATCTTCCCACCAAAGCAACAAACTGACCAATACTCATATCTACACTAGCCTTCTGGAGATAAAATATCCTTTTTTTTTTTTTTTTTTTTGAGACAGAGTCTCACTGTGTTGCCCAGGCTAGAATGCCGTGGCGTCA
>NW_012150729.1:796129-838085 GCF_000956105.1 Propithecus coquereli | reverse complement strand
GGACAGCTAAAAATATATAGAAAAAATTAGCCGGGCATGGTGGCGCATGCCTGTAGTCCCAGCTACTCGGGAGGCTGAGGCAGTAGGATTGAGCCCAGGAGTTTGAGGTTGCTGTGAGCTAGGGTGACGCCATGGCACTCACTCTAGCCAGGGCAACAAAGTGAGACTCTGTCTCAAAAAAATAAAAAAATAAAACATTTCCCATGACTTCGTAAAACTCTAATTCCTGCCCAATATTTCCAATCTCCTTGACAGTAAATTTGTTGAAGGAAGAGTCTATATTGCTATCTTTCCTATCTCTTTTTCTGTCCTCAGTCCAGGCCAATCAGGCTTAGGAACTCACTACTGCACAGAGACTGAAGCCACCAAGCACATTCTATGCTATCAAAACCAACTGTCATCTCTTAGTTCTCATCCCACTTGACCTCTCAGCAGTACATGATTGAGCACACCCTCCTTAAAACACTTTTTTCTTTTGGCTTGCACACTGTATGTTCTTGGTTTTCTTCCTACCTGACTGGAGGCTGCTTCTTCAAAGCTCTTTCTCTACTCTCACTGAACATTTGGATGCCCAGGGCTCTGTCCTGGGTCGGATTCTTTGATATTTACCCTTTTTCCAGTTGACCTTATTTAATCTCAAAGCTTCAAATGTTACTTATGTGCTCATAATTCCCAAAGCCATAACTTTCAGTGTTTCTCCTGAAATGCCAGGCTTGTCTAACTAACTGCCTACTTGACATTTCCACATGGTTAGCTAATAAGCAGCAGTTCAAATATATGTCCAAAACAGAACTCTTGATCCCTTTCCAGCTTCCTTTAGTTCAGTAAAAGGCACCACCATTCACTTAGTGGCTCCAAGGAGAAATATGAGCTTCTCTTATTTTTCTTTCTCCTTCATTCTATCACATCTAATCCATGGCAAGTCTTACATAATCCCCCTCCAAAACATACCAGATTCTATCCGTTTCTATCATCATCATCATCATCACCACTATTACATGTTAACCACCATCAACTCTAGCAAGTGCTACTTTTAATAAACTCCAGATTGGTCTCCCTATATCCACTCTTGTCCCCCTAAAATCCATTCTCCACAGAGCAGCCATACATAAATAAGATCATTTCATTACCCTCCCCCTCAGTGGCTTCCCACCATACTTAAATAAAAATCTAAGCTTTGAACCTTTGCTTTGAAAGTCTTGCATGACCCCAATTACCCTGATTTGATCATTACACATTGTATGGCTGTTATCAAAACATCACATGTACCCTATAATATATACAACTCTTATGTGCCCATAATAATTAAAAATTTTAAAAACCAAAGATTAAAAAAAAATAAAAAGTTGTACATTACCTAGCCTCTGTTAATCTCTTTCATCTCAACTGTATCACCCTGCCTCTAAAACACTAATTATACACCACAATGTGTATCATTCAGCTCCTCAAATACACCAAAGTTGATTCCCATCTTAAAAGTCTTTGTAGTGGCTGTTCTCTCTGCTAGAATGCTCTTCCCATCTTTCTGGAATAGCTCTGCTCTAAATTTGAATGTTCTCGCCTCAGAAAGGAATTCCCTTAACACCCAATAGCATTGCCACAGAAGCAGGTGCCTTGTCAGTCTTGTTTACCACTCTATAACCCACATCTGGAACTGTGCCTGGCTCTATTACAGGCACTCAATGAACAAAAGAATTTAATTTGCTAAGTGACACAAGAGCATTAGAAACAGTTAAATTTTTCTCAGGGACACATAGCTAGTAAGTGATGAGTATATTTCCTTGATTTCAAAGTATATGATGTAAGGGTTACCAGTGATCACAAATTACATTTGCATTAAACACATATGAAGAAGTAAATCATTTGTTTGAAATGAAATATAGGAAACATTATTACAAATTAAATTTATGAAGCAACACTAATGTTCTTTATGCTTTTGTTGAGACTTCAAAAATGATACTTTTGATAAGAGCCTAAATTCAATAATAAATTATAAATTTATTCGCCAAAATGCATATATACATGCATGTCTTGGAAAAATGCTGAAAACAAAATACACAAAAGGGTAAATCTTACCAGAGTTAATTTTGGCCTGTAACCACTTTTTCATACACTCTTGGTGGACATACTGCAAACTTCCTGTGCACTTGCATGGTTCTATCAGCAAATTAGATGATGATGCAGCTGCCATCTGACAAATTCTACATAAGTCACCTTCTTCTTCTTCAGAGTCCTCTAAAAGGAGGCTGGAAAAGAAGGCACATTTCCCAAAAAGAGCTATCATAACTCATCCTGGTTGGTTATTTCCAATCATACATCACAAATAATCTCTTTTTTATTATTTCTACTCATGCTCTCTCTGGGTGGAAAAATGCAAACAGTAACAACAAAAAAGTAGTAATAATAAACAATAACAACCATGAAAAACCATTTCATTTAGAATAAAAATTATAAGCATTTTAAAAGTAAATAAAGTAGGACAGCTTATCGTTTATCTTCAAATGATCTAAGTAATTTTGTCTGTGGTAGCACAGTTTAAGATCCATATTATTCGCAATTGCTTTGTAAGTACCACTAAGAGATTTTAATTTCTGCAGTATCCCAGAATACACCAAGTCCAATATAATGTACCTAGAAATTTACTTTTGTCCCTTACCTCCCCCAAAATTTTAAGATTTCAATGAATTAAACACATATTGCCATGGTTTCCCATTTCTGTGTTATCAGAACCACATGTTTAAACTGATAAAACTTTTTGTATTCTATCACAGTAAAAAATTTAAAAGTAGATTTTAAAATTCTCTACTCCTCCCATCCCCAGCAATCTTAATAAATCATCCTGATTTCTGTAAGGGTAGGCTTTTAAAGTGTGGAAGTTTCCATTAACTTTCATCCTCTATTTCACAGGCAATCATCATCATGTACTACTTAATTTAAACAAAGAATAGTTACATAATAAGCAAAGTAATTGTTAAAATCTCTACAGCATTAGTCCACTGCTGGCATGAAAGAGGGACTCAATAAATTGGTAATACTGAATTGTTACTGAAATACAACCTGGATTATATGGATTCCTAAATGAACTTAGCAAAAGATTTGTGGAAAGAGATGAACAGACATACAACTGCCAGGTGACTTTCATGCCCTAGCTTAATCAGAGACATGGCCTGAAGCACAAATACTTTGAAAGGCTGAAAATACGGTATTTATGTTTTATCTTTAAATGTAACTGTATTCCCTTCATAGTTTCGACTATTTTTTACTTGGTAAGTTCAAATTTTTATATCCTTATTAATTTAGTTATAGAATGTCTTAAAATCTTCATGTATGACGCAAGATACAACAAAGGAACACACAAACACATATGCTCTCACTTCTCTCTCTGGCAAAATAACCAACAAATGCTGCTTTTAAAACTAACCAGATAGGATGGCGGCTGGCTTAATTTTTTCTCTCATAAGATCACTAAACAATTGCTTTACCCTCTGTTTACATTACTACACTCAAATTAACCTAACCTGGAGGACCAAAAATATAATAGTTACTGCATTCCTTAGCAGACAGCTTGCAATCAGAGGAAACTGCTATAATAAGCAAATATTAAAGCTAACATTACCAGGGTAGAGTAAATCTCTTTCTTCAAGAAAGGAAAAATAGCAAGTTTAAAAGCAGGGAGATAATGGCCACATGGTAAGATGTATCCGATACAAGGAAAAATGGGAGTATGGTAGCCCAATGCCCAACATCTCAGAAAGTGTGCAAGGCTTCCTTTAGTACCAGAGAGTTGGAAAGTATTTTCTTGTTAAAGTACCAAAAAACAAAACAAAAAAACCCTACAGTAACAACTATGTTTCCCAACAATTTTAATATACTAGGCCTTTATGAAAAAGAAAGAAAAAAAAAAACCCAGAACCCACAACTTTAGCTTTATGTAAGTCTTTTCTTCCTACAAGTATACTTTGTATGTACTACTTTATCCTATTTTATCATAAAAACTATTTTAATACTAATTAACTAGACTAAGATGACAAAATTATTAGTAAAGTTGAGAATGAAATCTCTGATAAATAAAATCTTTACAACTCTTACCAGTGATTTTTTTTTTTATTTCAGCATATTATGGGGGTACAGATGTTTAGGTTACGTGTGTTGCCCTTGGTTCCCCCCGCCCTTACCAGTGATTTTTAAGCAATGTTCACTCTACAAAAAAATTTCTATTAAAAAATTCTATGCCCTGAATTTAAACTGGTATTCCTGTCAAATAATCCTAATACATAAAGAATATTCAGTACACATTTGGACTTCAAAAACAAAATAAAAATTTGTGCATCTGATTTTACTTTATTCCAAAAAAAGATTTGAGGTGAGGAATACAAACAAATGGTAAATAAATCACCTTAGTAGAGGCTAAAACAGATTTAGTGGTAATAGTGATTACTTGTTTCCTCTTACCAATTCCAGTTAGGCAGTCTACCAAAGAATAGGGTAAAAAAAGAATAAGGTAAGAGATAATTGTCATCACATGCATCTGTAGCCTAAACTGGTAAAAAAAATAAAAATAAAAAAAATAAAAAATAATAACAACAACCTTTAGATTATTTCTGATGCAATTCACATCCCCAGTGCCTACCCTCAATTATTTATTCTCATCTATTTACCTATGAGACACTAACATTTACTGGATATAAATGTTAAGAGAAGAAATTTCAGATACCAATTTTATGAGAAGCCAATTTAGAAATAAGTTCTTTCTCTAAGCTGTCCTTACTTTATATGCTTAATAACACAGGTATTCAAATTTACCTCTCTTTTATTTTCTGCAGTCTTTCTGGATCTCTTGAAGGTGCATTTTTAGTTTTATCACTTTTTCCATCAGTTGAATTCCAACCTGAAGGAATAATATCTACAGTGATCATGACGTTGTCGGTCAAATTACTTCCTAGTGTTGGGGGGACTGCAAATCGGAATAAGGAACCAGGAAGAATCCCTGCTATTCCTGCATTTCTTCCACCTTGAGCTGAATCTGATGTGGAGCCACCTGTTGTGGCACTGCTCGATGCTGCAGATGCTTGTGGTCTGTTGGCAGCTGCTCCAAGGGGATCATTCTGTGCTTCGAGGTGAACCACTTCATTTGGTTCTCTTCTAAAAATATGAGATCTAGCTGGCATATCAGAGGTAGGTATCCTTGAAGATTCATCTCTTCCCTCTCGCCTCCTTCTAGAAAACAAAGGTGTGCACCTATTTCTAAGTGAAGAAGATAACCATGGTCCTGTATTTCTACCTTCAGATTCTTGGTTAAAATTTTCTGAATCTGACTCAGAGCTATGATTTTGGCTAAGAGATGACAAACCCCATCTTCGCCTAAGAAATCGAAATCCCTGAGAAGCTTCAGACGCCCTATTGTCGGGAACTTCAGAAGTCGATGTTGCATTACTGCGAGACTGTGAAGCTGTCAAGATTCTCGGAGAAATGTAAGAATTTTCAGAACTCAATGATCTTGTATTCAAGGAATCCTGACTAGATCTTCGTGAAAAAAAAGTAGATGACATGCTAGAAGCTATACGTGACAGCAATCTCCTGGTTGTCCGCCTACCTTCATTATCAGAAGATTCTTGAAATGATCTTTGAGATGAAACAACTCTTTCTGAATTGCTTACGTTTGGGGTTTCATCTCTACTTGAAATATAAGACAATCCAGGCTGTGTACTGCTTCGGGGAGATTCTGATTCTCTTGAAGAAAAATTTGATCTGAAAGAATTTCTGCTGGAGTCCCTAGAACTTGTTATAGTCTGATGTTCAGAAGGCAAATGGTGGTTTGTGGATGATGTATTCAACTGTAAAGTGCTCACTGAATTATCTTTTGGTCTTGCTCCTTGTGAATATGAAGAAGGAACTCTGTCTTGAACATCTATTTTTGAAAAGAAGGAAAGGTAATCAA
Organism: Propithecus coquereli; assembly: GCF_000956105.1. Classification (NCBI taxonomy): domain Eukaryota; kingdom Metazoa; phylum Chordata; class Mammalia; order Primates; family Indriidae; genus Propithecus; species Propithecus coquereli. The sequence goes on along the minus strand of NW_012150729.1, from coordinate 832,147 downwards.
TTATATAAAATAATTTGAACACTGTTAAATTTGCATTTATTAACTACTAATGACTGCCAAAATGAAACAATGTATTCAAACTGAATACTGCTAAAACTACAGATCTTAACTATTATTATAGAAAACACACAAATATTTCTCTTTATATTCTTTTTGGTAAAATCTAGTATTGGTGTGTAAAGTCAACTTTACAAATACAAAAGAAAGAAATGTGTTATGAGCTTATCAAATGCAAACAGTTGATAAAGGTAAAACAGTTGAATTTATTGATCAAAAATTAATTTATATGGTAGAAGAATAACTAGTAATCTAAACTGAATAGGCCAAATAGGCCTTTAAATAAGCCAAATAACAATGTAAATGACTCTTAAAATAATTAAAAGCAAAATCATCATAGGGAAGTGTTCTAGAGATTTTTCATACTCTGTGCAATAAATATACAAGTCATTTGTAATTTTATGACAAATCTTGTTAACAGCTAAAAATTTCTCCAACCTTTTATCCTTCAAATTATCAGCAGTGGTTCTTATTCCTGATAACTCAAGACATACCCCTTTGCTTTTTAATAGTGGCTGGGAATTACAAATCAGAATAGGGTTCTAACATCTGTATTTTCAAAAAAAAAAACCTAGTGGTTTGAATCTTCAAATGAGATGAGAAACACTACAGGATTCCTTTGTGAAGAATACTCATTCATACACCTAGTGTAAGAGCTACATTAGTTACTGTGCTAATGTATGGTGCCTCATGAAAGGATAAACTGCTATGGGCTAAATCTATTTCTACCCTGTACTTTTATACCCCCAAACTTAGAAGGTATTGATACTGTCTACTGAAGCTCCTCCATCCAAAGCCAAGCAAATAAAAAAGATGTTTTCATTTGTATTAAATAAAGCAAAGTCTTGCCCCAATAAGAGTTATTAAAATAACCTAAACCTTTAAAAACAAAACGTATTTTCTTCTACGTAAATCAAACATGTGCCCTCTATATGTATGTGTATATACAAATATGTATGTTTTTAGATTAGTCAAGTGCAGTAGTGAGAAAACGGGAAAGAACAGGAGTTCAATCTGTAACTGGTTATAAACAATAAACTGAGATAACTCACTACTTTTGGACCAGCCTGCCTGCTATATTTGCCAATGTCAATTACCACTTTTTTCCTTCAGTTACTTAGTGTGATAGTTTTGTTTATTTTTGAAAGCTTAAGGCTATGTACAATGATCGTGAGTCTTTATGTTAATTCAATGAAAATAAAACTAATTCTAAATTATGCCTTAAAATGGTGATTTTTACCTTTAGTTATTTTGGAATTTACTTATTAAACTATATATTTTATAGGCAAATTATATTTGAGTATGTAAGATTTAGTATGTTACTTTGTAACATATACATTCTTAAGAGGAAAAATGCAATTAAAAACATTTAAAGGCAGACTTGGAATCTGGATAGTCATATACATCTATTTTATTTTAAATTGTTTAGATTTTTAAAGCAAAGCAACAAATAAGGTACTATAAGACATTATTAAGCTATTCTGAAATCTTCACATGGACATAAGATCCACTTCATTTATTCCTTTGTACTGTTATTTTAGTGACATAAAGAGGAAAATGGAACATTAGTAGATAAGCTACACTTAATAGTGGAGTTTATACATACACGATGAAGTTGTGAAATCACCACTTCGGTGACTATAATCCATAAGATTGCTAATGGAGGAATCTGTTCTCCTCTCCAAATCTCTCCTCTCTCTCAGTAAATCTGTTCCAAATGATCCAAGTACCATCGATGAAGATCTGGGAACTTGACTATGTCTCCAAGAAGAATCTTAAAATAATTAAAGAGGTTTTATTCCACAGAAAGCTTTCAAGGTTTCTGATAACAAGTCTTCAGTAATACAGAGGGGAGTTATTGTTATACATTGTAAGAATTCCCAGTTACATAGTAGCAATCAGAAGCAAAATTCAGCAAAACATAAAATTATTCACTAATGAACTCATCGTTCATAAAGTATTTCCTACTCATTCTTTTCTGTCCAACATTAAAATCTACCCCCATATATGATGTCAATGTCTCAGTCACTTTTCATAACATTCGACCATATAAACATAACGTGAAATGATTACAGAACAAAAATGTAAATCTTGCCAAAGATGCAGAATTTCACAAAAAGTCAACAAAAGTGTTGTTAAAGAACTGCCAAAATCAAAATCAAAGCCATCTTGAAATGAAAGATATTGTATTGTGGGTCATAATACAATTTTATCAGAAATATACCACATCTGGTTCATTCTTTAAGAATTGAAGTGTTGTTACAATTATCTAAATTTTATTAGATATGATTTCATTTAAAAGTAAATTAAAAATTGTCTGAAATCTCTTTTCCGCTCACTATTTACCTTGAAATTTGATTCTTCCTTTCCTAGTCCCAATAGCCTTAATAATTCCTCTTCATTAAGGGAAATGGCCCAGTGTATTTAATGCTATGTCTTCACATAGCAGAAGAGAACAAAAATATCTCTGGCACAGTAGTTTGTCTACAAAGTTAAGGTCAGTCTGCTCTTACTCATCACACTACTCTTAATATCCTTCAGATGGGCAGTGTCTTTCCCATAGTGGTCCTGCCTATCAAAATAGAAAGGAATCGCTTACACTAATTCAACTAATAATACATTACCTGATACTGCATTTAAACCATTTCCAGCATTTCTCCCAGCTGAGGTAGAAGTACAGTTTGTACAGGAAAGTTTAGGTCTTTTTGAATCATGATCCCTTTGCTGGTTTTGCGATCTCGAGCGTGCTCCCTGAGTTATCTCAGATTCACTATACCATGTAGACTGAAATGGTGATGCAGATGCTGATGCAGACTGTAAGTTAAAAAAATTTTTTTAAAGAACAAAATGCCTGCTTTCAATATTAAATTTAACCTACAATGCTCTAATAAATTGTCAAGGACCATTTGTTCCTCACAGTACCAATTTTTCTACTATGTAGTTTTTCTTAGTCTTTGTTCCCTTCTACCCACTTGTCCCTTTACTATTAACATATACTGTAATTGTATGTTGCTGATCTATCAATCTGATTCAGATTAGTGTTCTCTTTGTAACTATACATAAACACTTGATTATGAAACACTGAAGAGGCAAAACCTTTATGATCGTTTTTCCCGGTTTATTATTTCAACCTTCCAAGGAACTTGTTTCCTTCTTAGAGTTGGACAAAACGCCAAGCTATAAACTGTGAATACCTACGACAAAAATGAGTTTTTTTGGGTAATAAAAAATTTCTCACTGTTCTGATCCCTATTCTCAGGAATAGTCATACAAATAATGGTATGCTAAAAAAAAAGAAAAGAAAAGAAAGAAAAAAATCCTATTATCTGAAATTTCTTCATCAGTAAATCAAGAAGACAAGCACATATTTAAGAACTCTTAGCTCATGGTCTTCTCTTTGTATTTATACAAAATAAAACTTATAACACAAATGTCACTCACAATGTACAAACTATTTTACTTCTAATTCTTTAACTGGTTAAACAGTTTATTCAGTATAATGGATAAAAAGGGAATTAGTTTGTGTCCTCAAAAATTTAGGTTTAAATAACAAGAACATATTTCCACCACAATTATTGAAATTATCCTATTATTTTTACAAAAATTTTTCCTTCATTGCAAAGTTCTTACCTGTGCGCCTGCGCACATGTACACACACACAAAGAAAGAAAAATCAGGCATATAATCTCTAAATTACTCAGAGACAGCAAGGACTCCCAAAATAAAAGTAATTTTCAGGACACGAAAGAAAAAAATTTTAAATCATGTTAACATATAAATTAGGTATGCAGTAAATGGTTTATTTTATTAAAGAATGTTAAAATGAAACAACAACATTTTAAGTGTTATTTTGCTTAACGGGAGTTAAAAATTTAATGTATCATGGGCCATAATTTCAGTCAAGATTAATCTAAAATTCATATGATAAATATGAATGTCTAAATACTGGGCTCCATCAAAGTTCTAGAGCAGCAATCCCCAACCTTTTTGGCACCAGCGACTGGTTTCATGGAAGACGATTTTTCCACAGATCAGGGGGAAGGTGGAGCTCAGGTGGTAACACCAGCAATGGGGAGCAGCTGTGGCAGCTATAAATACAGATGAAGCTTCGCTCTGCTCCCCACTCACCTCCTGCTGTGTAGCCCAGTTCCTAAGTCCTAAGTTTCATGGAAGACGATTTTTCCATGAGGGGCTGGGTGGGAGGTGAGGGGGGAATGGGGTTAGGTGGAGCTCAGCCAGTGATGCATGGCTCAGTTCCTAATAGGCCACAGACTACAGGCCACAGACCGGTACTGGGCCGCAGCAGGGGGTCAGGGGACTGCAGTTCAGAGTACAGATAACAGACAAGTAAATAAATAATTATAATATAAATAAGTACTAAACAGAAGGTACGCTGAAAGTTTTACAGAAAATGTCTGAGGGAGGCAGAGAAAGATTAAGAGAAGGTGATAACCGGAGTTCACTGGGCAGGCAAATGAAGAAGGACATTATAAACAGACAACATGAAAAAACATAAACTGGCTGGGCGCGCGGTGGCTCACGCCTGTAATCCTAGCACTCTGGGAAGCTGAGGCGGGTGGATCGCTCAAGGTCAGGAGTTCGAGATCAGCCTGAGCAAGAGCGAGACCCCGTCTCTACGAAAAATAGAAAGAAATTAATCGGACAACTAAAAATACACAGAAAAAATTAGCCAGGCATGGTGGCGCATGCCTGTAGTCCCAGCTACTCCGGAGGCTGAGGCAAGAGGATCGCCTGAGCCCAGGAGTTTGAGGTTGCTGTGAGCTAGGCTGATGCCATGGCACTCTACCCAGGGCAACAGAGTGAGACTCTGTCTTAAAAAACAAACAAACAAACAAACAAACAAAACATATAAACTATTCTATCAGACTTCTTCTAAGACATTAATATTTATGTGATCTTCTATTACGCTTCAATTATGAGAAGCATACTGCATGCATTCAAGAAATGAATTAGTTCATGGTAACACTGGAGAATTTTGTACATACATGGAAAAGCAGAAGATGCAAGGCTGAAAGAGTAGGAATGGGCTAAATCAGTATTTCACCCATCCTCTGCCCAGAGACTATTTTGTAAATAGAATACGGCATTCTTCAGCTTAGCACAAACTTGGCCTCATACACCTTCCGTATCTAACATTCCCCAGAGACCCAATTAATGAACTGGAAATAAAGAATAAGAAATAAAATTCATCAGATATTTCAGAACCATTTTTATATGCCATTATATGCCATTATCAGGGCACTAAGGCGCCTTATCCTGCAGGCCAGTGGTTCTAAGATCTTTGGATTTCAGAGATAAAAATAAAAAAAAGTTTTAATTTAAAATTTTAAAAAACTGCCACGTTTGACCAGCTGGACATCTAAAACAGCAAATACCACATAATCCTGTCCCCATTTTTAAAAATGGCATTTACTGTACTTCCAAAACTTGAAGGATATAATTCAGAATAACAGTATTTTAAATTAGATAAATTTAGAACCACTGAAGGAGAGAATATACATCAGATCAACTATTTTATAGAAAGACCTTTAGGAGCGTGGAAGATGAAAAGGATGGAATGGACCGAAAGTAGTAAAACTAATTAGGAAGCCACTGGAATAGCATGAAGTCAGCCCCTGAAACAAAAGTAATGGGAACAGAGAGCACTTATGAAGACAAAAATTCTTCAGATTTAGTGACAACATGAGAAATTAAGAAAAAGTCTAAAATCACTCCAGTTTTCTGGCACTTGCTACTAGTAAGTGACTGCGCCATTCATTAAAAATATTGACTACATAGGTACAGACTTAGTAAAATGATAAATGTCATTTTAGATACTTGAATTTTGAAGTGCTCAAGGCTTAAAGACACATTCACCTTTCAGTAAACAATTTTCATGACTCATAACTCAAAAGTTAGCCTGTGCAGCCTATATATCACCCTAGAAACCAAAAATGCTTGTTAATATCAGCATAGAGAAGGGAGAAAGTTCGGGCTAGTTTTGCTGTTGGCTTAAATTCAAAAATTAAACCTTTTCATAGTTTCCACAATCCAATTTTCTCCATTGTTCAAATATCTTCAGTCTGAAGCAATTAGTTTTTTCTCTTCTGAATCTTTTAACAATTAAAGTATTGGATTCATATAACAATATATTACCTTATCTCTTCTTCTATCTAGAACTACTGAGGGAAATGAAATCAGAGAATAAGTCCATCTTCAAAGTATACTGCCTTGTGCATAATGGATGCTTAAACAAGTAGTTTTGCAGTTGTGATGACTGATCAATCCTGCTTCTGAAAAATTTCCAGATCAAAATGACCTTAGCCATAAGCAACAACTTACAACTCTGAGCTCTTGTTTTAAATATTCATGTGATAGAGAGTACCCATCTCCATACAAATGTGGAATAAACTTATACTCTTGTTTCTATTCAGAATGGGTGGTTCTCTCAATTTTCATAAAAAAGACATTAGCTGATCTTTAGACTATACGGACTCATCTCATGCCCAAATTTATGAGAAATCTAGGCAAGAAATGTTACTGATACAAGATGGAAGGACTTACAGTCCATTTAAACCTCAAGACACTCTAGGTACAATACCTGGGTCAAGATACACTACCAGAAAAATAAAAATATTTGGAACACTGTTGTTCTTTATAGTACTATTTTCACTGAGCTGTATTTTGGCATCATGCCCTTTGCTTACACCATGGTTTACCAAGGAACAGTTTCACTAAACGAAGTATGTACTTACAGTAGGAATACTGAGGATATTGTCTACTATATCATTTCACTGTTTATTTTCAGACCAAACTTTACTTCTGAGGAATCATGTATCTTTCTTTTCCTTATGAACAATACACATTAAAGAGCTGGTTGTGTGTGTTTCCTTGTGTGTTCCTGCTATCCAAAATAAGAGTCCAAGTTTAACTTTAAAATGCTGCAGGGTTTGTGTAATGCCTATTAATGTTACAACCCTGACTCACTCTCAGTATTTTATCTATCACTTTCAGTATTCTATCTGTATTTATCCTGATCACATTTAAAATTATCTTCATTTTCCTGTTTAATTGTATATGCATATATACAACTACTAAATTCCTTAAGAAGCTACCCTTGCATAAGCTAGATTAAAAAAATTACTGACCACTGGTTCTTTTAATTCTTGAGAAAAAAACATATTATGCAAAATATGCATGGTACTGATCTTTTATAACAATCTATAAACTAAAAAAAAGGTATAAATAACTTGAAAAAGCACCCACAATCTCATAAAATGCCTTTTTTATTTTTTCATATTAAAATGAAAAGTGACCAAACTTTCAACAAAGCAAAACAGGAAAGTGCAGTCGGATTAGTGGCTGCTTAAATAAGTTACCAAAAATATAAAAGTGACCAAGAAAAAAAATCACATTCACAAAATATGCCAAGTTTTTACTTTTAACAAAACAAACTATAGCAATTACATTTTCTTTTCGAAGTATATAAATTCTGCTGTTACCAAAGAGATAAGATGATAATAGTTTTCCACCATTCAAACTGTAATAAAAACTTAAAGATGGAGTAACAGAAACACCAGCACGATTAATATCAGATGAAGCCAAGCTTACACCACAAGATATTTAGGAAATCAATTGTTCAGAACTTAGAACCTACATTTTCCCAAAGAAACAATGCTATCCAGAAATCTTGGATTCTTAAGCTCATGATTAGGACTGGGGGAAATCACTTATATTTCCAGATTTCAGATCCTTATTTATGGAAATGACATTAACTATCTGTCTTATTTAACTAAAATTGTAAGTGAAAAATGTTCTATAAAACATCAAGTACTATAAAACTACAAGATTTTCCCATATTATTAAATCTATAACATAACTGAAATTGATCCACCATGCCTTAGCCCCGACCCTCCTTTATGAAGCTTCAGCTCCACTAGGTGCCTGAAATAAGGGGAGTTCTGTCTCAGAAAGTTATAAGAAAGCTTCAGCAATTTAAAAAAAAAAAAAAAAAAAAAGCTCTCTCTGACATTTAGAGGTCTCTTTCTTTCATTAAATACATATTTTGCTGAGCTGCTAAACAAAACTTAATATTCAACGTGTAATTTTAATATTTAGATAACATCACACTATACTCTAAAGATATTATGTATTCAAACCAATGTAAAGCCAGGAAATAATAATAGTATAAATAACAATCATAATTATAACTAGTAACATCTGAACTCCTACTATGCTCTAGGCACTATTCCAAGTGCTTTACATGTATTATTTCTTTCCATTAATCTTAACTGTATGAAGAAGACACTGTTACTATCACCATTTTACAGAAGAGAAAACAAACAGAAGTAAAATACTTTCGTTCAGAAACATAGGAGTTTCAATTTCTAAATCAAAATTTAAAAAGCAAAGCAGGATAAGAATGATTGATTTATGATCTGACCTATTCCCACAATCCATTAAAAAACAAATTATAAGCAATTTAAACAACTGAAAAGCATTAAAGAAACCCCAAAATATATAAAACCAATCAATCTTATTAAGAATCAATAAAAGATTTTAAAAATCCTATTTGGTTTGATTTTTGGATGTCTGCAAGTAATTCTTCGATTTTACTTTGGTATTTAAATACATTAAAATTTTGGAATGGAATTCAACGCTAATATGTTACTACTGCCACCATCTAGGTGGGGTCATTTCACAGTCATCAAAATGTCATTTAAATGGTTTTTAAAATACTTCTATTTGTTTAATGAAAAAATTGGACATTCTGAATAATCTACAACATTAAGAAAAAGCTGGAAGGAACAGTTTGAAAAGAGTTAATGTCGATAAGTTTTCTAAATATATTCAAGACGTTAGCACCTAAAATATAAATTACTTTAACAATTATGATAAAAACAAATGCTGAAGTAACTAACATTTACATAGTGTTCATCATGTGCCACGTACCACTATCATTCAATATACAGTATTAATTCATATAACAACTGGATCAGGTAGGTGATATGGAACTTAAGACAGAAAGATGTTAATAGCTAGTAAGTAGTGAAACGGGACTCCCATTCAAGCAGTATAGTGTGGTTTCAAGGTTTGTGTTCCTCACTAATAAGCTATATTACAAACAATTAGACAAAAATCAGTAGATAAAATTTTATAAAGAAAATATAAAGAAACAATTCTGTTCCCTTTGTATGTCACCATATTGCTACAGAATGCAAAATACATGATTCATACCTCTAGCAAGTGTACATGTGTCTAGCAAGAGAACAAAAAAGTATATCAATCAACATTTAAAATGAGACCAAGTAAACAGTTCATATACAGTTAAGAAGTATGTAGTAGATATGAACATTTAGATAAACTATTTTTTTACTTTAGTCTTTCTCTGAATATTTTATAAAATGATTATTACTGTGTAGAAATATTTTTAAATGAGACTTTGTCATACATTGTATCACATGATATATAAATACGTAAACACTTAACACTTTAACAGAAATTTTCACTAAAGGATTCTTCTAGATTCAGTTACCTCAAAATCAGACCTTTGCAAATCACATTATTTAATTAGCTATTCAGCCAAAAACATAATGAACTTAACTTTGGAAGATAAGATAAACTGCATTAAACCTACACAGATCATGCCGTCTGAGACTCACACTGCAACTATTGTGTTACGACACTGATAAGCCATTTTAAAAACCAAAGAGCTAAGGAAGATTAGCTACCATAGAGGAGGTGGATAAATCAATGCAGTCTCGTTACTAACCATAACAATAAAATCCAAAAATTCATGTAAAAGACTGCTGGTATCTTCATAAAAGGACAGCTTGTTAATTTAATAATCACCCAACTTAAAAGCAAAATATTTAGAAGTCACAGTCTCAAAAAAAAAAAAAAAACCCCAAAACACTTAAGAGCATTATTCCACCATTGCTTTGTGTACATTCAGAGAAAAATCAGATGAATGGTGTGCAGTTAGAGGGAAAGGATGCAGTCTTTGTTCCTTTGACAAAGCCATCCACATTGACCAGTTTAGTTAAACTTACACTTATTCTGACACTTTCCATAATAGTGAAGTCCAAAAAGCTTGAAAAATATTAGTCATTCATTTTGCTATAGATATATTAATGTTGTGATTATAAGATGTCTCAGATACAGCTACTACACCTTTCTAAAATCCAAAAAAATGTGGTCCCAAGGACTTTGAAAAAGACTATGTATATATATATTCCAAATTAAGGTGTTACCTGATATTCAGAATCCAGTCTAAATGAAGAGTCTCTTGAGTGATAGGTATCATTTAAACTACTTCCTCTGCTTCCAGACATCATTCTAGCACTTAAAGAGCTGGAGGGTTGAACAGAAATTCTTCTTGGAATCCTTGAAGGTTTAGACTCCATTCTTAAGGTTTTCTGTGAAATGCAAATTTTCATTAATTGCCTTTGGGAAAACACGCAGGCCTTTACTGCTTAATCCTCATTAATCGTCAGCTCAAATCAAGATTAGCCATGCAAATTAACCATATACCACAATGTAAACTGTGAGACTATCACCACTACCTCTCTTCTACAAGGCAGAGATCCTGAAGTCCACCAGTGGTTTCTTAACTATTCATAAAATGGAGCAAACAAAGAAAAAGCAGGATGAGGAACCTTGAGGTCTGCTGTTTTGCAAATCTGGGTCCTTTTCCTTCCTCAATTTTGCCTGTATATAAAATCCTACGTGAATTTACTCTTGATTTTCTTGGCATTTTTCTCCATTATTAGTGTTTTCAATGCTTACGCCTATTGAGCTATTTGCATACCCCTAACACAATATGCTCTCACAGGCCTTTATATATGTGCCTGGAAAGTCTATATACTTCCCATCCAATTCCTGGTCATTGGTTTAAACACAAGCACCTTTCTTTGTGTGCTTCCATTTTGTACATATTTTTATTAACACATCATATTACCCTGCACTATAATTTGTTTACCTTTCAGTTTCCCCTTCTCAACAGAGAATTTCTAGATCGAGATCATTTAAAGCATTTTAAAACTGTTGCCTGGAGCACAATTCACTATTGCAACGATGTGGAAAAAACAATCCAAATGCCCGTCAATTCATGAGTGGATAATTAAAATTTGGTATATGTATACTATGGAATAGTATAGTATAGTATACTCAATCATAAGAAACTACAGTGATCTAGCACTTCTTATATTTTCCTGGATTAAACTTAAGCCCATTATCCAAAGTGAGGTATCACAAGATCGGAAGAATGGGCTCCACTTGTACTCGCCATCAAATTGGTACTATCTGATGAACACTAGGGTGTTCACATGGCAGTGATACTCTCCAGGGATCAGGGGGATGGGGGGGGTAAACTTGCAACTAAAGGACATGGGGAGCATTGTAGAGGGGAAGGGCACACCTCTTACCCTCGCTTGGGGGAGGCACAGACATAAAATGTAACCATAATGTTTGTACCCTCATAATACCCTGAAATAAAAAAAAATAAATAAACAAAAAAACAAAAACTGTTGCCTGGAATACAACAGGTACAATAAACACAAATTAAAATGATAAGCAATGAAGTTTATTTGTTTTTATTTACTACTCTTAATTATAACAAAAATAATAGTAATAACTATTATTTATTATTATATGCCAGGCCTGGGGATAAGGACCTTCTGATTATTAGTTCACTTAATCTCCAAACCAACCCTAAGGTAGGTGCTACATTATCCCCACTTTATAGATAAGACAACTGGCACTGAGAGAGTAATTTGCACATGATCACACAGCTATACAGTATTTCCCAGAATGTTTTCAAAGAATGCTTATTATACGGATTGGAAAGTCACATATTTTAAGTAAAAAGGTCAACTTAATAAAACTACACATAAAGTATGGTTCTAATTATGTAAAAAAAAAAAAGACAGAAAGAAAGAAATTTCTAAGGAAATAAACCAAAACGTTAAAATTGGTTTATATAAAATGTGGAAATGAATGCCTCCCACTTTATAGATTAATAATTTCTAAATTTTCTTCACTAAACATTCTTCAACCCATGACAAAAGTAAGCATTAGCTATGCCTAATTTTTAACTATTTGCTTAACATATTTATGAGATGCATCCATATTGCTACATGTAGTTGTTTAAGTTCACTCTAATTTGTTTACGTAGTATTCCATTGTATGAATGCACACAATTTATTTTCCCATTCTACTGTGACTGTACACTGGATTGTTTCCAGTTTGGGGCTATTACAAATAATGCTGCCAAGGACATTACTTTCACAAATTAAAAAGACTTAAATTTTTCTGGGGCAAGGATTTAGAAGCAGGCCTCTGATGGTATCTCTCACACTTAAGTGGAATCACACAGTATTTGTCATTTTGTGATTGGCTTTTTTTACTTAGCCTAATGTTCTCTAGTTTCATCTACATTGTAGTATATGTCAGAATCTCCTTCCTTTTTAAGGTTCAATAATAGTGCATTGAATGTACAATCATCTCTCTCTTAAGCACAGTGATACGTTCTGAGATATGCGTCATTAGGCTGATTTCGTCACTTCGCAAACATCACAGAGTGTACTTACACAAACCTAAATAGTATAGCCTACTATACACCTAGCCCATTGCTCCTAGGCTACAAACCTGTAGGGCATGTTAGTGTACTGAATACTGGAAGCAACTGTAACACAGTGGAAAATATTTGTATATCTGAATACACTGACACATAGAAAAGACACAATATTACAAATAAAAATATTGTAAGTAAAAATACAATATTATAATCTCATGAGACCACCATTGTATATGTGATCCATCATTGACTGGAAACATTGTTATGCGGGTATGCATTACTATACCTAAGAGTAATCAAAATCACAGAGACAGAAAGTAGAGTGGTGGTCGCCAGAGGCAGGAGTGGAGGTGGAGAGTTATTATTTAATGAGTGCAGAGTTTCAGTTTCACAAGATGATATAAGTTATACAAATGGATGGTGGTAATGGCTGAACAACATTATGAATATATTTAATAGCACTGAACTGTACACTTAAACATGGTTAAGATGGTAAATTTTGTTATGTACATTTTACCATAATAAAAAAAAATGGAGGGGGGAGAAAAGGGTGACGCATGGGGCTGAAAAATGAGTTGAATTAAAATCTGTATTTTGAGCAGTAGAACCCCAGATTCCTCCCCAGCTCCATTCCCCCCGAAATAGGATATTTATTCTCTGGAGAATAAAGATCTTAGAGGAAATTCTCCACAGTTTTCCCCCCCCGCCACGTACTATCATCTCTGCAGGGATTGAGGCAGAGGTCAGTATAGGAGTAAAAGAAAATCTCATATACTCAATATTGAGACCCAAAGATTCTTTTCTTGGTCCTGTCCCTACAATACTTTCAGGAGACTAAGGGATTCTACTATTGGATCACCAAACATCAGAGGTGAAATTTCCCGATAATCTCATTTGGAATGCTCCCACTTAAAAAAGCTCGGTTGCTACCTGACCATTCTACTCCACAGCAAAGTCCACTAGTAGTGACCAAGTGTTCATCAGTTTTTTTTAGTGCTTTCCTCTAATAGACAAACATCGAGGGTCACTAGGTATCCAACGAAGGCCACCAATATGAAAGGAAAACCAAGCTAAACAAAAAAAAGGAATTTAGAGATGATGCAGGGAGAAGAAAATGAGGAAGAGGGGTTATTTCTTATTCTCAAAGGGATCAAGTAACATTCGTTCATTAAAGAGCGCATGAAAATCCAAAATGTGACACTTTTTAAAATGACACACATTGAAATAAATTCAACATAAGGACTGGGATTAAGCTGAGGAAACCTCCCAGAAAGCAGAACAAAAAGAAGAAAATGTAACATGAAAATAAAAGAATTGTCCACAGGGTTATCATTTGACAGGGTTAAAGAAAAGGAGAATGAAAACAGAAAATTACCCAAAGAAATAAAGAAACCTTTCAAGAAGTGAAGGACATAAATATCCACATTGAAAGAGCTCAAGAGTACTCACCAGGACCAAGAAAAAAGACCAACCTTCAGCACAACATATCATCTTGAAATTTCAGAAAACCAGAAATAAAGGGAAGACTTGTAAGTTACCAAAGTTGAAAAATGGGTCACATACAAATTTAAAATAATTAGAATGGGTTCTTTATACCAACATTAAACTCTTAGGACAGTAAAACTGCCTGTGTAAGGTTAAGAATAGGACACATTTTCATACATTCAAGGTCTAAAAAAACCAACCAAAAAACACAACACAACCATAGTAAGCTCAATGAAGAGCATGTCCTAGAAAATAGAAGCATAAAGCATTAAACAACCACACATGGAACTGAGGAAGCAGTGACAAAGGGAAAGTGGAGGATGGTATACAGAAAGCATAGGGAGCAATCAGGTCGGGCGCGGTGGCTCACACCTGTAATCCTAGCACTCTGGGAGGCTGAGGCGGGAGGATTGCTGGAGCTCAGGAGTTCGAGAAAGCATAGGGAGCAATCAGACTGAAGCAGGACCTCAGGTAGCAAAAGTTCTAAGAAAAAAAAGTACCACATGGAAACTATATTTCATTGGCATGTGGCAGAGATGGCAGTATAATTGGAAAAAACATGCTGAGTACGCAGAAGGGCAATTTAAAAAATTAATTCTGGGGGCCGGGCACGGTGGCTGACGCCTGTAATCCTAGCACTCTGGGAGGCTGAGGTGGGCGGATTGTTTGATGTCAGGAGTTCGAGACCAGCCTGAGCAAGAGCGAGACCCCGTCTCTACTAAAAATAGAAAGAAATTGGCCAAACAATTAAAAATAGGAAAAAAAAAAAAAATTAGCCGGGCATGGTGGCCCGTGCCTGTAGTCCCAGCTACCTGGGAGGCTGAGGCAAGAGGATCCCCTGAGCCCAGGAGTTTGAGGTTGCTGTGAGCTAGGCTGATGCCATGGCACTCTAGCCTGGGCAACAGAGTGAGACTCTCAAAAAAAAAAAAAAAAAAAAAATTAATTTTTTAACTTGGGAAAATAGAGCCATTGTTCAAAGAAAGGAGGTATGGTTGTATTCGGGTGTACTCTTTAATATTTTCACAGTCATAATAATGTAAACCTAGACTATAGAACCACTTTTGTCACAAATACATTACGAGATGGAGGCGGGTAGGGTAAGTAAAAATGGTTGAATAACAAAAAATATATACTAGTGAAAAAATCATGAAATAACAGTATAAGCACATCATTTAGAAAATGAAGGTAAATAAATCCTAGAAGATTAAATAGTTGAGGGTCACTGTCAGTGGCAAGTGGGACTAGGGCTTGGGTGAAGAGTGGGGAAAAAGGACTGCTGTTTTTCTTATAAGCAAGATGATCATATTTCCCTGTTTGTCAAGAAGAGTCCCAGTTTATGCCCGCAAAAGTCCTAATTTATGCTAATTACCTCAGAATAATTATTAACAGTGCTAACGTTGTCTTTTAAAGTGGCCTGATTTGGATGATAAAGTACCTGGTCACCTAACTTTTCTACCATCAGCTTTTTATAAACTATGTACATGTTGGATAAATCCATACAAAATTTATCATTAAAAAGAGGTGAATTTTGAATTGGAAATTTTAAAAGGAGATTCATTAGGAGAAACAGTATTAATGATCAAACACTGATGTGCAAAAGCCCATAAATGATTAAACAAGATGTTATTTTATCAAGAAGGCTATGAAAACACTAAACAAGAAACTATGCTTGTGGCCAGGCGCGGTGGCTCACACCTCTAACCATAGCATTCTGGGAGGCCAAGGCGGGCGGATCGTTTGAGCTCAGGAGTTCGAGACCAGCCTGAGTAAGAGCAAGACCCCTTCTCTACTAAAAATAGAAAAAATTAGCTGGGCATGGTGGTACACAACTATCGTCCCAGCTACTAGGGAGGCAGACACAGGAGGATGGCTTGAGCCCAGGAGTTTGAGGTTGCTGTGAGCTAGGCTGACTCCACGGAACGCTAGCCAAGGTGACAAAGCGAGACTCTGTCTCAAAAAAAAAAAAAAAAAAAGAAACTATGTTTGTGATCTGAGGATTTTAAACAGGGAGACAAAATGCTTTCTGAAAGATGTATGTCTATAGCAACAATAATGCTTCTTAATTATACCTCTTGTAGTTTGATTATATTTATACTCAATTCTTACTTGCAGAATAAAACTAACCTAGTAGGAAATCTGCTCAAAACTAACCTCGTGGGAGAAGACAAAGAGGCAGAGTCCTCTGAGAGATATAATTTGACACTGTATGAAACTATTTTTGGCAATTCCTCTACATAAATTGATTGAATTTTGACAATGTAGGTGTTACACAAAAACTTATGTAATTTGGTTGCGTAAGTTGTAGGTCAAAAGCAAAAAATATAGTGAAAAGTAAAATGAGCAGTCCTTGAAAAACTTCTACCAGACAACTTACAAGGTTCCGTGGAGCATCTTTTCAAGCTCATTCATTCGACAAAGTTTTTTGGATATTTATGTGCTAGATACATTAATTAACACTAAATAAGGGGAGGAGGTGGGAGGATACCCCTGAACATACTGAGATGGTGCCTATGAAGAAACCATAGTCTTGTGGGGAACAAACTACACAAATAACTACATAATGTAAATAGTTATAAATGCTATAAAGGAAAAGGTATAAGCAAGAAAAACAGACTAGCAGAAAAAGGGCACTTGAAGCTTAATGCTTTTAACCAAGACTTAAAAGTATACAGCACAAAGTAAGTTCATATGTGCAATCTTTCCTCAATGGTCAATGTAATAGTAGTCTCTTAGTTTCCTTCTGTCACTTTATAGTACTGCTTTAAATTCAGATTTGATTCCAGAGTTGGACAGCCAAGTTCTCTTCCTGTTTGGTGATAAGGTAAAAACTTATCACCACGGCTGGCTTCACCAATGTGGATCCTGTGCTTGATTAAAAGCTCTGCTGTTGATATCCTGAAATTCTTCATGATTTTATCTTTGAGCTGTGTTTCTTAAGTCAGGAGAGTGGAACGTGAGCTTGAGCAGAACAGAGATGTGCGTGTCTGCCATGTCTTGCCACTCAATTTGCATACAGCACTCACGATTGTTACACAGCTTCCATAACACAATTTGTACTTGCTTTGAGCCTCACTGAACTCCTAGGCATGACAGGACTACTGGAATTACATGTTCTTGTTCGTCATCAACACATCTATTATGACTCAGTAAGGGCAGGCACTGACAGATGCAAGAGGCCACATTTTCCATTCTCCAGAACTGGTTTCAAATGCATAACAAAGGTAATGAGTCACAAAAATCTTACAATCAATATTTGAGATTTTTACTTTATTGAACTTTTCAACTTCTGAGATGAAGTCTCTGGGTGCAGATTCTTTGGAGCTGATACAACTGCTAGTTTACCTAGTTTAGCCCATCTTTTAATGTGCTCTCACCTTAAGGCATTTTAATAGTCGTTGACATGAGCAACGAGAGTGGAAAACAGGTTTTCACACCAACTCCACAATTTATGTAGTCTGCCCATTTCACAAACCTGTGGTTTGCTTAGGCTTCTAAAAGAAACTACTTTTTTAATAGGTGATTTCATTCTGCTGGGCTTCCTAGAAAATTCTGAAGAGGACTTAAAAGCAAATTTATGTTTTTGGTGCCCTGTTGAACACTACAAAGAATCTTTAGACCAAAAAAAAAGCCTTTCCTACCCATAAACAGCATTAAATCTATTCAAATCCATTCTGTGGAAATATCTTGCCTTAAACTTCCTCCTAGTCCAGGCAAAAAGCCAAAAGGAACTGTGTCATTATCTGACATACAAAATTCTGAAATTAATTCTGTGCCTGATGTTATCTGCAAGTTGCCAAGACCTCACCAGTCACATGTTAAATGCAACTGAAAAAACATCTCACAACTTTTACTAAGTAATGGCACCATTTGCCAATCAAACTTACAGTTGATTTCCATCACCCTAAAAAGGTAATCCAAATTCTTTGGCCTAGCATCCAGAACTCCAACTTACCTGTTCCATTTAATTTCCTTAAATGAAAATACAATTTCCTTTAAAAATTCTAGCTCCAGTTCATAATTATTTTTGAATTTTTGAGACAGAGTCTGGCTCTGTTGCCCAGGCTAGAGTGCAGTGGTGTCATTATAGGTCACTGCAACTTCAAACTCCTGTGATCAACTCATCCTCCTGCCTCAGCCTCCCAAGCAGCTGGGTCAACAGGTACACACCACCACACCAGGCTAATTCTTCTATTTCTTGTAGAGACAGGGTCTTGCTCTTGCTCAGGCTGGCCTCAAGGGACGGCCTCCCAAAGTGCAGGGATTACAGGTGTCAGCGAGCCACAATGCCCGGACTCCAGTTCAGTTTTTAAAAGTTACTAGATACCTAACAATACTCAGTTTAGTAGGTGCTAAATTCTAGGAAATACTAAAAAGACTTATCTCCTGAAATTGTATTTTAGGCGTGGGGGGAATTAATAGAATAAATAATTTACCATGATACTATATAGGCGTAACAGAAGAGATACTCAAAATGCTACGGAGAGAATGTTCAGTTCTTCACAATGGCAGATTATTCAAACCAATCATTCCCCTAAAACAATGAAAAATGCTTGATAAACTATAAAAAACTTCTTCTAAAAAGTCTCAAAGAACTGACAAGAGTTACTAAGTCAATAATGAAGGGAAAACGGAAACCCAGAGACAAGAAAGAACAAAAGCCACTTTTTCCCTGAAGGCATTTGTAGATTCCAGCAAATTTAAACTTTCATTTTGTCAGTTGATAGAAGGACACCAAAGCTCAGGACATGAACAAGGTAAGGAATCTAATAGTCCACCTCCTTACAATAAACTGGTCTACAACCTCAGGGTAAGTAAGAGTCAAGCTGGAAGTAAACCAGCTCTTATGCAGATTTTGCAGTCCAGGTTGATGCTACCTGAATAGCAAACGAAGTTAAAAGCCTGAATTTGGTTTAAGGTGGTCCCAATCTAGTAATCCACTAAGAACTTGGTAGAAGCCAACACAAATCTTGTTGGAGAAATATGCTAAGCTTCAAACTATTTCTACAAATAATTTTTCAAGTATAATGAGCAGGCAATAACTAAGTATACACTGAAATAAATAAAGCACCACAAACAAGGTCCTTGAGACACAAGATGAGAGAAAGTAAGAGTAGCAAAAAATATAAAATCAAGTATTTTAAAAAGATTATAAAACTATGTGCACAATGTTTACATAAAGGAAAGCTTGAAAAATACGTGCAAGGAACAGAAAACACAAAAAAGAGCACTTTTGAAAAAAGGACTGAACAGGACTTTCAGAACTGAAATATACAATGGCCATAATTAAATATGAACACGATGAGGATGAGAAATCCAAAACTGAAAACATTCTGTAAGATAACTAGCCTAGATGTTTCAAAAAGTCAATGTCACAAAGAAAAAACATAGAAATACTGTTCTAGTTTGAGACTAAAGAGACAAAACCAAACGCAATGCATGAAACTTGAATGGATTCTAATTCTAAAAGACAACAAAAGCTTGCATACTGACTGAATTTTACTGATGTCACAATGTCTGCAATTCACTTTTAAATGATTCTGAAATAGCAATATATATTTCAGAAAGTAAGTGTATGAGCCAGGTGCAGTGGCTCACATCTGTAATCCCAGCACTTTGGGAGGCTGACACAGGAGGATTGCTTGAGGCCAGGAGTTCAAGACTAGCCTGAGCAACACAGCACGACCCTATCTCTAAAAAAAAAAAAAAAAAAAAAAAATTTTTAATTAGCTGGTCATGGTGACATATGCCTGTGGTCCTTGCTACTGGGGAGGCTGAGGCAAGCAGGATCCCTTGAGCCCAGGAGTTGGAGGCTGCTGTGACCTACGATGGCACCACTGCACTTCGAGCCTGGATGACAGAGCGAGGCCCTGTCTTAGGGACAAAAGAAAAGAAAAAAAAAAGCAAATATGGCAAACTATTAACTATTGAATGTATGCAAGTTTACATGGGTGTTAATACAAATATTCTCCCAACCTCCTTTCTGAATATTTTCATAACAAAATTAGGGAAAGTGTTCCATCTCTGCACAATATAAAGAAGTCACAAGAGAACATCCCTCCCATCCTAACATAACAAAAATAAACTGGATAATCTATAATCTGATGGACTTTCTTAAAGTCACCAGAAAGCTCAGGTTGCAAGGCAACAAGATGAAAAATGAACTGCAAAGGATGACAAGCCTCTCCACTGGAAGAGATGGAAAAGGTGGCCACCATAAAAGCTAAGAAAAAACTATCAAAATTTAACTAATTCTTAAATTCCTAAAGGCCAAATATTTGCTAGGGGGACAGTTAAGAAACTCTGGGGACAAACACAAGGGGAGTCTTTTCCACAGACCTCTACCGAGCGTTCACAAGAAAGAATGAGGGTAGGCAGAAGACCTAAGAGTCTCTTTTTCTGCAGCATAATCATGTAGGGCCTGCCTATGTTTACTAGAAGGGGACAACCTAAAGAAGTCTATCCATGTTCCAGACCTTATGTGAATACAAGGCAGTGATTAGCTGTTGCCAGGAGAGGAATAGGAAACTCAATTTCAGGAAGGACTTGGCGCTGATACAGGTAGAGGACTGTAGTCACTGGGGAAGGGCCCTGAAACCCATCTGCCCAAGACCCTTCACCAATACAAGGCAAATACAAGGCAGAGGTCAGTACACAGCAAGGAAGGGGCACACATAGAATCTGCCTGCACTCTAGACTCTAGAATGAACAGAGCCAGGAATAAAGGCAGAAATGCTGGAAAATCCCTACCTCTGAAAATCAGCACACACAGAGCCTGCCTAAGACTGGAGAAGGATCAATAGAACAAAGAACCGCCCTCTAACCATAGCTTTCTTCAAATAAGAAGCAATACCAGTCTACTGCTGAGGGAGGTACAACAGAGATCTCTCTGCGGTGCAGGGCCAGCAGAAAAGTTGAGGGTGGTACAAGAACACTGAAAGAAACCCTCCAGGGATGGGCGTGGTGACTCATGCCTATAATCCCAGCACTCAGGGAGGCCTAGGTGGAAGAATCGCTTGAGCTCAGGAGCTCAACACCAGCCTGAAGAAGAGTGAGAACCTGTCTCTACGAAAAAAACAGAAAAAAATCAGCCAGGTGTGGTAGCACTCACCTGCAGTCCCAGCTACTCAGGAGGCTAAGGCAAGAAGATCACTTGAGCCCAGGAGTCTGAGCTTGCAGTGAGCTGCAATGATGCCACTGCTCTCTACCCAGGGTGACAGAGTGAGGCTTTGTCTCAAAAATAAAAAAAAAAAAAAAGAGAAGAAGAAGCAGCCCTCCAGCATTCTAGGCCTCACATTAAGCATTAGGCAGTGGCAGTCCACTACTAGCATACTCTGAAGGTAAATAAAGCAATAATAAAGATCAGACCCAGCTCAACTATAGACTAAACTAACTCAATCCTGACAGAAAGAGAATATGTCCACATCAAGGTATAAATATTATTTACTTCCATCTCTACTGTTCTTTTATTTATTTTTACTATAATCCAGACATCTAGGGTATTTAACTCTTTTGTTGGTTTTTTTCTTTTTTTTGAAGACAGGGTCTTGCTCTGTTGACCAGGCTCAAGTGGCATCATTTACTATTCTTTTATTTAAAATTTAGCATTCAATGAAAAATTATAAGACATACAAAAATGCAAGGGAAAAAAAATCAACCTATTACAAAGAGATAAAACAATAAACAGTATCACACAAAGATATGACACCAATGTTAGCAAATGAGGAAATCAATGGGCTACGACTAGGTAGATCTGAAAAATTAGGAAAAGGAGACATAAGCTAGAGGAAAATTATCTAGAATAAAGGCTGGAAAGACATACAGTAGCAAATACAGAAAAAAGAGTTTAAGAGATACTGAGGGAAGAGTAAGGTCTTATGTTTAACTAGATTTCCGAAGGACAGAAGACTAAAGCAGAGAAAATATTTGAAGAAATACTGGCCATAAGTATTCCAGAACTGATGGAAAAAAACACCAACTCAGAGTCAAGAAGTCCAACAAATACCAACTAGAATAATTAGCTATTCATACCAGACTGAGGAAAATCATTCTATTAGGTTATTAAGTACAAAACGTCCGATTTCCTTGAGTGCTAAGTTTGACAGCTGATATCTCTGACATTTCACTTTGACACTTCTTGTTTTATTTTTATTGTGAAGATACATCCTCATTCTTTCAAATGCATGGTTTGGCTTGTGATTGTCTTTCAAATTTTTTTTAGAGCAATTTTTGTGAAACCATGGGTAAGTCAAAAATCTGTGTTATCTTCGAATACGAGTTCTGTTGTGGAACCAATGCAGTGCAGACAGCTTGAGATAACAACAAAGTGTTTGGGAAGGATGTGGCTAATGAATACACAGTGTGCTGACGGTTTGAGAAGTTCCATTCTGGTGATTTTAATCTTGAAAATGAGCCACATGGGCCACCTGAGACCAAGGTGGATAATGATGAGCTGACAGCTGTAGTGGAAGTGAATACATCTCAACCAACGCGTCAGTTAGCAGCAAGGTTTGTCATTACTATTCCAACAATATTGGACTGTTTGAAACAAATCAACAAGGTAAAGAAGCTGGATAGGTAGGTAACACATGAATTAAATGAGCGTCAGGAAAGAAATGGTCTCGAAGCTCGCCTTTCCTTGCTGTCATGACATAAAGGCAAACCATTTCTACACCTTATTGTTACGTGTGACGAAAAATGGATTCTTTTTGACAATCGCAAGCATTTGGCACAATGGTTAGATAAAGACGAAGTGCCAAAACACAGTTGAAAAGCGAATATTCATCAAAAAAAGCTAACAATGTCTGTCTGATGGTCCAGCGCTGGTATTATCCACTACGGCTTCATGAAACCTGGTCAATCCATTACAGCAGATGTCTACTGCAACCAACTAGATGAAATGATGAGGATGCTTGCAATTAAGCAGCCAGCATTGTTCAATAGAGACAAGCCAATCCTCTTGCAAGAAAACATTCGACCACATGTCGCACAAATTAATACTGCTCAAACTACAGAGGCTAGACTTGGAAACTCTGTCATCCACCGTTTTCAGCAGACCTTGCACCAACTGACTACCATTTCTTCCCGGCTTTGGATCCCTTATTGCAAGGAAAAATATCCAATTGTGAATAAGCCATGGAAAATGCCTTTTGAGATTTCATTGCCACTTGCTCTCCAGGCTTCTTTGCTGCTGGCATAAACGAGCTACTGTTAAGACGGCAAAACTGCGACGACAGTTTAGGCGCATACTTTGATTAACTGTACCGCTTCTTGCTAGAGATGTAATAAAACACACTTGATTCGAAATAGGACATTTCATATTTAATGACCTAATACTTAAAAAAAAAAATTATCACTATGCTATGGGAGCAATAAATAGGGAACCAAAAGTTCCAACAAGATGAGAAAGACTTCAGAGGAGGTAACATTTGAGTTGACCTTTGAAGAAAAACTAGAAAAAAAGGAAGAAGGTATAAAGATGCTAAAGTACGTTTAAGAAGAACTGGAAAATCAAAAATTAACGTATGAGGCGTGTGATTCAAGCCATGGAAGGTGAGAGAGGAACAGAAAGAAAACCAAAGGTAACAAATGTAGAAAGTAGATTATGAAGGCATTTGTGTCCTCTGCTCAGGAGTATGTACTTTAATAAAGCAACAACTCAGAAGCTCTCTACCACCAGTGGTTTGTGCATTATTTTCTTCTCTAAGGACCACACGAATGATGTTTCTGAAAATTAGAGTTTTGAAAGATGAAACAATTAGTACTCCAACAAAACTTCATCAGTTTTGTCTAGCCTTAATAACAGATTCATATATAACTTGCTTCATTTTTGCAATATGGAAAGTAACTTAACATTTAATTTTTACTGCCTTTGTGTAATCATGGGAAGCAAACCACTGCTATAGGCTACAAGCTTAGAAGCTACTAAAGATTTTTAAACAGGGTCAGTCCAAAACAAAAGGTCCCCCAAAACTAAATCAATATTGAGGTCAAGTTACAGGAAAAGACATGTTGGCACCAAGATAAATTAGTGAGAGTCCAAAGTAGTGGTAATGGATAGAATGTAGATTTAAAACATACTTCTCAAATCAGAGAGAATTTACCTAATAACTGGGAGGGAGTGGGAGAGGATTATTTAGAATACTGATGAAGAACAAATGTTTTTACTGTTTTTTTCTTTTTCTTGCAGGGGATTGGGAATGGAGGAGAAGGGAGCAAACCAAGATAAGGTAGTTTTAAAGAATGAGCAGTCTGAAATACCCAGAAGGTCTAGAGAGATGCTAGAAATAAAGTTTTGAAAACACAGGAGAACAGTGTGGGCTGACAAAAGATTTTCAATCACTTACACTGATCTGTTTACTTTTTCCCAGACACATATCCTATCTCCTTGCCGTCTGCATGTACTACTGTACTTCCTATCTGGGCAGTCTTAGCACTCCCTCTCCCCCACCCCTGACAACTTAGTATCTCTAGTAGAATTTGGGGTATTATGAAAAAGTATTAATAAATCAAAAAACTTCAGACAACATAAACACTCAGAGCAAAGTAATTCTACCAATAACCCTACTTAAGAGTAAAACTTACTGGGACCACTACCACAAGTAGCCCACTATGTAGGGCTTGGATTTTTAGTTTACCAAATTTTGGAAAGCTGTGAATTCCTAAAAGCAGAGAAATAGAAGTGTTAATGTCTCAAAGTTTTTGATTCTGCTTCTGAAGGCTTTTCTTAACAGGTATTTTCTTCCATCACTCTACAGACCACTATGTCCCATTACTACAATAAGTCTTACTCAGGTATCTGTCAAGTAAACCCAGTAATCAGCCTAATAAAAGAGCCATGGCCCTATCCATATTATCACATGCTACTTTCCACACCTAATAGTCTTCCTCTGTATTTTAATGTATTCATTAATAAAAATATATTTAATGTATTCATTAATACAATTCATTTCCTATATTTTCCAAAACAGGAAACTGCATCTAGGCAGGAAATAAATTAAGCATTGCCTAATTTTCTGCATATCAGCCAATTTCTGACTATTTGAAGAAATATGATAGTTATGAGTTCAAGTTTTGAAGTCTGCCCTTTACTTGGTGTGACTCTAAGGCTTAATCTTTCCAATGCTTAATTTCCTCACCTACAAAATAGTGATAATAGTAGTACCAATTTCACAGGTATGTTGTGAGCTTTGCTGGCATACAATACTAGCCATTATTAAACAATGTTAAGATTTTCATACAAACAGCTTAGTAGAGATTCTATTGGCTTTTTCATTATTTGAAATTTATCTCTAACACATAGTATTATAAAAAGACTTTTAAAGTCATTCAGCTTTATGTACAGGATATTCACTGCAGGGTAAAGAAACGTATATAAGCATATGCATTAAAAAACTGGAAAGAAAGCCATTTTTAACATTTTACTGTTCTATGGGTCAGAGCATTATTAGTGTGTTTTGTTTTTCTTCTTTATACTTAGTTTTCCAAAATTTCTTTAATGTACTCGGTCTTACTTTGCTAATTAAGGGCAAAAATTATTTACAAAAGAAAAAGACACTTTTTTGTAACTTGTATCACAATAAAATGTATAAAGAAGTCTTAAGGAGAATAATTCCCTTTGTAAATTGCTGGTTTATAGCCTTAGCAGCTACACATGACAAAGAAAGTAATAAACAAAAAAGTACTGTTGCAGTAAGAGCTAAATGAAAGACGAAGTTAAAATCGCTTCACAAAATGGACTTTAGATTACCCGAGTATGACTTAAATTCTTTTTTTACTATGAAAATTTTCAAACATAATCAAAAGTAGAGACCAAACTGAACTTTCATGTATCAAGTCTTCAGTAACATTTGACCAGTTTTGTCTATTTTACCACCACCTGTATTATTTTAAAGCAATCCCAATCATGACATTTTTAAGGATACCTATCCTTATAATTCTAAACAACCTGTGGTAAATTATAAAATATGGCTACAAATCTCTGCCATCCTAGTATGAAACGCCCTCTTCAATGCAATGTTGCTGGTCTGCCCAGGACAAGGTAGAGTCTTCTTTCCTCATCCCTTGAATGTAGGTTAGCCTTGTGAGCCTTAGTTTGACTAAAAGAATACATTGTAAGTGACATTATATGATTTCCAAAGTTGCAAGAGATCTTATAAGCGTCCATTTTCACTTTCTTGGAATGCTGTCCTGAGACCTCTGTCATAAATGATCATTTGGAACAAAGCCTAGATGTCAACCAGCACCATTCTGACAGCACCCTGGACCTTCCAGCCTGGGAAATCCACCAGCTGAATGCTGACACAGTGAACCCAAGAATAAACAAACAAGTAGGACTGCCCAAAAGGCATATAGAACTGTAAAAAACAGTAAAAAGTAGTTTTAATCCTCTAGGCTTTGAGGTGGTTATACAGCTTCCTAAACTTATCCTTTTACTTTCCTGCTATGAGTATTATCTTATGCCACAGTCTCTATGAAAATGTAATTCTAACCAGGTGTAACTTGCAATCTGTCTTAAATATTAAGGGGGGATTGCAGTTACTAAACCGTCAAAAACATATTAACATATGGCATAAAGGCTGGAGTAATCACACAAAATTCCAATGTAGCTTTTCAATAGTCAAAAATTTTCCAGAAATACATAGTTATAATTCCATTATTTACCTGTACTTTGTATACTCTTCTATTTAAAATATCTGCTTCTGGGGAAAAATTCTTTTTTTCTTAATGGGAAATCCTAGTGAACATGGAGACACAGAACCTGAGGGTGGTCAAATGAAGGAAGCACTTTGAAGCAGAGAACTTTTGGGGCCTTTAAAAAAAAAAATCTCTTGATTTTTAGCTGACAAATATTTAGAACACAAAGATATACTCAAGTCTTGAAAAACAAAAACTAGAAAAAAGTTTAACATTTCTTCAAGAAAATATAACTTTGATGTTAAGTCTACACTAAAGCACTTTAAAAGATAAGCTGTTCTTCAATGACTATTTGTCTTTAATCTGTAAGTGTCAAGTTTTCGATCTTCTTTCAGTAAGTGGAAACCATTTTAGGGTTCTTTCTGGAAAGTGAGAAACACATTAAAGTGAAATGATGATGATGATGGAAAGATGATAACTAGCTTTTAAGGTTCAAAACTTGCCCTTTAAAATCGGTGACAAAAATGGGCGTAGAGCAGTAGGTGATTTTAAAAACCAGATGTTCAGCTTAGCTCACCTAACTGGCAGAGTCACAGAAATATATTTCAGAGCAGGTTAAGCCAGCTTTGACCATGTAAATTCATGTCAGAGTAGAAAAGTCAAAAATTAAGATCAGTGAAAATTAAACCCCAGACAACTCTCAACTTACAAAGTAATTTTATTCCCTCCCCAACCTCTTTTGACCTCACCCTGTGATTAGCAAATACTGTACTGTAAAGAAAGAATTTTTGTAAAATAATGATTTGTGAGATGATAAATTATTTCACTGTAACAGAATTCTGTGTTGGTGAATCCAAGTAATCTTAGTAGGAATTCAAAATTTGATTCCTTTTACATTGTAATCAACCTAATGTGATCAGTTGCTGACTCAGTTATTTAAGAATTAAAAGGTTCATTAGTTCAGTTTGTTGGTTAAAAATGAAGTTTGATGCAAGTTTGTGCATTTCATTCATGCAAGTTCCACCATTCTTTATAGTATTGGCACTTAATTATCTATGGTAACAGAAGAACGTATGGGCAAAGATAATCTAAAAATCATTTTTATTTGCCTTAGAGACACAATCGGTCTCCATTCCACAGCACAGAGCACTAACTTTCTTTTTTTTTTTCTAAAAATTGAGAGTGCTTTATTACTTTGGGTAAAGTTAATATGTCAGTCTCCTACTCTTAAGTTTTTTTTTTTTTTAGCACTAACTTTCTAATGCAGTACAGAATGTCTTTCTTGTCAGGCTCTAACCCCTCCCTCATTCAATTCATATTTCAGTTATGGGGAACAAACTGTCAATTCCTAAAACAAACCATATCACCACTTTGTAGACTCCTTATCAAAGTCCTAGTGATCATCTTAGTTCAAGCAATACTTCCTGTAAAATTTCCCCACAAGATTAAGCACCCCTCCTCTATGCTCCCACAGTACTACTATATAGTCACACTAAGATAGTAATAGTAGTTGTTTATACACTAGACTGATGACTAAATCGTGAGTTGTAGAGGGCAGACGCCATGTCAAGCTCATTCTTGTAACGTGAAGCCCTAATCTAGCAGCCATACTACAACAAATTAAAAATTACTGGTCCTGGCATTATCTCACACCTATAATCCCAGCACTTTGGGAGGCTGAGGCAGGAGGACTGCTTGAGGCCAGGAGTTCAAGACCAGCCTGAGCAACAAAGCAAGACCTCATCTCTAAAAAAAAATAATGTTTTTTAAATTACCCAGCCGTGGTGGCATGCACCTGTGTAGTTCCAGCTACTCAGGAGGCTGAGGTGGGGAATCACTTGAACCCAGGAGTTCGAGGCTGCAGTGAGCTATGATCTATCTGCCACCGCACTTCAGCCTGGGTGACAGAGCAAGACTGTCTCAAAAAAACAAAACAACAAACAAAAAACAAAAAAAAGTTTACGCTGATAGCTTTTACACTATAAAATTTTCCTAACATAAAATATTAAAATATAGGCAATTCACGAACATATACTAGCAAAAAGGGTTGTGTGAGGTGGACATGGAGCTGATTAAAAATTGGCCACATGAGAGTCATGGATGACTTTTATGTCCAAGTCAATTATTTGACATTTTTATGCCTTTATGTAGAATATATTGGAGTACCTTCATGCTTTACCTGGGAAAATAAGCCCTCCCACCAGTGTGGCAGAAAAAAGAAATCATTTGTACATAAATAAGCAGAAATTCTTATTCAATACATACACCTGACCCAGCAGGCACCTGGAAAAAAAACACCCCAAGACTACACAAACTGACTATGCTTACTTTGTAGTGTAATTTGGAGCAAAGGAAGAGCTGTAAAAAGCTTTTATCTATAAAACATATATAATATAGAACTTACATAAATACATATCACTGTGCACAGTACCTCATCTAACTTAATCCTCACTTCAACACTAGGAATTAACTGCTATGTTCCTGAGGAAAGCTGAAGAGGTAAAATAATTATGGCAAAAATG
The DNA here is from genome assembly GCF_000956105.1 of Propithecus coquereli. Classification (NCBI taxonomy): domain Eukaryota; kingdom Metazoa; phylum Chordata; class Mammalia; order Primates; family Indriidae; genus Propithecus; species Propithecus coquereli. Next base: position 802,873 of record NW_012150729.1, on the reverse strand, counting down.
AAGACTCAAACCCAGATCTTCTGACTCTGGCACTACTGCCTCACGCACCACTGCTGTTTCATAAAATGCTGTAGAGCTATTATATGAAATACTGACTCCATTTCTGAAAATTTTTTTACCTCAAGGAGAAATCTAGTTACACTATGCCTCGCCTTCCTAACAGTATGCTGTTTTGATTTTTAAGTCAAAAATTCATCTTTAAGCCTACCTATTAGCTTCGGACAGAAAAGGGGAAATAGGCGGAAGGAATGGGAGATTTATAATAATGAATAAGAAAAATGCCTTAAAAAGCCTACAAAATCGGAAAAAATCTTAGTAAATTCAATTTTACTTGGCATATTTACTTTTAACAGTACCAAACGACATCGGTGTGACGAATTTATTACCCAGAGATTTTCCCCATATATATTTACTTTTCTAAACAGAAAAAGTATTAATTGTAGTATTTTTTGGTGTGTATGTGTACACATTCATCTTCACTACGCAGCTTCATCAAAATGAGGGCGTATTCTACTACTGGCGCCTTCCATCTTTTCACTTCTTAAGCCAACAGGTGCTTTTTTATATACATACACATCACCTATTTCAATTTAAAAAACAGAGCATTTACCAAAACACAATAAGAACCCCCAAAGTGTCACGATATTCAAGATCTGGAGCTATCAATGAGCAAGGGGCTGAATCTGAGGGGCTGCCAAAGTCACTTCCATTCGAGGCTGGGGCGGCCCAGCCCTAACCCGGGTGCCCGCCTCCAACACCGCGTTCACCAAATACCTCACTCGCGACACCCCCGGCCCACGGGGCTCCAGAAGATCCTCCAGAACCCAGCCCAAGGGGAGGCCGCGCCAGGCCAAAGCAGGGCTCAAGCCCCTCGCCCACCACACGCCCATAAAACGCACAATCTGACCCCTCCACCCGTCACAAACTCCACCACGGGACGAAAGGCCACCAACAGAAGAGGCCTGTGCCCAGTCCCCGCGTCGTACCAGCGGTCCCGGAACAAGCTCCTCCACCCCAATCCAGCGAGGAAGCGGCCTTCGCGCCCCCAGGCCTACACCTCGTTTCTTCCCCTCCCCCACCCGCGGCCTTGTCTCGAACCAGCTCCCCGGGAGGTAGAGGCCCAAGCCCCGCGTTTTATTACCCCTGCTCCTGAGCTGGCACTGAACTGGGCGCGTCCCGCTTACAGCAACCACACCACTGCCTTCCTCCTCGGAGTTCTAGGCCTGAGACTGAGGAAAAGAAGTCCGCAGCTAAGCACAATGGCGCCCGCCCCTCTCTCGGATCCGGCGCAGAAGCAGCCGCCACCGTTAAGCGCCCCTCCCTTCTCCTCCTCCCCCACTTCGCGGACTTCCCGGCATCTCGCGAGAGTGGCGGCGCTGCGGGAATCCGAGAGCTGCGGGCGGGCTCGACGTACCCCACCGCGGGGTGGTGCTCTGACTGCGGCAACCGTTGAAGAGCTTCCCCCGGGAAGTCAGCGAGGCGCCACTGGTAAGCTGCAGCGGCAGATTGGCCCGAGTGCTGGCGGCTGGGTTGGCGAGTGTGCGGGCGCTGGGAGCTGGGCACTGGAGGCCCGGCCCTGGTTGGCGGTCCTCGCTCGACTGGCGAGGGTCTCTGAGCCAGCCCCTTCACGCCCTGGTGCCCGGGTCCCCGCCCACAGGTTCTTGCCCCCTCGGGCAAACCTGCAGGGCCCACTGCTAGAAATACCGCCCAGCTCGGTTTTTGTTTTGTTTTGTTTTTTGTTTTGTTTTGTTTTGTTTTGTTTTTTTGGCGCTTGGTAAGTGGCGCAGTGAATGTTCATTGAATTGAATCAAGCACTGCCTTTTCCGACCTCCCCTCCTCCCCGCTTGTCTCCCTGCCCGCCCTATTAAGCCCTTCCCCTTAAGGGTTGGAGCGGATTTTCCAACCTTGTGGTAATTTCCTGTAGTAATTAAGTCTTGGTGGTGGGTTACTTTTACAATCCTGTCTCCCAAATCGTGACATTAACCTTTGATAACGTAGCTATAGATTTTGCAGTAAAAAATTCACATATTTAAAAAGCGAGGAAAATTGAGAGGTAAATGGTCTGATGAATATTAGACAAAACTTTCAAAGAACTGTAAATGTGTAAACTAAGATGTGTAAATGTGGTAAACTAAGATGTAAATGAGTACTAATAAATAAAAATGAGTACGTTAGAGAAAAATGCCACAATTTTTCTGGATTTAGATGATAAGTGGATTTTGAATAATGTATCAAACAAAAGTTCTTTAACGGTAAACATCAGTTGTTGAAACTCGGAAGCACGCTGAAGGCACTTGATTTTTTTAAATGACCTATTTTGTTGTTATTAAAAGCAATCCATTGGATCCAAATAATTCCAATAACTGAAATATGGTTTTTACATGTAATTGTCATTTCATCTGCAGGGAATGGAATATCAATCACTATCATCTTTATTGTGTCTTGGAGACTAACAGACTGTCCGTGATTCACTATGATAAATTGTAAAATACTGTGAATTTTAAAGATTTAAAGTTTGATTATTAAAGTTAGCACGTAAATACCAATCTAACTTTTAGGATATTCATTAAAGATTAAGCATCTGAGATGGGATTAAAGTGAGCAGGGATTACTTTTGAGGATATTAATTTGCCCTTTAAAGAAACATAATTTTTTTCCAGCCTGTTTGAGTGCTGTGTAGCATTGTGGTTGTATACATGTGTATATGCACCCTGAAGAACCGGACTGCATTTATATGGGTTCAAATCCCAGCCCTGCCTCTTACTACCTTTGTTATCTTGAGCAATTCCTTAACCTAGGTTTCCTGTAAAATGGGGTTAATAACAATACCTGTACCCCATAAGGTTATTGGAAGGATTAAAGGAGATAATGCATCAATTCCTAGAACATGGTAAGCATTCCATAATTGTTAGCTATTACATTCCATGTCTGAACCACCACTAATATTATTTCTTTCTGGGGCTTAATATTACATAGGTCCCTTAAACATCTTCTCAAGTTTATTCTACGTTAAGAAGAATGACTGCACCATTTTCCTGAGCTATGGTAATCAGACCTGGTAGTGGTAACTTCTCTACAGAACCCCCAAATCTGACAAGGATGTTACAGATTTTGGCAGATTATGGCTTCATCCCCACCCAGCACTGATGGTATTATCAGAGGTGAGTATGGCACCAATTTCCTATGCTAAATAGAGCTTGCAGATTCTAGTTTTTTATTGATGCTAGTAAATAGGTAAAGACCACTGATAAATATGTTTTTGTTTTTAAGATTGGCTGGTTGTGTTTTTATTTAATGTAGTCTCTGATTTCAGTCTCCAGGTAATTATCATTATCAAAAAAATTAATGAGATTTTTCTGTTAAAGACATTTTGCTAGGAATTTGTTAGGATACAAATAGGTACAATAGGGACCATATTTTCTGAACTAAAAATCAGGATAAAATGATTTGACAGACAAATATTTGAAATCAGGATTGTTCCAAACAATCTAAATTCCATGGTTACCTTTTATCCACAGAATGTCCCCATTTGACCTTCCTTTGGTAAACTTTATATCCTCTATGACTGGCTCTGACACATCTTTCAGTATCTAAATATGTTCACCACTTGCCTACACCACTCACGTTAATTTTCAGTTTTGAACTTGGCTTCTTCTCTAAGTTAGGGTCTTAGTGACTGTTATTAATTTTCCCCCTTCTACTTTATAAACTTGTCTGTCATTTAGCTATGCTCATATAGCCCTTTACTCTTATGTATTTCTTCATCCACCTGATAGCTTAGAAATCTCTTTCATATATTGAATTTCAAAGTTCCTGTTTTCTTTTTATCATCCTCAATCTAACCTTCTAAGAAGCCTCTCTATGGCAAGGGCAATTGTATAGATATTCTTTATTTTGCATAAATGGTGTGGCATTGAAAAGATATGGTAATATTTAATATTTGCTTTTTGCAAATCATGTAATTTTCTTATTGATACATAATATTTGTACATATTTATGGGGTACATGGGATATTTTGTTGCATCCACAGAATATAATGATCAAGTCAGAGTATTTAAAATATTTCTCACCCATAGACTTTATAATTTTTATGTTCAGGAACATCATAAGTCCTCTTTTCTAGCTATTTTGAAATATACAATACATTGTTGTATCTACTATTTCTAGTATCAAACATTAGAACTTACTCCTTCTATCTAACTGTATGTTTATACCCATTAACCAACCTCTCTTCATTCTTCCCTACCCATTTCCCAGCCTCTGTTAATTATCATTCTACTCTTTACCTCCATGAGATCAAGATTTTAGCTCCCATATATGAGTAAGAACATGCATTTTGTGTTTCTACGTCTGACTTATTTCACTTAATGTACTCCAGTTCTATCCATGTTGTTGCAAATGACAGAATTTTGTTGTTTGTTATGCTGAATAATATTTCATTGTGTATATACAGCACATTTCCTTTATCCATTCATCCACTGATGGACACCTAAGTTGATCTCGTATCTTTGCTGTTGTGAATAGTGCTGCAATAAACATGAGGGTGCAGATATCTCTTTGATATAATGATTTCCTTCCCTTTGGATAAATACCCACTAGTGGGATTGCTGGATCAGTTCTATTTTTAGCTTTTTAGGAAACCTCCATACTGTTTTCCATAATGGCCATAATTAATTTACAATCCCACCAACAGTGTATAAGAGTTCCTTTACTCTGTATCCTCACCAGCATCTGTTATTTTTTTTTCTTTTTGATAATAGCTATTCTAACTGGGGTAAGATGCTATCTCATTACAGTTTTGATTTGCATTTCCCTGATGATTAGTGATGTTGAGCATTTTTTCATATATCTTTTGGCCATTTGTACATTTATATGTCTTCTTTTGAGAAATGTCTAAAATGTCTATTCAAGTCCTTTGCCTTTTCCCACTTTTTTTTTTTTTTTTAGATAGAGTCTTGCTCTGTCTCCCAGGCTAGAGTGCAGTGGCATCATCTTAGTACACTGCATCCTCAAATTCCTGAGCTCCAGCAACCCTCCCGTCTCAGCCTCCCAAGTAGCTGGGACTATAGGCACATACCCCGACGCCCAGCAAATTTTTCTATTTTGTAGAGACAGGGTCTCACTCTTGCCCAGGCTGGTCTCAAACTCCTGGCCTCAAGCAATCCTCCCATCTTGGCCTTCCAAAGTGTTAGGGTTACAGGCATGAGCCACCCTGCCTGGCCTCTACTTTTTTTTTTTCTTGAAGATATAGAGTCTTGCTCTGTCACCCAGGCTGGAGTGCAGAGGCACAATCATAGCTCACTGCAGCCGCGAACTCCTGGGCTCAAGCAATCCTGTTTCGGTGTCCTGAGAAGCTGGGACTACAGTCCTGGGCCACCATGCCTGACTTCCTTTGCCCATTTTTAAGTGGGATTATTTGATTTTTCTTGCTATTGAGATGTTTGAGTTCCTTGTATATTCTGGATATTAGTCCGTTGTCAGATGAATAGTTAGCAAGTATTTTCTCCCATTTAACAAGTTGAATCTTCACTCTCTTGTTTCCTTTGCCATGAAGAAGCCTTTTAATTTAATATAGTCCCATTTGTGTATTTTTGTTTTTGCTGCCTGTGCAACAAAAGGTCTTAGCCGTAAAATTTTTGCCTACCAGGGCTAGGTAACCTGATCCCTAGAGCAGTGTCCTGGTGTATTTTCCCTATGTTTTCTGCTAGCAGTTTTATAGTTTCATGTCTTGCATTTAAGTCTTTAATCCATTTTGAGTTGATTTTTGTATATAGAGAGATAGGCGTCTAGTATCATTCTTCTACATATAGATATCCAGTTTTCCCAGCACCATTTATTAGGGAGGTGTCCTTTCCCCGATGTACATATAATTTTTAATTGTAGATTATTTTTTAACTTTTGAAAAATGGGGTATTACCTAGGATGAGACAGGAATGCTCATAGGGAAGTCCTTGAGTTGAAAACAAGGAATGCCAATTTCTTCTCAAATGGGAATCTTATTAATTCCTAGAGAAGGGAACCAAGGCAGGAGGATCACTTGAGGCCAGGAGTTTGAGACGAGCCTGGGCAACATGGTGAGACCTCTTCTCTACGGAAGTTTTTAAGAATCTTAAAAATTAAAAAATTGGATAAATGACAAAAGTGGTCATTCTAATCACAGAGAAAAGAACAGATTATTTAAGAATGCTACTGGTAAACCTGGCTATCTATTGAGAAGAAAATAAAATTGGGTCCTATTATCTGTGGCCACCCAGAGTGCTGGGATTATACATGTGAGCCACCATACCCAGCTCAAATGTTTAAATTTCTACTGGACTTATTCTGGATTTTCTATTCTGAAAACTAAACTATTCAGAAAACTAAATATTGTTTACCTCTCCTTTGAATCCTTTTTTATTTATTAATACCGTCTATATTTCTGTCACCTACCTATTCAAGCATAAGGAATACTTGTGTAAGTATAAGAAAACTCTGTTTCCTTCAGAATCATCTAATACTCTTAACTCGTTTTGCGTTGTACGGTACATGTTATGCTACCAGCCTGCCTAGGAATGATGTTAACGTTCTTTTTCCGCTATTTTTGTTTCCCTTTCTCAGCAGTTTTCTAAAGCCATTGAATACATATACTTCAGTTATTTTAAAACACCTTATCAGTACTTTTGTATATCATAATTTTTTTTAAAACTATACACATGTCCTACTTAATTAGTTCCTGAAGTTACTCTGTTCCCTATCTCAGAATCC
>NW_012150729.1:792322-794659 GCF_000956105.1 Propithecus coquereli | reverse complement strand
TGGCCAGAAATGAAATATTTTAAAAATAAAATATAAAGTAGACTTTTTAAAATACTGATATAACTATTAAAAAATACATTGTGGATTTTTAAGTAGCAGTAACAGAACGTTTCCCTCTTTACCTGAATTGTTTTAACAGTTTGATTTTAGCATCCCATCAATTCATACAGATAAATTAGTAAATTATTAATATATTTATGAAAAACAAATGATACAAATCTTCAGTCCTTAAGAATGGGACCATATATTCCTATTAAAAATCAAGAAATATGTTGGAATAGCCTTCATTATTACTTATACAAATGAATCCGAAGAGCAAAAATTAAACAATGAACAGATCTATTTGTGTCTATAATTGAATATATTCTGTTTTAAAATTTACACTGGAAATTGTATATATAAATTTTATTTCAACAATGAATAATGTCTTTTAGTGTGGTTGCTGGTGACTTCAATACTAATCACATGTAGGTTTTATTCATAGAATACTTTAAAATATTCTTTTTGATTGCCATTGGTTAGAAATAAATTTTATTCTGTAGTTTTATTGGAAACCAAGCATTGCTCTATTTAGCATATCAACATGTAGTAATATTTTTTTTTAATCAAAAAATGTGTTTGCCAGTTAAATTTTCACTAACAGGCATGATTAGATCACATATTTAACCATCAAATCTATGTAACAACTAAAAATTTAACATAAATTTTAGTTGAACATCTTTCTCAAATAAAAATTAGGTATCACTTTATGAGACTGAGAAATTGTTCATCTTGTTCATTATTGTGAAAAGATTCTGATAAATGAACCTTTCAATTAGATAGAATTTACTCTTTTATACAGTCAGCCCTTTGTATCCATGTGGTCTATATCCAAGAATTCAATCAACCCCATACTGAAAACATTTGAAGAAAGAAACTAATAAGAAAAACAATACAATGATAAAAAACAATACAGTATAACAACTATTGACAAAGCATTCACTTTGTATTGGTATTATAAGTAATCTAAAGATTGTTTAAAATATAGGGGAGGATATGCATGGGTTATGTGCAAAGTACTAGGCCATTTTATATGGGGGACTTGAGCATTCTTGGATTTTGGTATGGAGGCGGCAGGAATCCTGGAACCAATTTCCCTTAGATACTGTGACTATGGGATACTGTAACTGTAATTGAGGGACAACTGTAATTATTTTGTAAATCAGAGTCTGCTATTAGGGAAGTGCTGTGTTCTTAATGTCCCCCAAAATTCACAGGTAGTATCATAGTACTACAAATATGACAGTATTAAAAGCTAGGGCCTTTAGGAGGCCCTCATGAATGGGATTAGGGCCCTTAAAAAAGAATTTGAAGGGAGTGGATTTGCTCTCTTCTGTTCTGCCATGTGAGGACACAGCATTCCTCCTCTCTGGAGGTACAGTAGCAAGGCACCATCTTAGAAGCAGAAAGGAGCCCTCATCAGACACCAGTCCTGCCAGTGCCTTAATCTTGGACTTCATATCCTCCAGAACATGGCAGATAAGCAATATAGATAAATAAGGTTCTAGGAATTTTGAGTTGATAGAATGAATGCATTGTAATACAGGATGAAAAAAGCATTATAGACTTTATGGATATGGCATTACAACTGGACCCAGAAAGAGGGATAGGATTCAGATGTTTAGAAAGAAGTATGAATCAACATTAGGGTGACTGATTAATAAAAGTGCTGAAGCAAAATATTAAAGAGCATATATTCTCTAATTTACTGTAAGCTCCATGAAGAATAAAATTTAAAAATTCAGGGTTTGTTTCTAACCCTAGCTTTTTAATAATAGTGTTGATGTGCTTGGACCAACTTAAAAATTGATTTGCTACACAATCCAAAAACATCCAATGAAAGGGCATCACCGTTTTACGAAGGTGGCTTGAGACTGTCCTCAGTTGTACGTCATGAGCCCCTCTGATACTGGGTTCGTCTAACTCCACCCTGTATTCCTTCCCCTGTCACTACATGCTACTTATAATATCTGGGATTACCAGAGGGCAGTCCTTGCAAGCTGTAGGCACTCACTAAATGTTGAAGGAATGAGTGGACACATTGTTTTGTGTAATTTTTTTCTTAAGTTGCTTAAAGAGGTTAAGTAGTCTTTATCGGATAGTAGTATATATACACTAATATGTTTTGGACAGGTAAAGTAAATACTGTCTTATTGCTAAAAAAAAATCTTCAGTTCAAGATACTATTAAATTACGTAAGAAATATTTATAACTGGTAGAAATTTTTAAATTGTCATTAGTGCTTTGGATAAAATTGTAAAATAAATAGATTTTAACTCCTAAGAAGTATTGAGAAAA
>NW_012150729.1:782982-791426 GCF_000956105.1 Propithecus coquereli | reverse complement strand
AGTATCATGGTCATTAAGTTTTTTACATGGTCTCTCTTCTGGTAAGCAAAGCTCAAAAAGAGCCAAAATTGGTATAGACTGTGATTCAAATAGTCTCATATAGATAGTATGGTAAACTACTTATTTATTAAACTAATCTGTTTAAATAAAAATAATTTTCCTAATGGAGAGAGACCCTAAACAAAAGCAAGTAGCTCCTTTTGCATAGAACACTTTTGCATTATTTTGTATTTTAGTTAACATTTTTTTGTATTGTCATTATTGATTAGATGCCACATGATGTATGAATTGTTTGAATGTTATGGTGGGAGTACAGCATCTTTTGGAAGAATTCATCTTATGCTATATTAACCAATGAGTCAATGAAAATTAACTAGTTTCAGTATCATCCTTAAGCAGTATTACCATGGTAGTACTACAGTAGCCATATCCCAGACTATTAAAACCTGAATTCTTTGTGCAGAAAAAAAAATTTACAAAAATATTAAAAGATTGACTGTATAGCAAATGTATTAATCTGAATTTCTCCAGAGACCTGCTAAAAACAATAAATAAAAAATAAAACTACTTATAACTATATATTAACATAACCAGAACACGGAGAATGTTCTAACTTTAGATTATCCTCATAAGTAGAAAAATACATATCAAATTCTAGCCAGCCATCATTCATGCCCCTTGCCCTTGATGGAAAGCAGTGATGATCTGAGGAAAATTGGGCAGAAGAAGAAAGGAGCTAGCAACTGGCTTAAGATTGATCTAAAATCACTTCTAAAAGAAGTGCCTCCCAAGAAATATTGATAGATCAGAGCAGACTTCAGGGAAGGTTCTTACAAGTTTGTGTGAGACTCAAGGAGGCAGTTTTGGAAAGGCAGCTCTTTTGGGGAGAAGAGATTAAAGTAGGAAGGGATAGGGCCCTTTGGAAACTAAACTGTTAAGCAAAGAAGCAAGAAGAGAAAATTTAGGATCCTGCAAAACAGAAGAATACTTTAAAAATTGGAAGACAAATCTTCTCACACTTGCCCCCAAATTTAGCTAATAAAGAAACTGTACTTTACTAAAAGCAGAGGGCATTCTTGAACTAGGAATTTTGCAAATTACTTCAAACAGCCAGTTCTGTTTATATATAACTATATTAAACTTCAACTATATAAAACCAATTTTTTAAATATAAAAGTAATTTTAAAAGAAAATAGAAAATGAAGATCAAATAGAAAATGAGACTCACTTAATACTAATACCTATAACTCCCTCTCCAAAAACAAACAGGCATAAAGATAGACATATAGATCAATGAACAGAACTGAGAATCTAGAAATAAACCCTTATATTGGGTTTATTGGTCAACTGATTTTCAACAAGAATATCAAGACAATTCAATAGGGAACAAAAAGCCTCCTCCTTACAAATGGTACGGGGACAAATGGAAATTGACATGCAGAGAATGAAGTTGGACCCTCTACCTCACACCATGCACAAAAATTAATTTTAAAAGAATCAAAGATCTAAATGTAGGTGCTAAAACTGTCAAACTCTTAGAAGAAACCATGTAAATCCTTGGACTTGGACTCACCAGTGTTTTTTTAGATGTAATACAAGCATAAACAACTAAAGAAAGCTAGGTAAATTGGACCTCGTAAAATAAAAAACTTTGTGCTTTAAAAGAATACTAAAGTGAAAACACAACCCACAGAATGTGAGAAAAACATTGTAAATCCTATATCTGACAAGGGACTCGTATCCAGAATGTATAAAGAACCTTTTACAACTCAAAAATAAAAAGACAACCTAATTTTAAAATAGGCAAAGGATTTAAATAGACAATTTTCAAAAGAAGATATCAAAATTTGTAATAAATTCATGAAAAGATGCCCAATATCATGAGTCATTAGGGAGCTACAAATCAAAACTACAAGGAAATATTTTTTCACACACACTAGCATGGCTATAATAAAAAAGACAATACCAAATGTTGATGAGAATGTGGGAAATTGGAAATCTCATACATTGCTGGTGCAAATGTAAAATGGTATGACTGCTTGGAAAAACACTGAAAGTTAAATATAGTTACCGTGTAACTCAGCAATTTCATTCCTAGGTATATACACAAGAGAATTAAAAATGTGTCACAAGAAAACCTATACAGTAATGTTCATGACAGTATTCATGATAGCCAAAATGTGGAAACAACCTAAATGTCCATCAGTGGACAAATGGGTAAACAAAATGCAGTATATCCATAACAATGGAATGTTATTCAACCATAAAAAGGAATGAAGTTCTGTTACATGCTACAACATGAATGAACCTTGAAAACACCATCTTAAGTTATAGAAGCCAAACACAAAAGGTCACATATTGTATGATTCCATCTATATGGAATGGCCAGAATAGGAAAATCTATAGGGATAGAAATTAGATTAATGGTTGCCAGGGACTGGGAAAAGTGGGAAATGGGAGTGACTGCTAATGGATATGGAGTTTCTTTTTGAGGTGATGAAAATGTTCTGCAACTAGATAGTAGTGATGGTTTCATGAACTTGTGAATATACTAAAAAACACTGAATTGTATATTTTATGTATTCATTTGCTAGGGTTGCCATAACAAATACTACAGACTGGGTGGCTTGAATAAGAGAAATTTATTTTCTTACAGTCTCGAGGCTAGAATTCCAAGATCAAGGTGTCAGAAGGGTTGATTTCATTCTGAGGCCTCTTCCTTGGCTTGAATATGGCCAACTTCTCTCCTGCCATGGTCACCCTTGGGTCTGTGTGTTATCTGTGTCCTAACCTCCTCTTATAAGGACACTAGTCATATTGGATTAGGATCCATGCATAAGATATCAGTTTACCTTAATTCTTTAAAGGCCCTATCTCCAAATACAATCACATTCTGAGGTAGTGGAGGTTAGGGCTTCAGCACATGAATTTGGTGGGGGTAAAGGGATACATAACACTTTAAAACATAATACTTTAGAAGGACGAATTTTATGATATGTGAACTATATCCTGATTTTGAAAAATATCATAAGAACCTACTTTTCTTTCAAAATAAATTAAACACCTAGATGAAAAAGATAATTTCCAGCCAGGTATGGTGGTGCATGCCTGTAGTCCCAGCTACTCGGGAGGCTGAGGAGGGAGGATTGCTTGAGCCCAGGAGTTAGAGGCCAGCCTGGGCAACATAGCGAGATCCCATCTCTTAAAAAAAAAATTATATGTGGATTTTTGACTGCTTAGGGGGTCAGCACCCCAACCCCTGCGTTTTTCAAGGATCAACTGTATTCCAATAAAACAAACTTGGTTCAATATTAGGAAACTCATTAAGATAATATACCATGTTAATAGATGGTAATACCATGTTAATAAAGGCCAGGCGTGGTGGCCCACGCACTAGTGCTAGGTGGCCCTAGCACTTTGGGAGGCCTAGGCAGGGGGATCCCCTTGAGTCCAGGATATCTAGGCCAGTCTGGGCAACAGCAAGACCCCGTCTCTACACAAAATTTAAGAATTAGCTGGGTGTGCTGACACGTGCCTTTAGTCCTAGCTACTTAGGAGACTGAAGCAGGAGGATTGCTTGAGCCTAGGAATTCAGGGTTGCAGTGAGCTATGATTGTGCCTCTGCATTCCAGCCTGGAGCAACAGAGCCAGACCTTGTCTGGAAGGAAGGAAGGAAGGAAGAAAGAAGGAAGGAAGAAAGAAGGAAGGAAGAAAGAGGAAGGAAGGAAAGAGGAAGGAAGGAAAGAGGAAGGAAGGAAGGAAGAAAGAAAGGAAGGAAGAAAGGAAGGAAGAAAGGAAGAAATAGATATAAGGAAACAAATCATGTAATTATCTCCATAGATGCTGAAAAGACCTTCAGTAAAAATCAATATCTTCTGGCCTGGCGCGGTGGCTCACGCCCATAATCCTAACACTCTGGGAGGCCGAGGCGGGTGGATTGTTTGAGCTCAGGAGTTTGAAACCAGCCTGAGCAAGAGCAAGACCCCGTCTCTACTAAAAATAGAAAGAAATTAATTGGACAACTAAAAATATATAGGAAAAATTAGCCGGGCATGGTGGCGCATGCCTGTAGTCGCTTGAGCCCAGGAGTTTGAGGTTGCTGTGAGCTAGGATGACGCCACGGCACTCTAGCCCAGGCAACACAGTGAGACTCTGTTTCAAAAAAAAAAGAAATCAATATCTTCTAATAAAAACACTCAGAAAAACAGGAATTGACAGATTTTTTTTTAACAGGATAAAATATATATACCTTAGTCCTAAAGCCATCATCATCTTACTTAATGGGAAACACTAGGGACATTTTCACTATTACCATCAGGAGCAAGGCAAGGGTATCTAGTAACTACACTACTATTCAACATTTTACTGGGGATATTATATTAGCCAATACAGTTAAATAAGAGCAATCAGTAGAGGCATAATGATCAGAAGAAATAAGACTATTTTCTATTTGCAGATGATATGAAAGTATACCTGGAAAACCCTGGAAAAGCAAGGGTTAGCTAACTGAGAGCCAAATCTAGCCATATTTATTTGTTTTTATATTGCCTATGTCTGCTTTTGCACTATAACAGCAGAATTGAAGAGTTATGATAGAAACTTTTTGGCACACAAAAATGAAAATAATTACTATCCAGTGTTTTTACGGAAGTGTGTGGATGCTTGCCCTAGAGAATCAATGGTAAAACTAACTCAATGAAAGAATTCGGTACCTAGTAAACTATGAAATCAGTATTCAGAAATCAATATTGGTTGCATATACAAACAATTACCAATTAGAGGATATAGTGTTAGGAAAACTCCAATAAAATAACAATAAAGAAGATAAAATACTTAGGAATAAATATAACAAGAAGCATATAAAAACTATTTGGAAAAACCTTTAAAACATTTGCAAAAGACACAAAACTAGATTTGAACAGTGAAAAGACAGTTTCTCCTAATTTATGATTTTTACATAATCTCAATAAAAATACCAACATGCTTTTTTATGGAGCTAGACAGGATGATATAATCTTCATATGAAAAAGCAAGTGAGAATAACCAGGAATTGTTTCAGGCAGAAATCATGAATGGGTTCTACAATAATGTGTGAAGAGTCGATGACAAGGAGGATATTTTACATACTCAAAGCATTTTGTGATACTTATTAATCACCAATGGGAAAAAAAAAGCAACTTTATAGTAGATGTACCTGACACACATCACCTTTATCAAGTTGTATAAGTTAACATTGACAGTAGTGGGACAAGGAGATGTCATGCATCTTGATAGGATGCACTAAGAAGAGCACAATCACTTCTGTGATATTCTTACAAAAATGCAAATAACCTGAAAGTAAAATGAAGAAAATCAGTCAAACCCAAATTGAGGTATATTTTACAAAATAAATGGTTTATACTCTTCAAAAATGTCAAGGTCATGAAGTACAAAGACTGAGGAACTCATTCCAGATCAAAAAAGACTAAAGAGATATGACAGTCAAATACAGTGTATGACCCTGGATTGAATCATGAGCTGGGACAGAAACAGTTTTTGTTTTATTTTGTTCTTCTATTCTATTTTTGTCATAAAGGGCATTAGTAGAAAAATTGGTGAAATGTGAAGGTCTGTAGATTGGATAGTCCTGTATTAATGCTGATTTCCTTATTTTGGTAAGTGTCATTTTTAAGGAAATATAAATTGAAATATTTAGGAGTAAAAGGGAATGATGACTATAGCTTATTAGCAAATTCAGAAAAAAAACTATAAAGGGAGCAGAAAGAGACTGACAAGGTAAATGTGGTAAACTGTTAAAGTTGGGGAATCTGAGTGAAGTGTATATGGAAATTCTTTGTATGTTTTAAAAGTAAACTTTTTTTATTTTGGAATAATTTAAGGTTTAGTAGATAAAAGAAAAACTCTGTTCTGACACCAAATGTATGGGTTTTCCACACCAAGCAATTCTCCCATTCTCTGTGGATACCAACTGACATGTCCTATAATTTAATTCAATTCTGATAACTGTCTACCTGGAGTTAGTGTCAGACCCCTCAGGTTAAGGGCTCCATCCCAAAAGACTGCTCCCCTTTCTGCTTCAGACACCAATCGCAAGTCCCGGGCCTCCAGTACTTCTGACCAACTTGGCTACAAATCGGAGATTACCACGGAGTTTTGGACACATCCTCCCTCCTGGCATGTGAATGCATCCAACCTGGAAGCTCTCTGAACCCCTTTGTTTAGGGTTTTCATGCAGGTCCCATTATGTAGCTTGATGGATTAAATCATTGGCCATTGGTGATTGACTGTAATCTCTAGCCTTTCTCCCTTCCCGAAAGGTCTGGAGGGTAGGGTTGAAAGTTCCATCTAATCTCATGGTTGGTTCCCTTGACAATCAGCTTCCATCATGAGGTATTCATGATTATTATTATTATCATATTATTAGTATAAAAGGCTGAAAGGGGCTTGCTTTGAATAACAGAAGATGCTCTTCTCGAGAACCTTATTAGCAGGAAACTCTCTAAGAGTTTTAGTTCCTGTGCCAGGAACTGGGAGAAAAAAAAAATATTGTTATCTATCACAGTTGAAAAAATAGTACAGTGAGTTAACTATACTCAGTTTCAATTTCCTCTAATGTTATTTTAAATTACTGTAGCACATTTTCAAAACTTAGAAATCAACATTAGTATATTATTATCTAAACCCCAGACTATTTGGATTTCACCTGTTTTTCTAGTAATGCCTTGCTAAACTCCAGATTTCACTGATTTTTTTCCTTTAATGTCCCTTTTTTCTCAGGATCCAATCCAGGATACCACATTACGTTTAGTTGTGCTACCACTCCAATCTCCTCTGTTCTGTGATAGTTTCTCAGTCTTTCCTTGTTTTTCATGACTGATAGTTTTGAAGGAGTACTAGTAAGATATTTGTAGGATGTTCCTCAATTTTAATTTGCCTTATGTATTTCTCATGAGTAGACTAGGGTTTTGGGTTTTTGGAAAGAATGCCACAGAAATGAAATACTCTTTCATCACATCTTATTGGGGGGGGTAGATGCTATCTATATAATATCCCTGGTGATGTAAACCTTGATATCTTGGTTAAGGTAGTATCTGCCATTATTCTTTACTGTAAAGTTTCAGTTTTTCTCACTCTGTTCTTTAGAAGGGGGTCACTAAGTCCAGCCCACCTCAAAGGCAGGATTTGAGGTGGGGATACAGTTAAGCTTTATATCTTAGAGGGAGTAGTTTCTATGTATATCGCCAATCCTATAAGAAAGATTCAACTCTGATTTATTTGTTTATATATTTATTATGTATTTGTAACAGTATGGACTCATATATTAAGTATATTTATTTTATTCTTTGGGTTATAATGTAATACGACATTATTTTGTTACTCACATTATTCCAGCATTGGCCATTGGGAGTTCTTTTCTGGTAGGCTCCTGTGGACCTTTGACATGACCCCATCCTTTTGTTTTTTTCACATTTCCTTGCTTTCTGGTACTATAAGATACGTCTGCCTTTTCTTGTACTTTACCTCCTCCATCCATGTAATCACCTCTTTCTTCAAGAATCCTTTGTTCCTTTTATTAGAGAACGATGTTTAGAAACCAAGATCTTGGCACCAGAAAGTTTGTACTGTTTTACGTCTTTTCTGTAAGTCTGAAATTATTGCGAAATAAAACATTAAAAATTAAGAGCTGAAAGTTGTAAGATGCATATCCCATTTGTTATTCTTAAATGTTCTACCTTAGTTAAGCTATTATGTGAGTTACCAAATGTTACCTTTGGTTATAAAATTCATAGATGCTTATTCTTTCTAAATAAAGTTTATATTTATACTTCACTTGGTATCTGGAAGTTATTAATAAAATTGTACTACACCCTCAGTAAATGTTTTTGTATATTTTATTTGCAACTTTTTAAATAGGGTAGAAATACCTTGTCATATTTCCCTCTTGTGAAAAGCATAGAGGTCTGTGATTAAATTCATAAAACTTTACATAACAAAACTAATCATTAAGCAGTCTAGTTTAATATGCATACATAAAGGGTATAATAGAGACATAGAGGAAGGAGATCTGGACATTACCTGTGACTCTTGCAAACAATGAAATTCCATTTCAGTGAATAAGCATGATGTAGACAGCTTAGTATGTTTGACAGGAAATTCTGTATATGAAAATGTAGCATTTCTAACAGAAGATTTTAAAAACACCTTTTTGAGCTATGATAAATAATAAGAAGGTAACTACTAAACCAGATGATTCTGTATCATAGGGAGTCACTGTAGAAAATACATTATTTATTTCACAACAAAAGAATATCAAAAGTGTAGAAATAAGAATATAGCTATGCTTTAACTTTTAGTGACACCTAAGAGTATATTACCAAATAATGTAAAGGGGAATATGAGTAAAGACAGTGTCACAAAGATACAGTTTGTATGATCTGACCCCA
>NW_012150729.1:778627-779752 GCF_000956105.1 Propithecus coquereli | reverse complement strand
AGATAATCAGCATTTTTCCCTCTCCCCGCTTCCGCACACTCTTAGTTGGCTCTTCTATTATGTGTAGCCAAAAGCTTCTGTGCCAGGTATCTTCTGTTATCTCCCCAGATCTACTTCAACATTCTCCATCCTGCACTCTGTTCTGGTGGGGTGGCTGACTTATATGAACAACATTTGTGGGCTGTCTTGCCTTTTGGTTTCCAATAGTTTGGCCAATAGAAAGAGCCTGGCCAGAGGGCCTGAAAGAGGAGATCAGCGGGAAGGAAAAGAATGAGGCTGGGATATTTATTCTTTGGCTCCTGTCCTACAGGATTGTCTTGGATTGACTATGTTTCTTGACTCAAAGTCATAGCTCCTCTCAAAGCAGCCCTCTCTTCATAACTGTCCCCTACTTCTACTAATCCTGAGATACTGTACTATTCTGTTTTTTTCCTACATACTTTATTAAATCCTTTACAGATGGGCTTAATTTGAGTGTAACATGTTTAATTGTTGGGACCCTGACTGTATAGTATCCAAACTGATAAAACTGTCATGCAATATACTACGAATACTTCTCTCTTTCAATCTAGTATTTATCAGATCTCTTAAGGTTTTTATATCAGTGGCTTTATTTTTTATATCTAAGCTATCTAATTATTTCTTTTTCATATCCATCTTGCTTATTTCATTTGTACCTATCCTTTTTTGATGAATATGATTTATTATTTTGAACATTTCATTTATTTATTTATTTATTTATTGAGACAGAGTCTCCTCTCTTGCCTGGGCTAGAGTGCTGTGGCGTCAGCCTAGCTCACAGCAACCTCAAACTTCTGGGCTCAAGCGATCCTCCTGCCTCAGCCTCCCAGGTAGCTGGAACTACAGGCACGCACCACCATTCCTGGCTAATTTTTTCTATTTTTAGTTGTTTGGCCAATTTCTTTCTATTTTTAGTAGAGATGGGGTCTCGCTCTTGCTCAGGCTGGTCCTTTTTTTTTTTTTTTGAGACAGAGTCTCACTGTGTTGCCTGGGCTAGAGTGCCGTGGCATCAGCTTAGCTCACAGCAACCTCAAACTCCTGGGCTCAAGCCATCCTTCTGCCTCAGCCTCCCGAGTAGCTGGGACTACAGGCATGCGCCACCAT
>NW_012150729.1:776084-778577 GCF_000956105.1 Propithecus coquereli | reverse complement strand
TGCACAGAAAATTTCTATATCACTGTCAGTCTGCAGGTTGCTACCCTATTGGTGTGTCATGAAATCCATTTAGTAGGTTACGACCAGCATTTTTTCAGGTTAAATAATAGAAAATATCTGAGTGTCATATAATAGTTATAATTACTATTACTGAAACATTTATTTCTGGTATTTATGTATGTGAGAATGAATGTGAGTGATTTCTGGGTTGTGATACAAAATACATTTCTTATTCTGAGTCTGGGTCAAAAAACATGTTTGAAAAATATGGTTCTAAAATGGTGGACCAAAAACATTTAAGAGTGGACCTCTGTGGGAAGGAAAGGGATTTTGGCAGGAGGGAGGTTTTGGGGGGAAAAGTCTGGAGCCTTTAACTTCTTTATACTCTACTTGCACACAAAGTACAGGCAGACTGGTTAACAAAATCTTACAAAGGAGTGGTAATCTAATTTGCAGCTTCCGAAGTACAATTCTATCAGATCCTCTCTGCCGTGATGTCTCTATTACTTCATATCACTATGAAAGCTTCTGGAGCCTAAGTAACCTCCTCCTTTCAACTTGCTGCTTAGGCTTTATTCCTGGGAGCTAGCTAAATGTGCTGAAAGTGCTATGTTATATACAATACATGGATGACATTAATTTTCTAATATCCTCCCTCCTTTCAAAAAGCCTGAATTGTGAAATACATCTGGCCCCAATATTTCAGATAAAATGTTGTAGAATTATTTTTATTATTTTTTTATTGTATGGCCTCTCCTATTGGTGAAATGTCTGCTGTCAGTCTTAATTTTCATTCTTTTCGGTAATCTGTCTATTATTTCTGGTAGTTTTTAAGACTTCTCTTTTTATCCTTAATACCCCACATTTTCATCATAATGTATCTGGGTGTGACTGTATTCAGCTTGATATTCAGAGTGCATTTTCAATCTGTATATTTACATTATTTCCTCAATTCTGCGAAGTTTTTTTGGCTGTTGTCTGTTTAATATTGCTCTTCTGCTGTTTTCTGCATTATTTCTAGAATTATTATTGCATGTATGTTGGAGCCTTTACAACTGTTGCTCCTGTCCCTTAAATGTGCTTTCATATTTTTATCCTTGCCCTTCTCTATAGAGAATTCATCCTATCATTGTGTACACAGTGTTGTCCAATCAAATACTATTACTTCAACTTTTTCTTTACTAATTCGACTTTTGTTTGTTTGTTTATGTACTGGGCAACTTTGTGCTTCAGAAAAGACATAAAGAGTACAGCCATATTGGAATGCAGTTTGGCAGTTTCTTAGAAAATTTAAGATA
The DNA here is from genome assembly GCF_000956105.1 of Propithecus coquereli. NCBI lineage: Eukaryota > Metazoa > Chordata > Mammalia > Primates > Indriidae > Propithecus > Propithecus coquereli. The sequence goes on along the minus strand of NW_012150729.1, from coordinate 777,279 downwards.
CATTTACTTACAACTCAGCAATCCCATTCCTAGATATTTACTCAAGAGATCAAAATTTTATGTTCACACAAAAAACTGCACATCAGTGTTCATAGCAGCTTTATTCATACTTGTCAAAAACTGGAACAGCACAAGTATTCTTCAACTCGTGAATGGATAAAGTGTACATCCATGTAATGGAATACACTTATCAATACAAGGGAATGAACTGCTGATAAATACAACAACATGGATGAATCTCAAGTGTATTATGCTATGTTAAATAAGAAATAAGCTGAACTGAAAAGGCTACATACTGTAATGATTGCATTTATATGACATTCTGGAATAGGTAAAACTAGAGGGCCAGAAGTATTAATAACTGGGGACAGAAAGGCTACAGATTGTGTAGGCTGAATAATGGCCCCTTAGAGATATCTGCATCCTAATCTCTAGAACCTGACAGTGTTACCTTACATGGTAAAAGGGACTTTGCAAATGTGATTGAAGATCTTGAGATGGGACAGTTATCTTGCATTACTTGGGTGAGCTCTAAATGTGATCTCAAGGGTTCTTATAAGAGGGAGGCAAACGGATTAATAGGGGAAAAGGTGGCAATGTGAAGACAAAGCACAGATTACAATAATGTGGCCAGGAACCAAGGAATACTGGCAGCCTCCAGAAGCTAGAAAAAGCAAGGAACTGATTCTTTCCTAAAGGCTCCAGAAGGAATTAATCCTGTTGACAGCTGATTTAAGCCCCCATACAACTCATTTCACACTTCTAAACTGTAAGTTTGTATTGTTTTAAGGTGCAAAGTTTTTGGTAATTTATTACAGCAACAAGAAAACTAACACTACTACAGAGGGGCACAAGGGAATGTTTTGGAGTGATGGAACTTTGTATATCTTGGTTGTGGTGGTTATGACTATATGTGTTTCTCATAACTTGTAAAACAATACACTAAAAGTTGCAGGTTTATTGTATATAAGTTATACCTTTATAAATCCAACTTCTAAAAAAAAGTTTTGTTCAGAACATATTTTCCCTAAGGGAAAAAAATATTAGACATGTTGGTTGGTGTCTTGTCAGCCCACGAAAGTGTATACATTTGTCAAAAGTATAATACACGCAGAAACTCTGGAGGCTGAGGTGGGAGGAACTTCTTGAGCCCAGAAGTTCAAGACCAGCCTGTGCAACATAGCAAGACCCTGTT
>NW_012150729.1:768103-774019 GCF_000956105.1 Propithecus coquereli | reverse complement strand
GCTGGTCTCAAACTCCTAAACTCAAACAATCCGTCCGCCTCGGCCTCCCAGAGAGCTAGGATTACAGGCGTGAGCCACCGCGCCCGGCCTCAGGCTAGTCTTAAACTCCTGAGCTCAAACGATCCGCCCGCCTCAGCCTCCCAGAGTGCTAGGATTACAAGCGTCAGCCACCGCGCCCGCCTATTTTGAACATTTTAAACACATTTATTTAAACAATTATTTTTAAAATCCTTGTCAGATTTGCATAAAATTAATGTTATGTATAATAAATTAATGTTCTGATTATTAATTTTGATAACTGTTTTAGTATAAGATTTTCTCATGGGTTTTGGAATTTTAATCAGCAGGCTCATTTTAAGTAGAAGGAGATTTTGTGTTTCGTTTTCCCCTTTCTCTCCCTACTTCTTGCTGTATGCTGACCCATCTTTCCCTAGCAATTTTAAGGTTACCTCTACCCACACCTCTCCCCAGTCTAGGAATATGTTTTATAACATCATTTCAGGGCTATTGTACTACAACATTATTGAGGGATATTGCTGATCCTGACACCAAGGCATGGTCATGAGGCTGTATTTTTGTCTTCCTGTCTCCTGGATCCATATCAATCTATAAAACTGGAGCCCCAGGCAATAGGTTAGTAGCACATTTTATAGGCTTATTTTGGAGTAGGGGATAACAGCCTACATATCCTTATTCCTGCCTTGCAACTACTTCTAGTTTCAAGGAGTAAACCTGTCTCTGATCAGTATTATCACATACAGAATATTTAGTGAGAGTCACTCCACAGAAGCTGAATTGTCAGCTGTCACTGCTTGCTTTTGGACTGGAGACTAGCATGACTATGGTATGAGCTCCATTCATTAGTTTGTATTACTCTTTAATTTTTGGTCCACAGATATGTTTATTTTGGTTTTGAATCTGATTGTACCTTTTGGTTTTCTACTTTACCTATCATTTTTATCTATTTGGAATATAGGAAATAGTCCATGTGTGTACTTATTCTATTAGAATCTAACCATAATGTCTAACAAGTAGTATGAAGACAACAACAGATTTATTGTCAAATAGGTACAAGGCACAAAGCTGGAAGAATTAGCTTAATACAATGGATGATAAAAAAGATTTTTACAGTTTCTTAACAGGTTGTAATATTTTCCTCTTCCTATTCCTCTTTGTCCTCCCTTTCCTTTTTCTAAGATACTTAAAAAAATACATACCTTTCCCTTATATACTTTGGATTTTATTCTGGTACTAATTGATGGCTGTCTGTAACTATCTCAGCGGTTTTTATTGCTCAGTCTTGTGAAAAATCACACGTTATTAAAGTAATAAGCCTGGGATTAATATTGCTACAGAATATTATTTGTCCATAAAGCTAAAATAATTTTTATAGGGATTAGAGTTTGTTGAGAATAATTTTTCCTAAGCCAGAGATGGAAACTTTGTTACAGCAGGAGTCTGATTATGTAGTAGCTGCTGCCTAGAGCTGTGCCATTGAACATTCTGAGGCCACATCGAGGCTCTACAACAAAGTGTACTTTAGACGATTTTTCATGTATCCTGTGGGCAGCAAAGAGGGACTAGTGGCCTAAGTATTTGGCATTTCTTTCCTAGGTTTTTAAATGAATTATGATATATGCCCATGTTTAAAGGAAGTTTGATTATCCAGTCTTCCTATTTCACTTCTCCCATATATAGGTAGTAATAATTGTCTTCTTAATTCCAATTCCTGAATAGTGATAAAGTAATTTAGGCATTGAAAAAATGTATTTAAATTATTACTCTTACGAAATTTACACTTTTGTATAACATACTATATAAATATCAAAATTAAGAATGGCTTAAAAAATTAGAAAAAAGCCTTGACATAAATACTTATGGCCACTTTATTCATAATCATAAAACTGAAAACACCCCAAATATTCTTCAATGGCTGAATTCATAATCTATGATATTACACTTTCTTTATGCTATATTATTCTATATACTATCCCATATATAATATACTATATAGAATACTGCTTAGCAATAAAAAGGAATGTCACCTTTAACAGAGAGTCAGAAGAAAAAAAAAAGTAATGGTCTTTCCGACTTGGGCCAGGCATAATGGCTCCCATGAAGAAGGGTGGCGAGAAAAAGAAGGGCCATTCTGCCATCAACGAAGTGGTGACCCAAGAATACACCATTAACATTTACAAGTGCATCCATGGAGTGGGCTTCAAGAAGCATGCCCCTCAGGCTCTCAAAGAGATCAAGTAATTTGCCGTGGAGGAGATGGAAACTCCAGATGTGCGCATTGATACGAGGCTCAACAAAGCTGTCTGGGCCAAAGGAATGAGGAATGTCCCGTATCAGATCCATGTGCGGTTGTCCAGAAAACATAATGAGAATGAAGATTCACCAAACAAGCTCTCTACTTTGGTTACCTATGTACCTGTTACCACTTTCAAAAATCTACAGTCAACATGGATGAGAACTAACCACTGATTCTCAGATATATCAAATAAAGTTAAAAAACCAAACAAACAAACAAAAAATAATGAACTATCGATACATTAACCAACTTGACTTAATCTCAAAGTCATGCTGAATGGAAACTGTTTTCAAAAAGGTTACATTCAGTCAGGTGCTGGTGACCCAGGTCTGTAATCCGAGCACTTTGGGAGGCTGAGGCATGAGAATCGCTTAAGGCCACAAGTTCGAGATCTATCTCTACAAAAAATAAAAAGAAATTAGCCAGATGTAGTGGTGCATTCCTATAGCCCTAGCTACTCAGGAGGCTGAGGTGGGAGGATTGCTTGAGCCCAGAGTTTGAGGTCACAGTGTTGATCGTGCCACTGCACTCCAGCCTGGGTGACAGAGCAAGACTCCATCTCTAAAATAGAAAAACTTACATTCTGTGTGATGCCATTTATAAGGTATTCTTGAGAAGACAAACTTACGTTGATAGAAAACAGATCAGTGGTTGCTAGGGGTTAGGGACTGTGTGACTACAAAGATCATAATACAAGGAATTTTCAGGGTGTGTGTGATAGAAGTATCCTGATTGTGATGGTAGTTACATGAATCTGTACAAGTTTTTAAATTCATAGAACTATCTACCCCCCCCAAAAAAGTCAATTTTATTTAATAATTTTAAACCAATTTTACAAAGAAACACAGAATAGTATTTTTTTTTTTTAAGAGACAGGGTTTCCATATTTTGCCCAGGCTGACCTTGAACTCCTCACGAGTAGCTGGAACTAAAGGCACACCCAGGGAAGACCCTTTCAGACATCAGCCTAGGCAAAGAATTTATGAAGAAGACCCCCAAAGCAATCACCGCAGCAACAAAAATAAATAAATAAATGGGATCTGATCAAATTAAAAAGCTTTTGCACAGCCAGGAAACTATCATTAGAGTGAATAGACAAACTACAGAATGGGAGAGAATATTTGCTCTCTACACATCCAATAAAGGGCCGATAACAAGACTCTATCTAGAACTTAAAAAAATAAACAAGAAAAAATCAAACAACCCCATCAATAAATGGGCAAAGGAAATGAACAGAAACTTTTCAAAAGAAGACAGAATAATGGCGAGCAAACATGTAAAAAAATACTCAACATCTCTAATCATTAGAGAAATGCAAACCAAAACCACAATGAGATATCACCTAACCCCAGTGAGATTGGCCTCTATCAAAAAATCCCAAAACAACAAATGCTGGCGAGGATGTGGAGAGACAGGAACCACTCTTACACTGCTGGTGGGACTGCAAATTAGTGCAAGCTCTGTGGAAAAGAATTTGGAGATACCTCAAAGAGCTAAAAATAGAAATACTATTCAATCCAGCAATAGGACCATTAGGCATCTACCCAAAAGAGCAAAAGATATTCTATAATAGAGACACCTGCACCCGAATGTTTATGGCAGCACAATTCACTATTGCAAGGATGTGGAAACAACCCAACTGCCTGTCAATTCATGAGTGGATTATTAAAATTTGGTATATGTATACAATGGAATATTACTCAATTATAAGAAACGACAGTGATCTAGCACCTCTTATATTTTCCTGGGTTGAACTTGAGCCTGTTATCCGAAGTGAAGTACCACAAGATTGGAAGAATGGGCTCCACTTGTACTCGCCATCAAATTGGCACTAACTGATTAACACTATGGTGCTCACATGGCAGTAATATTCTCCAGGGATTAGAGGGATGGGGAAGGTAAACTCACAACTAAAGGGCACGGTGAGCATGGTAGAGGAGAAGGGCATGCCTCTAACTCTGGCTTGGGTGAGGCAAAGAAATAAAATGTAACCAAAATATTTGTACCCTCATAATACCCTGAAATAAAAAAAAAAAATGCACACTCAGTAAAATGCAGAATGAGTTAGCTTCATGTTGTAAGTATGCTATAATATGAAGTGGAAAGAAAATTCTGGGGATTAGAACAAAATAAGAAACTCTATGCAAGAAAAAAGTAGTATATTGCAATTAGGCGTTCATATTTAGTGTCTCATGACCTCGATTTATATTTTGTTTTTGGAAAAGTATAAAACATTTATATTATTGACATTGCTCTATCACTATCTGGTTTAAGGAACTTGACCAAGTAAATTAATTGCTCAGGTCATCAGGTTCTCTTTCCACAAAATGAGAAGTTTAGACCCTGTGCTTCTAAACTGAAATTCTTTAATAAGCATTTTACTGTAGAATATGTTTACTTTAATACAAAAATGTTTTAAATTACTTAGCATTAAGTAAAATAGATACTTGAGGAAAATACTCCAGGTTTTTTTCTGATGGCTTCACATAATTCCTGACATCCCATTACATTCTAGTTGTAATAGCATGAGACTAGGTAATAGAATAATATCTCTCCCAGCTGTAAAGTTTGGTTTGTGTTAATTTTTGTCAGAAAACTTTTTTAAGTTTTCGTTTTTAAGTGTTCCTTTTTGAGTATTATGCAGAACAGAAATTTAAGACCACTAGGTGGGGATGTAAACAATACAGCATTCATTGTTTCTCTTGTGCTCTGAAATAACTTGATATAGCCTTGAATATAATTACCAGAAAAAAGGAGGAAAAAACAAAGAATAAATCCATAAAAGTACTTGTCTTTATCTTCCTAAATGCTGTAGTAATCTGGAATTGGAAAAATTAAGCTTCTGAATTAAGAATGAGGCCTCCTGTGCTCAAATAGCATATTGTAAAACCACAATATGAGTGACTTAGAATTCCTGTTTGAATGACTCTCCATTGTCACAATATGTGATATTCTTTGTTTTTATGGGTTTATTTTATTATAATACATGTTTAATAATAGATATGAAATCAGAAATAGAGTTTAACACTTAAGATACAGCATAATTTTTCTCCTGGGTTTTTCCATCCTCTTTTTGGTGCTATAAAAAAGAGTGAATGATCATTTGCCTCTTTTTAAAGATACTTTTAAGAATTATATTAATTTTATGGCTTATTAGTCATTTTTAGTCTTCTTCCTATAATTAGCAAAAGCATAGCTATACAAAATAGTAAGGATATCTTTAAAACAAAAGTTTGAAATAAAATACCATTGTGTTGTGTTGCAGTCCTTTAAAGAGTATTTAGGAAAAAAAATATTAGGGAAGGATGAGGCTTTGTGGTTTTTTGCATTTTTTCCCTAAAATAGGTATAAATTTTTATTACTTTTCAGGCAGATGTACATTGTTATTGATAATTATATGAGCTTTGATATTTATGCATCATTATCACTACTGAAGATTCCCTTTCACCGCAGCGCAGGACTTCTGTCCAATAAGGGCTGACATTTCTTTTTCTTACAAGAGTCTGTCCTAGGTTTTTAGTTGTTCAGTGCTTCATCCTCAGTATTTTGATTCAGCTAAAATTAAAAGGTTTTAACATATTTATTATAATTTAAGTGATTTA
>NW_012150729.1:763825-767046 GCF_000956105.1 Propithecus coquereli | reverse complement strand
TGAGCCCAGGAGTTTGAGGTTGCTGTGAGCTAGGCCGACTCCACGGCACTCACTCTAGCCCAGGCAACAAAAGCAAGACTCTGTCTCAAAAATAATAATAATAATAATAAAGGACAAAGTCTCCCTATGTTGCCCAGACTGGACTTGAGCTTCGAGGCTCAAGTAATCCTTCTGCCTCAGCCTCCCAAGTAGCTGGGACTACTGACATGCACTACCGCACCTAGCTTAAAATGACTATATGTTTTTGATTTTTCCACTTCGGTGAAACAATTTAATATATTAAAAGTCTACTATTGTCATTTAGGATAAATAAAATATAATACCATGAACAGTGGTATGTGCACATATATCTGTGAAGTGACACAAACAAGTCACTATCAAGTGACAAGTAGCAGTAAGTTTACTAACCATCTTATTTATTCTTGGGTTTCTCCAAGAATAAGTATTTTTAGAAAGAATAGAGCTCACAATTCTTTAGTATTATAATGTACTTTATCTTAGAAATGAGGAAATCTATATTCACACATACATAAATACACAAGGTCCCCATTTTATTCATATCAAGATGACAAATGTAATAAAATAATATAAGAAAATAAATAGAAATGTATAAAATAGAAGGAAAGAGGATTTTAAAACATCTTTCATTTTTAAGTTTGTTTCATTTGTTTAACTCTTTCAGGTCATGTATAAGGCATATTAATTAGCAGTTATATACAGAAGCAGCAAATAAATGGAAAAAATATTTTTACTGATCTCAAGAACCTCTCAGTAACCAGAATAAATAGAGAATTCTAAAAACTGGTATCAACTATGAATTGTCTATTCCTTGAATTTTTTGAAGAGGAACTTTAGGCATAATTTATAGTTTAATAAAAGGCTCAGATTTTGGTGCTCCTAAACAGGAAGAGACATAGAAAACAGATCAACAAGTGATCAAATATCCTTGTAGAACTTTTTATATAAAGTTAATAGTCTGATTCATATCAAACCAGATTTTATTGATGAGCATTGGTAGATCAGAGATCATTGAAACCTTTCACATGGAAAAGCTAGGATTTTGTTATATTTCTAATGAGGTGATATGCTGGTAAATATAAAAATAGGTAGATAATCATGAAATCAGTTGGGGGAAAACTGAGGAATCATTTTCTGTACATTATTTTAGATAAAATTGTACCTTATTTATTCCAGAAAAATAATTGATCTGTTTTTTAGTATCCTTCGAGGTAGCCATTCTTGGGTTTCATAATTCTATAACCAGGAAGGTTTTTCCTTTATAATGTTCTACTCATGTTGCTATTACATTTTTTACTTTGAACTTATTCCCTCGTATTTTATCTTGAGTAGAAACGGTGAATAGTTCCCTAATGTACACATATTTGTCCTATCTCTGTTTCAGGAATCAGAGGATTTTTATAGTTGATGGGCTCATTTAACATCAATTAAATTACATTGTGTTATGCTTTCTTTTACTGAAAAAAATGTAATGTGTGTAATTCTAAGTTTATAATAAAATAACTCTTATTCCAGTCTAACGCCAGAGAATTCTCTTTTGTCTTCCCCCGTTCCATATTTGTGTCTTCCTTCTCTCCCAGTGAAAACTCCAGCTCCTAAGAGCATTTTATGTATTTACTCATTTGCTTAATTCCATATATACACAAAATCATTCAAAATTCCTACTCCTATGTCATTACAAACAGTAAATTTTTAAGGTAGAGCTCAAGAATTCTTTACATTTCTTTTTATCTTCCAACAAAAGGTATATACTTAAAATATTATGTTCAAAATTATTTGGATTTATTCTTTTTCTTGGTACAGCTATGTTGTTCATTTGAAATGTTTGTTCTTTCATCTGTTTAACTTTAGGTTTTCCCCTGTTCTTTTAAATTTATTTAAAAAATAGTTTTAAATTACATTCTTTAATTTTTCAAGTTCTTAATAAAAATTGTACAAAAATACATAACCCAGTGAAATGTCATTTCCTCTTCTGTCCCTTCTATTCCACTTTCACTTACCCTCTGTAGGTAACTAATTTTATTAGTTTCTGGTTATTATTTTTCTAGGGGTTTTTTGGGGGGTTGTTTTTGATTTTGATTTTGATTTTTGTTTTTTTTTTTGTGGAAATAGCAGACATATATCTTCCTATGTAATTATATATTCTTCCCCTTTTTTCAGAAAAGATAGCTACTATATATACTTTTTATACTTTTGATTACCTAATATGTTCTGGAAATCACTTTTTATCAGTTCGTAGAGATCTTTATCATTTTTTTTTACAGGTACATAATTTGTGATGTACAGTGTGTGTGTGGATGTCCATAGTTTCACTGAACACTGTAAGGACATTTATGTTTTTTCCCAGTGTTTTGCAAATGCTACAATTCATGATGTTATATGTATATATTTTTGTACTTTTGAAGATGTATCTTGAGGGTAAGAACTAGAAGTGGGCTTATTAGATCAAAGGATAAACACATACATAGTTTTGTTTGACATTGCCAAATTTCTCTCTATAGAGGTTGTAACGTTTTATATTCCCACCAGCAATGGGTAAGTTCCTGTTTCCCCACAGCCTCACCAACAGAATGTGTTGTCAAGCTTTTGAGTTTTTACTGGTCTGAAAGGTGAGAAATGGTATTTTAATGTAGTTTTGAATTTGCATTTGTGTTATGAAAATGAAGCTGAACATATTTTCATATGTTTAAGAGCCATTTTAAGCCTGGCATGGTGGTGCACACTTATAATCCCAGCTACTCAGGAGGCTGAGGTAGGAGTATCACTTCAGCCCAGGAGTTTGAGACCAACCTGAGCAACAGAGCAAGACCTTGTTTCAATTAAAAAAAACAAAAACAAAAAAACAAGGCCAGGTGTGTTGACTCACGCCTGTAATGTCAGCACTTTGGAAGGCTGAGGCAGGAGGATCACTTGAGGCCAGGAGTTTGAGACCTGCCTGGGCAACATAGCAAGACCCTGTCTCTACAAAAAATAATAAAATTAGCCAGGCCTAGTAGCATGCTTGTAGTCCCAGCTGCTCAAGAGACTGAGGCAGGAGGATTGCTTGAGCCCAGGAATTTGAGGCTAGAGTGAGCTATGAATGTTTCTCTGCACTCCAGCTTGGGCGACAGAGCAAGACTGTATCTCAAAAAAAAGCCATTTTATATTATTTTTCTGGATAATCTGTTAATATTTTTTGTCCACTTTTCTATTGGGGTTTTAAA
>NW_012150729.1:757187-762633 GCF_000956105.1 Propithecus coquereli | reverse complement strand
ATTATATCTTATCATTGTTTATTGATATTGTATAAAAAATGAAGAAGTTTCACATAATGAATACACAGTAAGCAAAGTAAAAAGACAAAGGAAAAACTGGGAAATATTTGTAACATATATCCCAGAAACAGGGTTATTATCTATAATATGTTAAGAGCTGCTAAAAAGAATGATAAAAATGCACAATAACCTTATGGAAAAAGGAACCAGAACTATGAACAGACTTCAAACAAAAAAGCAAAATGCTTTTAAACAAAAGAATAAATACTAAAAGTTACTCATGATAAAAGAGCTGAGAATTGAAAGTACACTAATGTACAATTTTTTTCTCATCAAATTGGCAAAAACCCATGAGTTTTCAACTGTTGGTGAGACTGTAAGGAATCATTCTTATACACTACTTATAGGTATACAAATCATCCTATGGACAGGGATTTGGCATTAGCTTGCTATATCAAATACATTTGCCATTTCAAGCAACATTTTTATTTCTGAGAGTATGTCCCAAAATTTAATTGGAAAAAATGCAGAATGATTCATTCACAAGGGTATTTATTATAATCCTATTTTTAGTAGCAACAGACTGGAAACAATGCAGATATCTATCTAGGGAGAATGGTTAACTAAACCATAGTACACCCCCACAATTGTGAAACACAGGCTGTAAGAAATATTACGATATACCATTGGAGTGGTTTCTAGGATATTTTGTTAAGTTTAAAAAAAAGTGAAGTTCAGAAGACTATGTAACATTCTATACTTTATCTGATTTATTTGAGAACAGTTCAGAATCTATACTTACATACAGACACAAATGAGGATGGAAAATACAGAAAAGAGCTTAAGAGCCATATGGGACACAGTACAAAGGTCTAACAAAAGATGAGGTCTGTACCTTTGGAAATTAAGCCATATGCTTCTCAAGGGATAAAAGAATAAACTACAGTGGAAATTAGAAAATATTTTTAAGTGAATGATAACAAAAATAAGACATATCAAAACTTGTGGGATGCATTGAAAGCTGTGTTCAGAGTGAAATTTAGAAACTTACATGCATATAACAAAAGAAGAAAGCCAAAAAAATCGTCTAAAAATCTATTTTAAGATGTTAGAAAAATAATGGCAAGATTAATTCAAGGAAAATAAAAGGTGGAAATAATAAAGGCTAAAGAAGAAGTTAATAAAATAGAAAATAAGCATATATTAGAAAAATGAAATTATAAGTTCATTCTTTGGAAAGATTATTGAAACTGATAAATCCCTGGGAAAAATTGTCAGGAAAAGAAGAGATGGCACAAATTATCATACTATGATGCAAAATGAAGAAGGGGACATCATAACAGATCTCACAGACATTAAAATAGGAGGATATTTTGAACAACTTTATGCTGTATCTTTCTGACCTCTCTACCGCTGTTACCAAAGAGTCTGGCAACACATCTCCCTGACTGAATACAGATAATAACTTGACACACAAAATGAGAACTTATAATATTGTTGATCTGTTGTGGTTAGTTTCATGGGAACAGTGAACCTATGTTTTGTGCTCAGTAAAGGCATACCTACCTATGTGCATCAATCACTTGATCCCCAGTTACAAAAAATACAGAAGTATATACTTCATGGTTACTGGCCAAATGATCATTCACCAAGGCTCAGATAGTGGACTGTGCACAAAAGATTTGTGACCGTGGTCCATAGGCCATGTTCATTGAAAGAATCTCCCAAATACAAGTGTATTTGCAGATATTTTGAGGGAATCTTCAAGAAAGTGTGGGACCTAATTCTGGACAAATGCTCAGGGAAGCTTGAAATTTGACCTATAACTCACCTCCCTCTCAGTAAACTCCCCAAAATATGCTAGATGTGTGTTGTATACTTATACCAGGTGAGTTGGCAAGCGCTCCCCAAAGTCCCCAAAACAGAAGGAGTCAGGAAGCTATAACACATCCCTCCCTCCAGCAGAATAAAGTACATGCTGGTTATCCCTGGACAAACATTCACTCTCGTTAGTAGAACTGGCAACTACATTCCCATGAGGATTCTAAAGTCCTGGGATTCTGTACAAGACTCAGTATTGTCTAATTTCTATGTTAATGAAAATTATATAGTTCTATCTTTTTGTGATAATCCTTATTTGGGAGATTTATAAGAAAGAAAAAGACAATATTGACCGTTATTGACGAATGTTTTTGTAGGGGGAGATCCTTTGGATTTAGCAATTATAAGGTTACAATTTGTGTATTTATGTGGTAGAATGGTTTAAATCAGCTAAATTATAATCCTTAGGTACATTCACAGTTGTTACAACATTTCCTCTTTAACATTTTTGAAATGTGTACCATAAATCTTGACTTTCTCAACTGAGTATGAGCAGTCTTATATTTTAAAGCAAAATTACTATTTTGTTGCCTCTAGAGCACTATTCTTATATACAAAATTTGGAATGTTTATTTACATGGAAAATGAAATAGTAATGTCTAATACAACACAATAACAATATATACAAAAAGAAAAAAAGAGGCATAGGGTCCCTGGGATAAAAATGAGGTGGGGAATGTTCAGGTCACTCTAAATTCATGGTTGACAACATGGTTATATCCTTAGACAACTCCCAAGAGAACCATTCTAAGAGTTGTGGAACAGTAATTATATTAGGATTAGTTTTATAAAAGAAGTTGTTGATATGATCACAAACGGTATATCCATGAGAAGTGGCCATTAGAGGGAAAAACAACATGTTTTCCAAATCTGAAAGGCCATTAGCATAAGCATGTCTAGTGTTTCATCTTCATAACATGAATATATTGGATTATTTACTAAGAATTTCTGAACTTTTTTTTGGGTTAGTTTGACTAATATCCTGAGTATCCCTGAGCAGAAAGAGTTCATGTTCACTGATTGAGCAAGCCTCTGATGACTTCAGCAGAACTGGACAATTGTTAATTTTATCTAATTGGTGAAATTATCCCTTAAATGATAATATTGCATCTGATCTGTTCTCTTCTTTTTAACATTGGAACTTTTATCTCTAAACTCATTTTTAAAATGTTACCTCTCTGGATTCACCTTTAAAAGGATTTGAGAGGCTGGACTCGGTGGCTCATGCCTGTAATCCTAATACTTTGCGAGGCTAGGCAGGAATATCACTTGAAGCCAGGAGTTCAAGACCAGCCTGAGCAACGTGGTGAGACCCTGTCTCTATGACAAAATAGAAAAATTAGCTGGGAATGGTGGTGTGTGCCTGTAGTCCCACCTATTCAAGAGACTAAGTCAGGAGGATCGCTTGAGCCCAGGAATTTGAGGTTGCAGTGAGCTATAATGATGCCACTGCACTCTAGCCTGGGCAACAGAGCGAGATGCTGTCTCAAAAAAAAGAACAATAACAACAACAAAAAAATTATTCAGGTGTGGTGACATACACCTGTAGTCCCAGCTACTTACGAGGCTGAGGCAGGAGAATACCTTGAGCCAAGGAGTTTTAGGTTGCAGTGAACTATGATGATGTCACTGCACTCTAGCCCAGGCAATAGAGCAAGACACTATCTCTAAATAAAGAAAGAAAGAAAGAATTTGAAGTAGTGCCTTCTAGAAAGAGTTAGTTCTTGATGTCCTATGTCCTGTTTAGCTACTAATTATTTTCTGTCTTACTGTGTATCTCTCTTTTATACCTTTTTTAAAATTTGAAATGATCCTTTGGGAGAATTAAAGTATTGCAAGGAGCTCTGATGACCCAATTAAATTATAAAACATTAACTTGTAAATCAGTAGTTCTGACCATTAACGTTGACCGCTTATGAGTGAAGAAAGTAAAAGAGGGCCAGATTTAAAGACTAATATATTGCACATGACAAAAAAATCAAGGGACAAGGCATATTTAGGTGCAGTTTGGAACCATGAGGACTATTCTTGGAAAAGCAGTCCTCGACACATACAATCTGAAACCTAAGATAAAGTCTTGAAAGCAGTCAGAAAAGAGGATGCTTTACATACAAAAGAACAATAATTTGAATGCCAGCATTTTTTCATCAGCAAATGTAGAAGCCAGAAGACTGTATAACATCATCTTGAAAGCTGAAACAATAAATCAGTCAACCCAGAATTCTTTGTCCAGTGGAAATATCTTTCAGGAATGATGGCAAAATTAAGACACTTTTATAAATGGAAAATTAAGAAAAATCTGTCTCCAGCAGACCTGTACTAATACAAAAAATGATTATGGAAGTTCTTCAAGTGAAAAACGATATTAAGACAACACTTGGATATTCAGGAGCAAGTGAAAAACATCAGAAATGATAAATATGTGGATAAAAATAAAAGACTATTTGTACCCTCTTAAGTTTTTTAAAAAGATCTATAAATGTTTAAAGCAAAAATTATAACATTGTGTTTTGGAGTTTTCAACATACGTAGATGTAATATATATTTACATTGCAAATATACAGTAAAAGTAATTTATAAAACTATAAGAAAGTATGATGTGGGGAGGGGATGGTTAAAGGGACCTATATGCTTGCAAGACGTCCATATTTCACATGAAGAGGTATAGGGTTATGGTTGAACTTTGAAAGATGAGAGATATATGCTGATCCTTAGAGAAGCCACCAAAAAATAAAATAAAAAGGTACAGCTCATGAGCCAATAGAAATCTTAAAATGGAATACTAAAAAATATTTAAATTATCTTTTTTAAAAGGTAGGAAGAAAGGAACACAAGAAACTACTACAACAACAAATAGAGGCAACAAACAGAACCAGATAATAAAATTGTTGAGTAAAATCCAGTGATAAGGTCTAAATACTGCAATTAAAAGTCAAAGAGAGAGGCCGGGCGCGGTGGCTCACGCCTGTAATCCTAGCTCTCTGGGAGGCCGAGGTGGGCGCATTGTTTGAGCTCAGGAGTTCGAGACCAGCCTGAGCAAGAGCGAGACCCTGTCTCTACTATAAATAGATAGAAAGAAATTAGCCAAACAACTGAAAAAATAGAAAAAATTAGCCGGGCACGGTGGCGTGTGCCTGTAGTCCCAGGTACCCGGGAGGCTGAGGCAGAAGGATGGCTTGAGCCCAGGAGTTTGAGGTTGCTGTGAGCTAGGCTGACACCATGACACTCTAGCCAGGGCAACAGAGTGAGACTCTGTCTCAAAAAAAAAAGAGAAAAGAACAAATTATAGTGCCTATTAGAGATACAGTTTGGGCATAAAAATACAAATATTTTGAAAGTGAATAGATAAAATGATACTAGACAGCACAAAAAGTATGGAATTGCTATATTAATATCAGCTGAAATAGCATTTAAGACTGAGGATATTATTGGTGATAAAGAGTGATATTTCATAATGATAAAAGACACATTTCAGGAAGACAATTATAAATGTCTGTGTAACAGCAGCTTAAAAATACATGAAGCAAAAATTGAGACAATGGTAGATTTTTTTTTTTTTTTTTTT
>NW_012150729.1:747775-752210 GCF_000956105.1 Propithecus coquereli | reverse complement strand
CAGTAACAATAAGAAAGGAAAATACCAAATATTTTGAAACTTAACAATACCCTCCTAAATAAACCATAGTACAAATAAGTCAAAAGGAAAATTAGAAAATACTTTGAAGTGAATGACAATGAAAATACAACATAATGAAATTTGGGGGAGGCAGATAAAGCAGTCGTTACAGGGTAACACAGCAATAATTTCTTAAATTAGAAAATAGCAAAATTCTAAACTTAACATCCTAAGATTTCACCTTAAGAAGCTAGAATAAGAAAAGCAAATTGAACCTGAAGTAAATAGAAGGAAGAAAAAGTAAAGATAATAACAGAAATCAACCCCACAAAAAACAAAGAATAGAGAATATTGGCAAAACCAAAATCTGATTTTTTGAAAAGATAATCAAAATTGACATGCACCTACCTAATTGATCAAGATAAAAGAAAAAGCAAGGCTGGGTGCAGTGGTCCATACCTGTAATCCCAGTACTTTGAGAGGCCACGGTGGGAAGATTGCTTGAGGCCAGGAGTTTGAGACCAGCCTGGGCAACATAGTGAGATCCCATTTCTGGAAAAAAAATAGCCAAGTGTCTTGGCACATGAATGATTCCATTTAAATAAAATATTCAGAATAGGTAAATCCAGAGATAGAAAGTAAATTGGTGGTTGCCAGTATCTGGGGTAAGGAGGGAATAAAGAATACCTGTCTCATGGGTATGGGGTTTTATTTGGGGATAATGAAAGTGTTTTGCAATTAGATGGTTGTTTTATAATATTGTGAATGTACTAAATGCCACTGAATTGTTTCCTTTAAAATAGTTAATTTTATGTTATGTCAGTGCTTACAATAAAACACACTCAGACATATACTCACACATTCAGATATCTCTACACACCAAATAGAATTAATAAAATTTTCAAAAACTGTATCAAGTTTTGACATGATTGTAGAGGAACTAGAACACTCATTCACCACTGCTCATGGGAATATAAAATCATAAAACCAGGCTGGGCGCGGTGGCTCACGCCTGTAATCCTAGCTCTCTGGGAGGCCGAGGCAGGCGGATTGTTTGAGCTCAGGAGTTCGAAACCAGCCTGAGCAAGAGCGAGACCCTGTCTCTACTAAAAATACAAAGAAATTAATTGGACAACTAAAAATACATAGAAAAAATTAGCCGGGCATGGTGGCGCATGCCTGTAGTCCCAGCTACTTGAGAGGCTGAGGCAGGAGAATTGCTTGAGCCCAGGAGTTTGAGGTTGCTGTGAGCTAGGCTGACGCCATGGCACTCTAGCCTGGGCAACACAGTGAGACTCTGTCTCAAAAAAAAAAAAGAAATGTGGTATGTCCATACAAGGGAATACTACTCAGCAATATAGAAGAATGAAGTACGTATATGCACATTACAATACAGCTGAAGCTCAAAGTAATTTTACTTAATGAAGGAACCCAGACTAAAAGGGAATACCTGCTGTGTGATTTAATTTATATAAAACTCTGAAAACTACAGACTAATCTGTAGTTACAGTAAGTAGATTAGTTGCCCTGGACAGGGAGAGGGTCATAGGGAGGGAGAAGAGATTACAAAAGGAATGAGAATACTTTTTGGGGTGATAAATATTTCAGTATCTTGATTATGGTGCTAGTGTGCAAGTGTATTCATATGTCAAAATTTATTAAATTATACACTTTAGATATGTGAATTTTGTTGTTTGCCATAGGAATGCTATTTTTAAAACAACAGTTATTGGTGAAGATGTGAAGAAACTGGAACCCTTTACACTTCTGGTGGGAGAGAAAAATATGCAGTTGCTTTGCAAAAACAATTTGGCAGTTCTTTGAAAGGTTAAACATAGAGTTACTGTTAAATCCATAAATTGTGCAACTAGGTATATGCTCAAGAGAAATGAAAACATATGTCCACAGAAGTCATTGTGCACCTGTGTTCATAGCAGCATCTTTCACAATAACCAAAAGGTGGAAACAATCCAAATTCCATCAAATGGAGAAAGGATAAAAAAAAAAATGTAATGTATTCATACAATGGGATATTATTCATCCATGAAAAGGAATGATCCATGGTACAGCCTGGTTGACTCTTCAAAATACTATGCTAAGTGAAGTAAGCCAGAAACAAAATGATAAATATTGTATGATTTCACTTATAGGTAATAATTGTGATACCTAGTATAGGCAAATTCATAGAGACAAAGAGTAGAAAAGTGCTTACCAAGTGCTGGGAGGGGGAGAGAATGGAGAGTTATTGTTTAATGGGCACAGAGTTTCTGTTTGGGGATGATGAAAAAGTTTTGGAAATAGATGGTGGTTATGGTTGCACAACAGTGTGAATGTGTTTAATGCCACTGAATTGTACACTTAAAAATGGTTAAAATGGTAAATTCATGTTATATTTATTTTACTGTAATAAAAAAGTAATGCATGAAATTATTATACTCAAATGAGTAGGGGACTTCTAGTTATGGTAGTTGGAAACAGTTGGTGATTCTTCTCCACAAAAAGATAAGTACAAAAGTGGAGAAATTTGTCAAAAACAACTATTTCTGTGCAATGGAAATCAACATAAAGCAGACAACACATGAGAAACATTTATTCTTGAAAAACTACTGCAATTTTGAGTATGAATAATGGGAATCTGTGCCCTTCTCGGGAGCTGTTCCTATACTTTCTACTTTAGGGAACTTGATGGACAAGAATGGTAGTTTTACCAGCTTTAGACTGGCCATGGAAACTATTACATTTGATGTCAGAGGGGTACTCAGTTAAGGGTGGAGGGTGAAAATTCATGTCTTTACCAGCGAAAATTGTAAATTGGGTTAGAAGTGATGGGGAAAACCTCCAGCTTTGTTAAACACAGCTTGCAGTTCTAGTTGAAACTGCAGATAATTGATGGGAGATCCTGGAAATTAGATAGCTATATAGGGGCTCACATCAGCTTTCCACACATCCCTGGCTAACTAGTAAACTACATATGTTCAAAGAATACCCAGGAGTACCCGGAAAAAAGTGAAAAGGTAAAGGAGACTGAAGAGTTGGCTCAGACGTGTTCTGTAACTCACAGATAATTGGCAAAGGGTTCAAGACCTATAATCTCAAGATATTTGAGCACAACCTCTACACAAATCATTGGCTGACCACTAAGTTATGTTGAAATAAGGCCAATTCTAGAAGCCAGATTACAAAATAAGTATGAATAAAAAATTGGGCATAGACATTCAATGGAGAAATTCTCTACACTGTCTTCCAGAAAATATAAACAGAGGGAATGCTTCCTAACACATTCTGTGAGGCCAGAATTGTCCCAATACCCAAACCAGACAAAGACATTACAAGAAAGGAAAAGTACAGATCATTATCTCTCATGAACAGAGATGCAAACATTTTCAACTAAATGTTAGCAAATCAAATCCCACGATGTATAAAAAGTATAAAGTTGTGGAGGTTTTGTTTTTTGTTTTTGAGGCAGATTTTCACTCTTTGTCGCCCAAGCTAGATCATACCACACTGCAACCTCAAATTCCTGGGCTCAAGCAATCCTCTTGTCTCAGCCTCAGGAATACCTAGGACTACAGGCATGTGCTACCATGCCCAGCTAATTTTTTAAATTTTTGCAGAGGCAAGGTTCTTGCTGTGTTGATCAGGCTGGTCTGAAGTTCCTGGCCTCAAGTGATTTCTCCTGCCTTAGCCTCCCAAAGTGCTAGGATTACAGTCACGAGCCACTGTACCCAGCCATAATGTAAAGCTTTGATGAAAGCTTTAAACCCAGAGACTCAAGAAGCTCAATGAAACCCCAAACCAATAAACATAAAGAAAACTGCATCAATGTAGGTCATCATCAAATTGTTCAAAACCAGTGATAAGAGAAAATCTTGAAAGGAGCTTGAGGAAAAAGACACATGACCTACAGAAAAACAAACATAAAAATCTCAGCACATTTATCATCAGAAAAAAATGTGAGTAGACATTGGACCAACATCTTTAAAATACTTAAAGCAAAAACTATTGGAATTCTATATCTAGTAAGACTCTTTCAAACATGAAAGTGAAGTGTTTTCTAGACAGAAAATATGAAATACGACTGATTTTTGACAAAAGTGCAAAGTCGAGTCAGTGGAGAAAGGATAGTCTTTTCAGCAGGAAGAGCTGAAAAAAATGGATATCCATATGCCAGAAATAAATTTTCATTGATACTCATGATATTTAAAAATTAACTCAAATTGGATTATACACCTAAATGTAAAACCTCAAATATAAAATTTCTAGAAGAAAATATATGTTAAGGAGATAATCTTTATGATTTTCTATAATAGTTTCTTACATAAATCACTAAAAACTGGATCTATAAAAGTAAACATTAATAAATTAGCTTTCATCAAAATGAAAAATAAGCTCTGTTCCTCAAAATATACTCTTAAGAGAATGAAAAGACAAATAT
>NW_012150729.1:743226-747252 GCF_000956105.1 Propithecus coquereli | reverse complement strand
AGTGAGACTCTGTCTCAGAAAAAAAAAAACAAAAAAAAAACCAGAACACCTCACATTTTGGCTAGTAATATGGAATATCTGGCATGCTCGTTCACTGCTGATGGGAATATAAAATGGTGTAGCTACTTTGGTAAACAATTTGGCAGTTTCTTAAAAAGTTAAATATATTCCTGCTATAGATCCAGCCATTCCACTTTCCTTGGTATATACCCAAAAGAAGTAATGACAGATATTCACATAAAATTTTTATATGAATGTTCATTGCAGCATTATTTGTAATAGCTAAAAGATAGGAACAATTTAAATATTAATCAACTGAAGAATAGATAAATAAAACCTGGTATCTGTGCAACGGAATACAATTTGGCAATAAAAGGGAATGAACAACGGAAACATGAAACAAAATGGATGAATATGAAAATAATTATACTGGATATAAGAGGCTAGACAAAAAAGAATACATACTATATGATTCTATTTATATAAATTCCAAAAAATACAAGCTAACATATTGTGATTGAAAGCAAATCAGTGGTTGCCTAGTATCATGGAGTTAGGTAACATGGAAAAGTGGGAGGGAGGCATTATAAAGGCAGGAGTGAACTTTGGTGGTAATGATATTTTCTTTTTTTTTAAGACAGAGTCCCACTCTGTCGCCTTGGGTAGAATGCAATAGTGTCATTATAACTCACTGCAACCTCAAACTACTGGGCTCAAGCTATCCTCCTGCCTCAGCCCCCCAAGCAGCTGGGACTACAGGCGGGTTCCTCAATGCCTGGCTAATTTTTTTCTATTTTTAGTAGAGACCAGGTTTTGCACTTGTTTAGGCTGGTCTTGAACTCCTGAGCTCAAGCAATCCTCCTGCCTGGACCTCCCAGAGTGCTAGGACTACATGTGTGAGCAACGGCACCCAGCCTATTTTTC
This sequence comes from Propithecus coquereli, assembly GCF_000956105.1. Lineage (NCBI taxonomy): Eukaryota > Metazoa > Chordata > Mammalia > Primates > Indriidae > Propithecus > Propithecus coquereli. Next base: position 746,328 of record NW_012150729.1, on the reverse strand, counting down.
ATAATCTTAATTATGTTAATAGTGTCAAAGGCCTATACACAGAACAAAAATAATCTAATTTTACACTTTAAATATGTACAGTTTATGGTATACTAATTAGAAGAAGTCCTCACTTTGCATGGTTCTACTATGCACAAATTTCAGCCAGCATGGTTTAGTTAAATCACACTCACCCCCTAAAAATATGGCTTAATTTTACCACAGAATTTTCGTTGTGAATAATTGCATAAAATACAAACTTTGCTACAAGCTAGTTCACAAATCTGTATAAATAATAGATGCACAGCATGATCAGTCCCAGCCACATTACTATTTTCAAAATATGATGATTTTTTTTTACTGCACATCTGTTATTCAGTTGATGCACAGACAGCAAAACATGTAGTTGCGTTGCCTCCTTGCCTCCCAGTGATAAATCCATTTGACCGTTTGCCAAAATGGGTAATTAAAAGACGGAATTGATTGACTGTGATGATTAATTTTATGTATCAATTTCACTGGGCTATAAGGTGCCTAGGTATTTGGTCAATCATTCTGGGTGTGTCTGTGAGATTGTTTTAGATGAAATTTACATTTGAATCAGTAGACTGAGTCAAGCAGATTACCCTCCCTAATGTGAAAGACCTTAATCTAAGCAGTTGAAGGCCTGAATAAAACAAAAATGTTGTTTCTACCATAAGTAAGGAGGAACACCTGCCTGAATGTTGATCTAGGACTTTTGGCTTTTCCTGCCTTCAGCCTTGAACTGAAACATCAGCTCTTCTTGGACTTTGAGCTTACCAGCTTTCACACTTGAGCTTACACCAGGAGGGTTTCTAGCTTGATGACTGCAGATTTTGGGACTGTTACATAATTGCATGAACCAATTTGTCATAACAAATCTCTTTCTGTGTAAACATACATCTTGTTGGTTCTGTTTCTCTGGAGAGCCCTGACTAATGTAGAGTTTGGTTCCAAGCTGTGAAATGCTGCTGTACCAAATGACTAAAAATGTGGAAGTAGTTTTGAAACTAGGTAAGGGTAGAGTTTGGAAGAGTTTTGAGGTGCATGCTAGAAATACAGATGCTCAACGTGATTCTGGAAAGGGCTTAGAAGGAAAACAGGGGAGCTGGAGATAAAGCTTCCATCGTCAAGAGAATACATAAATAATCATGAGCAGAATGTTGGTAGAAATATGGATGGTAAAGGCCATTCTGGAAAGGTCTCAGATGTAAATGAAGAACAGGTATTGGACCCTTGAGGAAAGGCAATCCTTGTTATAAAGTGGTAGATAACTTGTCTGAATTGTGTTCTTGTGTTTTGTGGTAGGAAGAAATTAAAAGCAATGAAATTCAGTATTTAGCAGAGGAGATTTTAAAGTCAAGTATTGAAAATGAAACTGAAGTCCTCCTTACTGTGTATAGTAAAATGTGAGAGTTGAGAAATGAATTGAAGAAGGAATTATTAAGCAAACAGGAAGCAGAACATGGAGGTTTGGAAAATTCTGAGCCTATCCATATTGTACATAATGAGAAAGCTTGTTCTGAAGGCCTCTGATGAGATGGCTGGAGAACCATTTAATAAAAAAATCATGGGTGCACCTCATGAACTTATTCACCTATCTCAGCAGAAGCCAGAAATAGAGATGTGATAATATTTTATACCAGCACAGACACTGCTAGTTTGAGCTGATTACAGAGAAAGCAGGACAGAACAAAGGAAGGTTTTCAGACTTCTTGGATTCTTTAGGACAGGAACATACAGCTGTTCAGCTGCAAAGGTGAACTTTTCAAGGAAAGGGAAGAATGATACCAACAGTGATTCCAAAAATCATTAGAGCTGCCATTCTGACCACAGGCCTAAGGAGCAAGACTGTTTTCCTAGTTGGTTTCAGAGAGTGGTGCCCTCACAGAGAGCCACGGGTGCAGGATCAGACCGAAAAGCCATTGGGCTGACACTGCCATCCCAATGGGCCCAGAAGGTGGAGTATCAAGCCAAACACAATTATTCTCAAGGCATAAGGTCTAGTGGAGTTTTTCTTTCTAGGTTTTAGATTTCTGGGGACCTGCCACCTTGTCCTTTCTTAGTTCTCCCTTTTGGAATCAGAATGTCCATCCTATGCCTAGCTGACCTTTGTATTTTTGAAGCATATAACTTGTCTGGTCTCACCGGTTCATAGCTGGAGAGGAATTTTGCCTCAGGATGAATAGTACCTTGAGTCTCACCCATATTTGAGTTAGATGATATTTAGATGAAACTTTGGACTTTAGATGTTTGAGTTGATTCTGGAATGAGTTAAGATTTGGGGGGCATGTATTTTGCATGTGAAAAGAATATGAATTTTGGGAGACCAAGGGTGGAATATTATGGGCTGAATATTTGAGTCTCCCCAAAATTCATATGTTGAAGCCCTAACCTCCAATCTGACTATATTTGGAGATGGGGCCTCTAAGGAAGTAATTAAGGTTAAACGAGGTCATAAGGGTGGGGCTTGACCTGATAGGATTAGTGTTTTTATTAAGAAGAGATAGTAAGGAGCTCACTTTCTCTCTCTGCCATGTGAGGAAAGAGTGAGATGATAGCTGCATATAAGCCAAGAAGAGGCCTTAGAATGAAACCTACCTTGCCATCCCCTTGATCTTGGGTTTACCAGCATCCGGAACTGTAAGAAATAAATTTCTATTGCTTAAGCCATCTAGTCTGTGGTATTTTGTTATGGCAGCTCAAGAGACAGATACACTGACAAAGGTGAAAGTGCAGTAAACAAGCAAAATATGACAATGCTGTTAGCGATATTTAAATCTGTCATAAGTGGAGTTATAGGATAACTGATGGTGAGAATGTTGACATTGCTGTCATTCAAAAGACTATATATGTTAAGTCAAGAACTTAGTGATGTTGAAGTTACCAACATAAATGAAGAAAGTGATTGTGAAGAAAAGTATTAAGATGTCCCAAGGAAAGTGATCCAGTAAAAACATTTTCAAAATATATCTTGAGCTATTTTATGATATTGAAAACACAAACAACAAAATGATAGAAATTGATCCAGACTTAGAATGGAGCATGAAATTTGCCAAGGTGTAGAAAAGGTACACATTCCCTACCTTAAGTATAGGAGGA
>NW_012150729.1:738671-740175 GCF_000956105.1 Propithecus coquereli | reverse complement strand
AAAGACAGACAAATAATTCAGAATAATCTTTTTAAAGAAGTTCAGTGACATACTAGAATATATGGATACAAAATTAAATTAAATTTGGGAAACAATACATGAACAGAATGAGAAATTTGACAAAAGAAATATAAACAACTAAAAATATCCTAGAGATGAAGAATATAATGACTGAACTGAAAAAAAAAAATAGAAAGTCATCAGTAGGCTGAAAGACAGAACATTTGAAATTATCCAATCAGAAGAGTAAATAAATAAAGGAAGGAAGCCTACAGGAATTAAGGGACACCATCAAGAGACCTAACATACACATAATAGGAATTCAGGAGGAAAAGAAAGAAAAAGGGCCAGAAAGCATAATTAAAGAATAATGGGCTGGATGTGGTGGTGCACATTTATAATCCGAGCACTTTGGGAGGCTGAAGTGAGAGGACTGCTTGAGCCCAGGAGTTGGAGACCAGGTTGGGCAATAGCAAGACTATTTTTGTCTCTACAAAAAATAAAAAGCCAGGCATGGTGGTATGTGCCTGTAGTCTGAACTACAGGGGAGGCTGAAGCAGGATAGCTTGAGCTCAAGAGTTGGAGGCTGCAATGAACTATAATGGTGAAACTGCACTCCAGCCTAATGGCTGGAAACTTCCCTAATCTTGGGAAAGACGCCAACATCCAAGTATAGGATGCACGGAGGTCACTACTCAAATTTAACCCAAAGAGGAATTCCCAAGGCACATAATACTCAAACTTTTCAAAAATCAAAGACCAAAGAAAAAATTCTGAGACCAGCAAGAAATAAGAAACATAAAGAGGGTCAAAGAGGGTCCAATATGATTGTCTGAGAAATTCTCAGCAGAAACCCTGCAGGCCAGGAGAGAGTAGGATGATATATTCTAAATGCTGAAGGCCAACCAAAAAAAATTGCCAACCAAGAATGCCTTACCTAGCAAAGCTTTCTTTGTAAATGAGGGAGAAATAAAAACTTTCCCAGACAAACAAAAGCTAAGGGAATTCATCACCACTAGGACTGTTCTAAATTGCTGAAGGGAGTTCTTTAAGCTGAAATGAAAGGCAGCTCATTTATATAATAAAAGTTATGAAAGCACGAAACTCAGTAGTATAACTAATACAGATCCATATTCAGAGAATTCTAGGACCATAATGTATTAAGTAACTTTATCCCTAGTATGAGGGTTAGACAGAACTATTAGAAACAACTATAGCTGAAATAAATTGTTATGGGTTACATATTACAAAATGAGATGAATTCTCGCATCAAAAATATATAATGTAATAAAAGGGTACAGTTGTTATATGCAAAGTTAAGTTTTTAGCAGCTTGAAATAAAGTGTTATAAGAAGTTTTTTGTAAGCCTCGTGGCAACCACAAAACAGAAACCTATAGTAGATATTCAAAAAAATAGAAAGGATTAAAGGCACACCACTAGATAAAACCATCAAACCACAAAGGAAGACAACAAGAGAGGAAGAAAGAAACATAAGAAACTATT
>NW_012150729.1:738101-738621 GCF_000956105.1 Propithecus coquereli | reverse complement strand
ATTTTGTTTTTCAGAATTCCATTATATTTTTCTATATGTTAAAGCTTTCAACTGTTGCTACTAATTAATGAGTTTCATATATTTAGCAAATCAATCATTCAGTAAATTGATGCTTACTGAAGTGTCCTGGGAAGATTCCAGCCACTTTATGATGAACTATTAAATACCAGGAATTGAGTGATAAGCTATATACACACCCATGTTCATATATACATATAGCTATAATATATGTATATCTCAATCTTTCCTCCAGATATAAATATATGAAGCTGTAAATCACTGTCAATTGTACACAGAGGAAGTCCATACATTAGCCTATTGGAAAACACTAAGTTGGTAGAAATATCACCTCTTTAAGGTGAAAGAAATTAGAAAACCTACATTAAGCAATGTGTGGAAAACACTGCAAAACAACAGAAAAGGAACATTTTCTTCAAAATTCAGTGAGTATAACACTGAAAATTAACTAGAGGAAAATTTTATAAATATTTTCAATTTATGACAAAGTTAGAGAGTAAGA
>NW_012150729.1:725352-727496 GCF_000956105.1 Propithecus coquereli | reverse complement strand
AAAAAAAAAAAAAGATTCCTGAATTGGGGGAATGATCTAAATTTCAAGGGCCTTTTCCCTGTGAAACAAAGTATGTTGCCTCCCCTGAGTAAATAGGGTAAACCTCCCAGAAAATCTCAAAGAACTGAACCCAATTCCTCCAACAGACGCTGCACATAAAGGTTGCCACAAAATTCTAGCTGAATTGTCTTCCCTCTTATACTTTATCCATACTCAGTTGCTCACAGTATGAACAACCATTTTTCTTTGTCATTTCACAAAATCCACCTTGTGTCACCTTGTTGCCAGGTGATTTCTATCATTTGTTTTGCTCCTCAGAAGATAATTTGTCTCTCTGGATTATCTCTCTTCATTAAATATATGGAGGGAGAAAGAGACATTATAAAAAGTAATTTGAGTTCATTCTGGCTAGGGATGTTTTAAAGTCATTGTCTTTTAAATAAAACCCAATGACATTTTTGGTAAACTGTTCTGGTAAAACAGTAAAAGCTTTCCAGAATAAGCACAAAATAATGCTTTCCAGTATATTCATCTCCAAAGGTGGAGAAGACACTAAAGCTAAGGAAGTATCATTCAGTGTTACACTCCTCAGAGTAAAAACAAATATATAACCACACAGTTGCTAAGTTTATTAAACCAGCATCAAAATAATAAATATTTTTGTCTGGAGTGAAGGCAACATCAAGTTGGCAAAATTTCCTTAACATGTCATAATTTTGGACAGTATAACATCAGTGATATACAATATGAAAGCTCGGTCTAACATGTGCATGCTAATAGATAATCAACTTTACAGTTGGATGCACACCTACATGAAGAGTGTGAACGAACCTTTGATCTATAATGTAGTTCATATAGTGGGGAGAAGTGCTTGACTATTTCTTGTTCCTTTTGAATGACTGAAAACCTTTGCAAAAATGGGAAGAGATTTTTAAAAATTGGTTTGTGATTATTTTGTGAGTCAAAAAGTTTTCTGAAAATGTTATGTTGGGATCAGTATTCACAGAGTAGCAGCTATAGGACAAGAAAGAACATCTTGGCCGGGAGCGGTGGCTCACACCTATAATCCTAGCATTTTGGGAGGCCGAGGCGGGAGGATTGCTTGAGCTCAGGAGTTCGAAACCAGCCTGAGCAAGAGAGAGACCCCATCTCTACTATAAATAGAAAGAAATTAGCCAAACAACTAAAAATACAAAAAAAAAAAAATTAGCCAGGCACAGTGGCGAGTGCCTGTAGTCCCAGCTACCCGGGAGGCTGAGGCAGGAGGATCACTTGAGCCCAGGAGTTTGAGGTTGCTGTGAGCTTGGCTGATGCCACGGCACTCTAGCCTGGGCAACAGAGTGAGACTCTGTCTCAGAAAAAAAAAAAGAACATCTCTACACTAGTTAAAGAAATTACACTTGAATATTAATTCTCACACTGTGCTATTCCCAGAGCATAACTGTCTGTAAACAATACAAACCCTGACCTTGATTCCCTTGTTAAAGGAAGTAGTTTAAATTGTACTCATGATTGAATTTTGGTCCTTGAGTGTGTATTTTTTAGAATGCTTTGAAAATAAGTGGGCAGTGAATATAAAACTCTGGTCTCCAACGTGAAATAATATCTGGCTGTCAAGAAGGAAGTTAGGCCAGATGCTGTGGCTCATGCCTGTAATCCTGTCACTCTGGGGATGATCGCTTGAGATCAGGAGTTCGAGAACAGCCTGAGCAAGATGAGACCCTGCCTCTACAGAAAAGTTAGCCAGGCATGGTGGTGCATCTATAGTCCCAGCTACTCTGGAGGCTTAGGCAGGAGGATCTCTTGAGCCCTGGGGTTTGAGGTTACAGTGAGCTGTAATGATGCCACTGTATTCTAGCCCACATGACAGAGTGAGATCCCGTCTCAAAAAAAAAAAAAAGTGTACATTGGAACTTTACTTTTTCATAAATGATCTGAGCAACTGCTTGCTAAATTGTTGATAGTTTTCAAATATGAAGATTATTTCTCCATTTTTTGTTCTATTGACAATGTAACGCTTTAATTTGCATTATTTACATTTTTCCATCAACTTCTTAAGTCTAGACTATCAACACAACATTAACATTTCCATGGTATAAGCATTTCCACCATGGCTGAAGTCAGGCTACTGAGGTGATATCACC
>NW_012150729.1:722595-725302 GCF_000956105.1 Propithecus coquereli | reverse complement strand
AAAAATGTATAAAAACATTAAAAACTGTTTTTGCCCAACTGATTCTCACATATGAAAGGAACATAAGAATATTCTCAAATTTTCAAGGGCTCAGAAAATATATCTTTCTCAAACTCATGTAGAAAAGAGTGTATGAAGACATACTCCATAATGGAAAGATTTTTTAACTTTCTTTAACGACTTCATTAAAACAGCTGTGCCTACTATGTTGCCAAATCCAGTTGTCAATTTTCAATTTTCATTTTACTCAGCTTATGAATGGCAGTTGAAGCAATATATTACTTCATCCCTCTTGAACATATTTTTAAATTTAATTTCTAATACATTATTCTTGATTTTTTACTTACTTTACTGGCCACTCCTTCTCCATTTCTCTTCCTGTTTTTTCCTTATAGCTCCAACTTTATATATTAGAGCACCAAAGGGCTTAGTCTTTTTGCACTTACTCTTTGGTGATCTCAGCCATTTTGTGGCTTTAAATACTATAAACCAGTAACTCCTAAATTTGTATCTTTAGTGTGGAACAATTTGAACCAATTTATATAGACTAAAGCTGTTTTTGTGCTTAACACCTCCACCTGAATGTTGGCATCTTTAACTTAACATGTCAAACCAAGCTATTGATTTACACCAGACCCCAACTCCCGCTCCCAAAAACTATGGAATCATTATTCACTCCTCTCTTTCTCTTATGCATATATCCAATCCATCAGCTGATCATTTAGTCCTACCTTCAAAATATATTCAGAATCTGAGTGCTTTCTACTATTTTCATTATTATTGTTTTAGTTCGTTTGGGCTGCGATAACACTAAACTATAGATTGGATGGCTTATAAACAAGAAACATTTCTTTCTCACAGTTCTGGAGGCATGGAAGTCCAAGATCAAAGCATAGGTAGATTTCTTGTCTGGTAAGGGCCTGTTTCCTGGTTCACAGATGGTGCCTTCTCACTGTGTAGGGCAAAGGAGCTCTCTTAGGCTTATTTTATAAGGATACTAATCCTATTTATGAGGGCTCTGCCCTTATGACCTAATCACCTCTCCAGGGGAGGTGATTAGGTCTACCTCTTAATATTATCACCTTAGTGGTTAGGATTTCAACATAAGAATTTCGGGGGGACACCAACATTCAGACCATGGCAACTTTCATGCAATTCTAAGCACACATCTTTGGATTTTTCAGCAACTCCAATATGGTCTAACTTCCATTCTTGTTCTGCTATAGTCCATTCCTCACACCGAAGTCAGAAATCTCTTCCATAGGTAAGTGAGATCATGTCATTTCTTTGCTTAAAACCACTCACAGGTTTCGTACTCAGGGTAAAAATTTGAAGTCCTTATAATGGCTTAAAAGCCCACACAATATTGCACTATCTATGGCACTCTCTGACCTTATCTCTTGATGCTTTTCTTCTTGACTATATCAGCCTATTTGCTGTTCTGTGAACAAACTGTAATCATGCTCCTTCTGTCATACCTTTGCCCATCTTGTTCCTTCTGTCTGGGAAGCTCTTCCCTTTGTGTCTACATACCTTATTCCTTTAGTTTTTAAAAGTCTTTACTAAGATATAGTCTTATCAGTGAAGCGCTTTTCACTATCTCTGGAACTTTTTGTACTTCTTGGCTCCACTGTTTTTCTCTGTAAGACTTGTTACAATCATAGCAGGAGTTTGTAAACTATGGCCAGTGAGCTAAATCTCACCTACCACCTATTTTTGTAGATAAAGTTTTCTTGGAACACAGCTATGCCCACTTTCTTACATGTTGTGCATTGTTGCTTTCTTACTATAATGGCAGCGTTAATTAGTTGTAACAAATATACAAGGCCCACAAAGCCTAAAATATTTAGTATTTAGCCTTTTAAAGAAAAAGTTTGCTGACCCTGATATATATTGTATATTTCCTTTGTGTTTACAGGCTGTTCCACTAGAAAGTAAGGCCTATGAGGGCAGGTTATTTTTTTTTTTTCCACTGCTGTATCCCTAGCACCTAGAAATGTACCTAGTACATAATAAGTGCTCAGTAAGTATTTCTGGAACAAATAAATGACTAAAAGAAATGATGTGGGTATGGTATAGTAATATATTAAAAGTTTTTAAGTTTTAAAGACAAAATCTCAATAGATTATAAACTTTGCTATTATGTGCCATTATCATCTAAATAATAACTATTAACATGCTTTCAATTAAGCATGGTTTCAATTAAGAGACTCCTGCTTAAAACTGGTAAAAAGAAGCTACAGAATGTTCTTCCTTTGATACCTACTGATACAAGCTATAACAATTTAAGAAAGAAGAAGAAAAAAAAGGTAAGAACAGCAAAACCAGAAGAAAAAAAGGACAAAATATGCCCCAGCATCAACTAGAAATAACAAACAGGATATAATCTCATTTCATAAATTTCAAAAGATGATAGCCAAGGGAAAAAATAGAAAATTTGCTGAATCATAATATAGTGCCCCGCCCCACATCCTACTTCCCAAAAGCTATTGAGGTTCATCATTAATACACCTAAAATAGTAGGGGAATAGATGTATGGGGTCTATTTACAGTTTTGTTTTTCTTACTGAGTGAAAATAGAAACACCTGAGAAAAGATGACTGAAAGCTGAAAATTGAAGGATTACGGCTGATTTCTTGGCAGAAGCAGAAGCTTCAAGATTCCTGAATTGGGCCAGGCGCGGTGGCTCACGCCTGTAACCCTAGCA
>NW_012150729.1:721884-722545 GCF_000956105.1 Propithecus coquereli | reverse complement strand
AAAAAAAAAAAAAAAAAAAAAGTATCCCATAAAAGAAAAGCCCAGGAGCTGATGACTTCACTGCTAAATTTTGCCAAACATTTAAAGAAGAACTAATACCAATCCTTCACAATCTCTTGAAAAACTGAATAGGAGAGAATATTTCCAAACTCTTATTATGAGACCAGCATTACTCTGATATCAAAGCTAGACAAGGATATCACAAGAAAAGAGAATTAGAGGCCAATATCCCCGATGAACGTAGATGCAAAAATCAATAAAATTCTAGCAAATCAAATTCAATAACACAGTAAAAGGATCATTCATAATGATGAAGTAGAATTTATCCTTGGAACGTAAGGATGGTTCAACATACACAAATCAATAAATGTGATATATCACATTAACAGAATGAAGGACAAAAGTCATATGATCATAATCATTAGATGCAGAAAAAGCATTTGACAAAATTCAGTGTTCTTTCATGATTAAAACAATCAATAAATTAGGTGTAGAAGAAAAGTACCTCAACACAATAATGGCCATATAACATAAGTCCACAGCTAACATAATGCCGAACAGTTAAAAATTAAAACCCTTTCCTCTGAGATCTGGAACAAGTCAACCATGCCCACTCTCCCCACTTCTATTCAACATAGTATTGGAAGTCCTTGCTAGAGCA
>NW_012150729.1:718903-720339 GCF_000956105.1 Propithecus coquereli | reverse complement strand
GGGGTCTCGCTCTTGCTCAGGCTGGTCTCGAACTTCTGAACTCAAACGATCCGCCTGCCTCTGCCTTCCAGAGTGCTAGGATTACAGGCGTGAGCCACCGCACCCAGCCTGGGCAATTATTTTTTATATTTGACTCCAAAAGCTCACGCAACAAAAGCAAAAATAGACAAATGGAGTTACATAAAAATAAAAAGCTTTCTCACAACAAAGTAAACAGTTAACAGTGAAGAGATAATCTATGGATTGGGAGAATATATTTGTAAGCCATACATCTGATAAGGTGTTATATCCAAAATATATAAGGAACTCAGGCAACTATAGAATGACAACAAATAATCTGATTAAAAAATGGACAAGAGAATGAACAATATTTGATAGTGCCTCAAAAATGACTATAATCACCAATAAGTTAGGGTGTACTTTAAAATAACTAAAAGAGTGGAAGTGGAATGTTCCTAACACAGAGAAATGATAAATACCTGAGGTGATGAATACCCAAATTTCTCTGATTTGATTAATCTACATTGTACACCTGTATCAAAACATCACATGTACCCTATAAACATAAATACAACTATTATGTACCCATAATAATTAAAAAAAAAAGAAATGGGCAAGGGACGTGAATAGACATTTCTCAAAAGAAGAAATACAGATGGCTAGGAGATACATGAAAAAATGCTCAACATCACTAATCAACAGGGAAATGCAAATTAAGACTGCCATGAGATACTACCTCAGACCTTTGAGAATGGCTGTTATTAAAAAGATAAAACAAAAGTCTTGGTAAGGGAGTGGAGAAAAGGGGATGCTTATAAACTGTTGGTGAGAACATAAATTTGTATAGCCATTTTGGGAAACTGTATGGAGATTTCTCAAAAACCTAGAAATAGAATTACCATATGATCCAGCAATCCCACTTCTGGATATTTACTCAAAAGATTTGAAATTGGTATGTTGAAGAGATGTCTGCATTTTTATGTTCATTACAGCACTATTCACAATAGCTAAGATATGGAATCAACCTAAGTGTTATTGACAGATAAATGGATAAAGAAAATGTGCTATATATACACAATGGAATACGATTCAGCCTTTAAAAAGAAAGAAATTTTGTCATTTGTGACAACACAAATAGAATTGGAGAATATTATGCTCTGTGAAATAGGCCAGGCTGAGAGAGACAAGGCTGCATGTTCTTAGTTATATGTAGAATCTAAAACAATCAAACTCAAAGAATGATGGTTACCAAGGGATGGAGATGGCGAAGTGGGGAGGTGATGGGTAGAAAGGGTGAAGGGTAGAAAGCCTCAATTAAATAGGATGAATAATTTGCTTCTTTTTTTTTACTTTTTTACTTTCTTCTTTTTTACTTTTAACTTTTAGCTTTTAGATATATTGCACAGCATGTGCAATTTTACTTGAATATATTATAG
>NW_012150729.1:684988-708708 GCF_000956105.1 Propithecus coquereli | reverse complement strand
ACATATTAAAATATATTTATGTTTCAATCCATTGCAGTTGTTAATGATGTTCAAATTGTCTCATCTTTGGCCAGTGGGAGCCACTTCATGTTGGATTCCATAAAGTGGCTCCCAAGTTCTTTGAAATAATACCAATAATCTTTGATAATTTACATGATTAATGATATCACAAGGTATTTTAAGCTTATCTTGAATACTTCCTGTCCCAAATTTCGAATCAGCCATTGCTTCAAGGAATTCTTTTCAGGTGCAGATGGTGTTTAGAAACCATAATCTGGGTACTGCAGGTATATGCTTGTTGCTATTGCACTGGTCCCTTTTTCTAGGCAATTACAGTGGGCAGAACTAAGAAATGTGTGTTTTTAAATATAAAATATGTAATGAGTTTATTCTGATACATCTATTTGAAATTCAGGGTCATAGAGTTTTTGTGTAACTCAAAAATTAATTTCCCCAAAACACCAATTTATTTGTTTGCTTTTTCTTAGACTATGTATGCAACAATGTTACAATAATACCATCAATAATAGCTTAAAATATGATTACTGATACCAATTTAAGTTGCTATTTTGTTGCTATTGCTTTGAAGTTCTTTTTCTTAGGTTATAGCCTGTAAGGATTACTGTATACTGTTAAATTATTGTGTGTGTGTATAAACATGCACACATGTTTATGTGTTTAATTATTGTGTTTTAAACTCATTTGGAATTGTTCTTCCCTGTATGGTTATGCTACCAAATCCATGTATAATTAAGTTCATTTATTTAATTTAGCTTTCATTTTTATTGGATTGCTTTTTAACTGTAACTTTGTTTTTGTTTTATAATGAGGTAAGTTATTTCACATGGTTCCAAAATCACATCTACAGAACAGGTTTTATGTGAAATCCACATACTATTCCTAGCTTTATTACCCTGCTCCTTTTCTTTTTCTATGTAACCATGTTTTTTGAAGGTTTTAATTTATTGTTTCAGTAAAAAATATAGGTAAATACATAGATTAAGGGTAGAATACTATACTGTGAAGTAGTTCATACCACACATGTCCCTCATTCCTTTTTAAAAATTGCATAGTACTTCAATGTGTGGATATACCATAATTAATTCAATCAGTTTGCTATGATGGACATTTGGATTATTTCCAGGCTTTTGCTATAACAAAGGCGCTTCAATGAATACACACGCGCACACACACACACACACACACACACACACTTATATACCTATACACACACACACACACACACACACACACACACACATACCTGTATCCTATATAACTGTTTTCATATTTTTGTCAGTGTTGGTTAGATTCTTGGCAGTGAGATTTGCTAGTCAAAAAATAAATACCTCCCCAGAAGCCTGGAGCTTAAATAAATAAATAAATAAGTACCTATGTAATTTTGTTGCATACTGCCAAATTCTCCCTTGTTGGAGTTTTTCCATTTTGTATCCAACAAGCCAAAAAAGAAAAAAAAAAGTGCTTCTTTCCCCCACAAAATGTTCAGTTATGGGCTGTGTTGTGAAACTTTTGGATTTTTGCCAACCTGATGGATGAGAACTAGTATTTCAGTGATTCTTAATTTGCATTTCTCTTATTACGAGAAAGGTTGTGAATGTTTTTATTTAAGGGGCATCTGTATTTTCTTTTTCTTTTTTTTGTAGAGACAGAGTCTTGCAATGTTGCCCAGGCTGTAGTGCAGTCGTTATTCACAGGCCCAGTCATCACGCACAACACCCTCAAACTCCTGGGCTCAGGTGATATTCCTGCCTCAGCCTTCTTAGTAGCTGTGACTCCAGGCAGGCACCATTGTGCCTGGCTGCATTTCTTTTTTTTTTTTCTGTAAAATGCCTGTTTATATCTCTTGCCATTTTGCCATCAGGTTGGTCTTTTTCTTCTCTATTTTTAGATACTCTTTATAAAAAAGGTTATTAAATTGTCTCTTATTAAGTTACAAGTATTTTTTTACAGTGTGTCATTTGTCTTTATTCTTTGCTTGTGGTGTTTTTTTCTTTTCTTTTTTGCCATACAAAAGCTTTTAATTTTACATAGTGAGATTTACCAATATTTTACTTTATTGCATCTGCTTTTGACAATTGCTAGCAAAGTTTATTCTTCAATTATTAAGGAATTCACCCACAATTTCTTCTAGTACTTCTATAGGTTCAATTTTTTATATTAAAATATCTGATCTTTTTCAAATTTATTCTTGGAACACATCTAAATTTATCCTTTTCCTTATGAATACCCAGTTATCTAAACACTACTTATTAAAAAGTCTGTCTCTTCCTCATTTCTTTGAGATACAGCTTCTATCTCTACTCAACTTCTATATGTACTTGGGCCAATTTCTCAATTTCCTATTGTGTTTTGGTCTTTTATTCATGTGCCAATGCCAACTGTTAAATAATAAAGGTTTTATAACATTTTAATAACTGATATGATTGCTCCCCTCAAAGCTCTTCTTTTTCAAGGATTTCTGTGCTTTTCTTATTTCTGTTTCCAAATGAATTTTATAATCAATTTGTGCTTATAGCCATGTTCTTAATCAGAGCTGTTTATCGGAAGGACCTTTAGAGTTAAAAAAGAAAAGAAGTACTTCACCCACCCAGAACCAGTGAATTTCTGGACATTGGGAGTGGGAATATACATTTTGAAAAAGCTCTGGAGTTGATTCTGATAATCCCAGTTTTAAAAGAGGCTTACAGAGCATAATATTCAAGTTCTAATTCCAGACTACTTTATGATTTGTTTTCCCTTATGTATTTGGGACCATAATTAATGATTCTATCATCTACCTTATTTCTTAAGCTAGAAATTTCTCTAGCCTTCCTTTACTCATTCTTCTCCCTTAATTCTCTTCTTTTCAATTGATTACCAATTTGAAATTTTACCTCAAAAATATCTGGCTCTAAATGTTCAATGCTACTGTCTTTTACCATTTTTCTCATGGACTGTTAAGCAGTGTCTTCATACTATAGTCTATCATTTGCACTGCCTGTACAGTTATTGTTCCCTCAAAACAAGGTCGATCATGTCACTCCTTTGCTAATCTTTGTTGGCTCTCAGGATAAATTCAACTATCTTACCATGGTACATTAGGCCTTTCACTCTCAGGTCCCAGGCTCCTTTTATGGCCTTCATCTCTGTCATGATATCCCTGTCATCCCTTCATTCCTGACATTCCTCACACTGAATATTCCTGTTACACCAAATTTCACAGTAGTGGATGGACACCAGACCTAGTAGCTTTGAGTACCTAGTGTAAATTACACTTATGGTTTCTTTCATTTAGAATACCTCCCCCCTGCACCCCAACTTCTTTACCTGATAAGTTCTCAGTGTCTGAGATGCAGTTCAAATGGCAGCTCTTTGATAAAGCCTTTTTTAGTCTCCAAGACTGAATTAGTTGCCTCATCCTCTATTCTCAAAAAACTTTATTATTTGTATATTTATAATGTGATTTATATGATTCTCTAATCTCCCAGGAATTTCACACTTTCAACATCAACCAGAATGTGAACTTTTCATGTTTTTCCAGCCTCTAGCACAGTGCAAAGCATATAGCAAGCACTCAAATGTTTGTTCAATGAACGAAAACAAATAAAGCTTCATTAGTCTGTAGTGATTGAAACAGAAACAAGATATGACCGTGGCCAGCTTGTTATACTGTTGAGATCTCGTTTGTTTTGCTTTGTAGTCAGCCTTCCTAGACTTCATTCTCTGTACGTGGCAATTCTTTATTCTTTGAGGAACCATGTACAAGACCCACAGTAAATTAGATGTCTATCCATCTCTATCTCTATATCCACCTATTTAAGAAGGTCGGTCTTGGTCCTGAAAGCAGATGCTACTTTATAGAAGAAAGTGCAACAATTTAGTCCATAGTGGTAGCCTAATTAGTCTGTAGGACAGGTAAATATACATAGAATTTCAGAGTTAATTCTCATTAAAATTGGAAAAGATCTGCTTCATCATTAAATTCTTTCACAATTATGTACATGATGAAGTACTAATTTAGATGATGATCTTGGGTAGAAGACTAAGTGCTATGGAAGTTATATTATTTTATCAGTATAGCAATTATTTTCTCTGATTTTCTCCCCTCAACTCTATGATTATGTTGCAATCTTTGAAACGATCAAGTGTGATAATATGAAAAAAGGAAAGGAATCATATTTAAGAAACATTTAAGCACAACTTCTTAGTAAAAGGATATCAAATATTTGGACTAATTCAGTTTAAAATTTCTAGCACACTGTTATTTTAAGAAATCAGTTTAAAGGTATAGATTAAATTGGATAATTAATATATTTGAACACCAACTTATTTTAAAGATATATTTTGTTATAAAATTAAGGCTTTTATTATTGATTTATTGAAATACAGAAATTCATTTTATGAGTTTTAGGTATCTATTTTTCATTTACTAACTACTTTAATTATTGATTTCCATCTAACTTCATTTCAACTTTGAGAATGTCACAAAAACATTTCCCAAACTATATAAAGAGCCCTTGACAATGATAAAAATATCGTTTTTAATTGTTTTTAAAAAGAAATTAAAATCAAGTTTTTCACAATCACCACTCTCTCCTTTACTCAACCTTTTAATGACGATAAGGTTTAATTTCTCATAAGTTACTTCATCATACAATCAAGGAAAAGGCAACGTTGTGTTGTATGTGGCTTCAAACTGAAATTATATATACATATTATTATAGAAAGTTTTTGACTTATGGTTCTAAAATCACTCAGAATGGTGAGTTTTCATTACATGCAGTAGTTAATGACTTTCATTACATATGTACCATTTTTCTGTTGTCTAGGCATATTTCCACAATTTAAATTAATGTATTTTGTTATGTCAAATTTTTTCCCCATACATTTCTTTTTTAAAAACCAGGCAATGTAAATTTATATCTGCATGAAACCCATTGTTTGGGAAACCAATGTGCCATCTGCAAACTCAATATTATTTCGAAATATTATTGGAACCAAAAACTAAACCATGCTTTCTTTGCATTATATTGCTTGAAATATTTAAGTAAAATATATGTTCTTAATTATTCAAGTTACAGTGTGCCACCCTTCATTTCAAGAGAAATATGTTTTAAGAGAATTCTTTTTTTTAAATTTATATATATTCATGGAGTAAAAGTGCAGTTTTGCTACACTAATATATTACATTGTGGTGAAGGAGAATTCTTTATGAAAATTGAGACAACTTGAATCCAACCCTTTTTTCTTATTCTTTTAAAATTAAATATTTTCAGCAGTAATGCCAATGATTATAGAGTATCAGTAATGGATTGTTAAAATATTAATATTCAGTACTTCATGTATAGAAATTATCAGTGAATTCTATTGTTTAGTTCCAAATATTTAAAAATATTACTTATTTGAATAATGACCACCATTATAGAACAATGCATAAACTTTTTTGTATGTGACTTGGGATGAAAGTCTAAATGCTAGCATTCATATTTACATTTTAATCTATATTTTTCTTCTGGAACATTATTAGTAAATTTTGAGATTGTAGTACTTTTGACCCAGTCATACATGTACAGAGGTTGGACTATGAGTTAATTAAATATGAGTTAATAATATATTATAAGGAAATTATTGTCCTTATTACAGTTATTAGGTAGTTACTCAAATTATAGCTTGAAAGGAATGCAGAGCATGGAAAACTCAGGATTAAATTATGCATTTGAACCTTAGGCCAGTTTTTACTGTAGAGACAGTTTGCTGCTAAAAGAGAAATTGTATGTCATTGAAATTAAATGCTTTTCTGGGGGTGGAAGATTCCAGTTTTTAATGAAATTACTGAGTGTGGTGTAGTGAAATGATTAAAATCTGTATTCCGGGAATGTGGCAGGGAAAAAAAATCAATAAGTGCTAGCACAGCTTTGCTGCTCAATGTGAATCCTGAGAATGAAATAAACTACTACAAAAATAATAATTAAAAACATATCAGCACATTAATTTATTTAGCATCAGTCTCCTGAGACATCATCTTCACTAATTTTTAGCATACATTTTACTATGTAATGAGCAGCCTTCTTTTCAGATATCCCTATTAGACAGGCAGTATTTCTGCCCTTCCCCCAGTGCTCCTGCATTGCAATCATTGTACTTGCACTTATTATGTTACAAATGACCGAGGTAAGGCTGACATTCTCAGTGCATGCAAAAAGACCTAGTCTGCCAAGCCTTTTTTTCCTAATGAAGCAGCTTTGTGAAATCTCCCCATGTGTTAATACTAATGAAGATTCTCCAGCACAATTAAAATCACAGCCAGTGGCTGAAGAGGAAACATAAAACAATAGCATCTTTTATGATACATTTATCCAAATATGTATGTATAAAATACACATATATGGTCAAATTATTCTCCTATAGCTTAATTTTTACTTGCTCTTCATCCTGTAAATTAAATTATGTAATTTTTAATTATATGAATTTTGATACTTTGTTGGGTTCCAGAGGAAAAAATGCTACCTCAATGAACTTTTAAAAAATTACCTATATGCATGGGTAATAAAGTGTTACCAAGGTTAAGGCCTTTTTTAAAAAATCGTTTTTAGGAAGCTATAGTGGTGCCGGTGAGGAGTGTGGTGTACTTTACCTTTAGTTTAACTTGATTTGTTGCGGGATGTGGGAATTGGGGTTAGGGGAGTGGAAGGGTGAAAACGGAGAAAGTTGGAAGAGATTCTGGTGGTAGACAAATAGCATAACCTCGTGTGTAGTTTAAAGATGGAGCGATGGGCTACCAGTCTTACTCATAACTTTATTTTTTAAGAAGTGTTCAATTCCTACAATTAACTATGTTTTTTTCTAACCTCTCAGAAACTGGGCGGGGGGGGAACTATCGCGATTACTTTTTACAGTTCGTACTTATAACTTTAAATGATTTACTATTTTAACGTCTTTCATTTAAATTTTATTTTAACTCAATGCATAAACATTACAGCTAGTTTAACTTGAGCGTGGAAGGGCAGTAGCATTTTATCCCAGGACCATCTTGCGTCCTGCTTTTTATTTTGAGTCCTAATATCCACAAATTCCGGGTATATTAATTTAGTTTGTTTGTAGACTTCAACAGAATTGAGTTTAGGAACAAAAAAGTTTAGGTGGAGATGGTTAACTTATGCTCCCTATTTTCCAGTTTTCATTTTTTAAAAATTAAGTTATCCTGTTTTCTGTCCTCTCTTCTTTTAAAAGCAAAACAAAACATTTTAAGTTTCTTAACTTTTTCCTGGGACAAGGAACGGGACAAACTCAAAGCTACAGAATTCTTGGAAAGAAGCAACCCCCTCCCTTGGCTCCTTTAAGTAGCTGATAGGTCATTTATTATTGGAACTGAAATGGTATAAACAATTCTCTCTCCTTTTTTCCTTGTTAACAGCAACTTTCATTGTTAGAGAGAGGAGAGAGAGAGAAGCCTTGTTGGTTGACGTCACTTGGTTCATGAAGCCTTCGCCTAGAAGTGAAGCTGCTGAACAAACCTTGAGAAGAATCATCTCCTGCTTCAATCTGCTGCTGGATAGGAACTAATCAGAGAGAGGCGGAAGACGGAGAAGGAGGGAGTCAAGGGCTTTCCCGATCACAAATCTCACCTCCACTCCAACTCTCTTTATACTTTTCTTGCGGAAATAATAATAGAAATAACGAGGTGGTGGGGTTTCCAAAAATCTTAACCTTCGACCATCTGGGGAAGGCAAAAATCCTATCCACCGCAACTCTCAGTTCGAAAGTAAAGGTGAGTTTAAAATCCTCGGGTGTGAGGGGTGTGGGTGAAGAAAATTCCAAATGTGATAATGCCGGTTGAAACAGAAAAGGACAAACTGCGCTCCTGCGAACGGAGGACTCCGGAGTTGCTATCTGGAGGCGCCCGCCCTGCCGCCGTGTTTACCCTCGCCGGTCGGTGTCTCTTTGTTGTGCTGGCTGGAAGGCTGAGGTGGTTCTTGGGTCCCGAGTGGAGTTTGAGGGAGGAGGACGCAGAGGACGCGGTCCTGGGTGGGAGGTAGGGGGTGCGGTCTCAAGAGAACGTAAACTTTATTCCTGGCAGCCGGTGCGGGACTTCGGTCTAGGAGGGCCGCGGGCCATGCTCCCCCGGCCTGGGCAGGCGCTGCCGCCGCCGGTCCGCCTCCTTTGTGCCGGCCGCCTTTCTCGGCCGCCGGCTTCGCGTCTCCTTCCTCCTCCCCTTGGGCTTCTAGAGCTCAGGTCGCCGCCAACAGTTTTGCTTCTTAAAAAACAACCTCTGTCAGCGTCGCGATCGCCGTTCCTATTCCGGAATATCCGCTGCTCCCTCACTCCCTGCTGGGGTAGTTTCGAGATTGCTCCCCCCACCACACCCCCGTCCGCCTACTGCTGCCCTTTTTTTGCCTCCGCCCCCTCTTCCCTCCTGGACTGATGAGCTGCGTCGGCCACCCCTACTCCCCAATTCGGGCCTCTTTTGCGTTCCGTGTGTAGCTTGAGGCTCTAGAGTTCACTGAAAATGAGCGGAGGTGGGGGGTGGGGCAGGCGGGACTGGGGAAAGACCTGGATACTTGGGAAGGTCTGAGTCGGAACGCAGAAGGGTTGAGGAACGTTGCTTCTCACACTGTAATGTCTGTAAATTGGTCTCATCTCCTAGCAGTTCTTCCCCGGGAACGGCCGCCAGCTCGCAACTCTCCTGCTTCCCTCTTTTAATCTTGTCGCTCCTCCTCCCCCTTTCCCTTTCGCGGCTCCCCTCCCTTTAAACTAGTTCCACGAACCCCAGAATTGGGATTGGGAAGAGAAGGAAGTGTTGGAAGCGTCAGAGCTGGCCTTGCTGTTTGGGAGATTTTTCTCTTCTTTTCTTTCTCCCTCTGTATTTATCTTTTGTGTGTTGCTTCCTTATAAAGAGGGAAGCAGCTGCAGTCCTTGGCCGAGTTGTTGAAATTTATCCCTTTGTGTATATTACAATATCCTCCATTTTTTTCCTGTCCTCTAAACAACAAGCGTTTCGCCATCTTGGGCAGTTTTAATTCCCAAGTCTCTCTTTTTTTTATTTTTTAGGAAGGGAAAAAAGCCTTAGAAAGGGAAAAAGTGTGTCTGGATGAGGTTCGAAGTTTAGGGATTGTTCAGGGGCCCAGTGACGTCATGTAAACTTTATCGAGAAATTTTCCCAAGAGTAAATTTTTCGCTTAATTCCCCCCTCCCTCGTTTTAAAGGATCCTGTAACTTACGGTTAACGATTAAGTTATGTGGCTTATTTTTATGGTTTGCTCTCAAAATGAATCGACGAAGTCTGCACATTTTATGTTTTGGTAACAGGTGGAAAATTATGTGCAAAAATGGTATAAACTTTTTGTGCCGTTTGGTATTTTCCTAGTTTTTGTGTGCGTGTCTTTTATTCTTTAAAGATTTCAAATGTTATTTGCAATCAGAATATTCCTTTTCTTATTTGCTCAACTCTCCCCTATGGATTTTTCTTTAATTAGCTTGGTTAATATTTAGGTACGTTTATTTTACATTATCTAGCTCCTCTTTTGTAATCAGATGCTCTGTTTTTTGTATTTTTTTTACATTTTGAAAAGATATAACTACTGGAAATACCTCTAGATACTGGATACTTTCAGAATTTAGTAGTAGATATTAAGTCAAACAATTAGCAAGAATGTAGAGTATTTAAAGGGCAGAATTGATTTTAAAGGTATTTTATAATCTCTATCTATAAACTTTGTGTCGGCCATATGAAAAGATAAACAAACAAAAAAAAAACACCCCAGTGTTTTAATTTGCTTCTCTAAAATAGTTTTTAACCTCACAAAAGTTGATCTGGTCACATGACCAAACTTAATGATACACTGACTAGTATATAAATAAGAAGCACTGTAAATTGAGTGGGAAAGTGAAATTCTGTCTCCTGTAGTCATTTTCAGTCAGCATATTTACATCTCTTCTAACAAGGACATGAAACTGTCTGTATTTAATTTGCATTCTCTTTGTCTTCTGGGTTGGGGAAAAACATTGACTACAATTACCTTAAAAAAAAAAACTAATAGAAACAATTCTGAATATGTTGAAAGGTTTGTCTAACACATAAAAACTTACGTTGTATGTAGTGTGTTTTTATTTCTGTATGTAGCAGTCTTCTTTGGTCTTATCTGCTATTTATCTAGGAATTTGCTTTATGTAAAATGCTATATAGAAAGCTTGACTGAATTGAATGTCTGCCATTTGTGTGAATTGTAGGTAGGTGAAAAATGTTTAAATAGTTAAAAGCACATAGAACAGATGGTTCTAAATTATACATGCAACAAAGGACTAGAAGATTTGGCAGATTATAAATGGCAAGCAACAGAGGATAAGCAGTTTAAGAAAATGGTAGTTAAGTACATTTGATGTCTCACACCTATTGTAAACACTGTACATATTATTGTCACTGCTATTTAATCAATAATTTAGGCAATATTAAGATACTTATATGCTTCAGATAGAAAAAAGTAAGATTTTACAAATATTTGAAATTAGTGTTTGAATGTAAAATTATTTTAAGCCCATTTGATGAATGAGTCTATTTTTTAAAGAAAATCAGATCATATGCTTTAAAAACAGGAAGTTATTTATGAGAACTTAATATCGTTGTGTTCATATAATGGTTTGGAGAGAAACAGGAGTGGGGACATATTTTAGAATCCAGATAATAGTATCTTTACTGTTCTCATATGTTAAACTAGTGCTGAACTATAGTAACATTTACTCTTTCAAGCACTAATGAAAAAATATTTTTGACTGCTCAGTTTTAGAAATGCATTCATTAGAATACTGTTGGCATCATTTACTAAATACTTATTAAAAAGGAAGGATATATTTTAGTTTTAATTTTTGAGCTTTATATACAACATTATGATACTGATTTTACTTGATGAACATAATTTACTCTGAGTTTTTTAAATGTAAAGATTTTTATGTAGTTTTTGCCTTTTTGGAAGAATCTCATATTTAATTATATTTAACATTTTCAAAAATTTAGAATAACAAAATATTCAATTGGTAGAAATTTGTTTTTGTTTTTTAAAGCCATTCATTTAAAATGCATATAAGACTGTAATGGAAACCTTGGATTTTTAATTCTGTTGCCCTTTCTCCCATTTCTTTGTTTGCATGTTTATTGTAGAACTGCAGTGTAAAGGAGCAGATGTTTTGCCAAACATCCTGATGTGTTGCTTTTTCTTATGGGAGTGCATAACTGTTCCTTCTGATGCATCAACTTGACAGCTGGTTGATTTCATGGAGCTGCTAAGAAGCCATTAGTGGTGTCATTGAATTGAAACAGAACAGTCACTCCCAGCTTGAACTGCAATTGTTAATGTCTTTGTTGCTACTTTTGTGTTACTATACAAGATGTAGGATATCACAGTTGCCTGAAAGTTCAAGATTTCTGTCTTACCTCCTTGAATTAGTGAAGGTGTATGTTGGAGCTTGATTACTTTTAGGTTTAAAGATTTCTCAAAGAAGAGATTTTAAGTTGTAGTTTCTGAGTTTTTTAACTAGTCATAGTCAGAATTGCCAAAAAAAGAAATGTGACTTAGCACAAAGTAATATGGTGATTTTGACTCTTCAATGAAATTATATCATTAAGTTTTAATTATTTTTAATGTACTTGATTTCCTGAGGTATTAATTAAATTACCTAGTTTGGTATTTTAAATTTTTTGATTACATAAAATTAAATATTTGTACCATAATATTTTAACAATATTGTGCTTCATTTAATAAATACTGACTCATTTGGTTAAATATTTCTTTAACCTCTTGTTGCAGGAGATAATCAGAAGAGAAAAATAATTACCGGTAGACAGTTTTGTGTTTAATTTTCCTTTATAATGAGGCAAAATTCACAAAAACTATGACCTAAAATAGTTTACTAGTAGCTATTTAATGATTTTTAAAATTGAAATTATATTTTTATTGTTATAATAACTTTTATCGATAGTTTCAGCTATCACACTGTGGTACTAAAATGGTGTCTCATCGGTGCCTAAGTATTTTCTAGTTTTTCTAACTATTTCCCTGGGTTTTTTGGTGGGAGGGGAGATGGAAAGGAGGAAGAAGGAAGAATAAAGAGTGATAACCGAAAAAGAAAAACATATTTTAAAAAAGTTCATGTAAAAAACTTTAGGATGATGAGATTTAAGGATATCATGTAGTTTATTGTTACTATGTTAAAAGACTTCTAGTCCCAGTATTTATTGATTTTTAACTTTTAGATATGTAAATATGTTAGCCATTTAAACAATTCTTAAAAGAATATAAAATTTATAACATATTTAAAATAGTTTGCCCTTAAAAAAATACCTAAAATGTGAAATTGATCAGAATATATAATTTGTTCAAGACTGCCTGTATAATATGAACAAATTGTTAGCCCAACAATATATTTTTGAGTGATTCCAGAATTATGGTTTCCTGAAATTATAAGTTTATATAGATACTTTCCTTTTAAATAAGTCCTACATTACTGTGATTAAAGGTAAGATTTATATTCAGGTAATATGCTTTCTCAATTCTTTTTACATACAACTCCTTAAAAAGAAAATCATTCTATTACTTTAGACCGTCACTCAATTTTTAAGAAATATGTTTACTGATATTTGTGTGAAGACAGATATCAATATAAATCAAATTATGGTAAATTGAGTTGTGTGTTAAATGTAAACTATTTTTTTAAAAAGGAATTTCAATGCTTAGTCCATTTTAAGAGATAATATAGTCTTAATTGTAGTGCAAATAAGCATTCTATAATTTAAGTAGGAATTTTTAGGCATTGGGTTTTTTAAAGGAAGGTAATTCTGAACAGAAGGGTCATAAAAAGTTTAAACTTTGAGTCATAAGTTTTCCTGTTGACCATACTACCTTTGAAATTATGAATGATAAATATACTTAATTTATTTACGACTGCATATGGAGTTGTAAATATTGGCAACATCTTTGCTGAAAGCAGGCAAATTAAATGAATTTACATGACTTTTAAATCTGTTTTGAGTGCTATTTGATTTGTGGTAAGTCATAATTGAGTTTGAAATGTAAAATATTTAATAGTCTGGATATTTGTAAGTTAAACATTGGGTTTTTAAAATTAATAGGCTTTTATAAGAATATGAGGTGAAATACAGTTTTAATCCCACATATTTAAATTTTTACTGTATAAGAGTATTTCAATTTGTTTTTAAACATAAAATTAATGCTTTTAAAATAGTTTTTATAATGTATAACATCTGGCCTATACTTTGACTTTTCAATACCTTTCATTCAAATAAAATTTTGAGTATTGGGGATAATAATAATAAAGGAAATATAAATATTAACCTTTACTAATTTTTTGTGTGCACATGTGTGCATGGATATATAAGAAAAAGAAACATTTGGTTTGAAGATAATTATTGCATTGGTACTTCAGCTATGTGTAGACATAATTGTGTGTTTTTCCTGTTTTCTCCTCCTAACACTTTTCCACAAACATGCACTCATTAATCAAAGACAGTGCACTCCTGCTGAGGGCAGAGAGGTTCATCAAATTGGCAGTCAGTTTGGTGTAAAGAACGGTGTACTGAAGCTCTTAACTCACTAGGACATAAATAAATCTAAGGTCTTTGTATGCAAACCCTGGAGGTTAATACTGTATAATTCAACGTCCTGTCTTTGTTTTTATGATTGATGTTTTTAAATGTTTCGAGCTTGATGCAAGTCTTCTAGTAGGTCAGGTCTGACAATCTGATTGGCTGTAGTAAAAAAGCATTAGGGTTGTCAGAAGGACTTTGAGTATGCTGCAGAGATTTTGATTTTTTTTCCTACAAGATCATTGTCATATTGCCTGAGCTGTTATAGGAATGTACCAATGATTGACATTCCCTGCTGTGATAATGGACCTAGTGCATGAAATGCCAATAGTTTGGTCCTATTTGTTCCGAAGCTTACTGCTATTTGTATCCTTAACAGAGCTAACATGTAGAACAAGCAAAACTACTGGGATTTCTCTGTAGAAATAGTGCTGGGATTTGGCTTTAACATGAATTGGTTGCATATTCATAATTTAAGAACAGCTGGTTACAGCAAGCACATAGTCATTTGCAAGCTATTATAAACCATTCCACTCACACATGGAGCCTGCGCTTGGTGATTTTTTTATTTTTTTATTGATCTACCTGCATTTAAAATCTGGTCACTACTGCTGCAGAAGCTCTTCATTTTAGCTGTGTTTGCAACACAGAACAGCTTCAATTTTAAATATTTAATTTAAACTTAATGCTGAATAAAAGAAGAAGCTTTGAAGGAAATTAAATGTAAGAGGTCATGTCTTCCTATCATATATTTAATCTTGGCCAGAACGAACCAACCAAACAAACCTATATTACACAAACATTGTAATTTTTTGAAAATATGTTTTATGATTTTGTCCATAGATAAATAAACTATCTTTGATTTTAAAATATTGGTAATTATATTTTACTAGCTATATATATTAATAGTTTTGGGAAACAACATTAACACTGAATTGTGATTAATTAGTCTGTAAAACAGTGTCATCTGATATGTAGAAAAGTGGTAATACTTTTAGCTTATGAGTGGTGTAAAGCAAGATAGAAAGGAAAATTGACAGTACTTCATAAATGGATTAGAATAATTTTTAAGAAGGCATCTAATGAGGAATCTCCTTTGCTTTTGGGTCACTTCTGGAACAGTAAGCATAGTTGTGCTCTTATAATATTTGAATGGTATATATAAGTTAGTCTAGCTATAATAGTTTCCTGCGTGTTGTCAATAGTGACTGTAAGGAGAGAGGAGAAAAACCTCTGTATTCTAAGCTTTCAGTGAGAACAATGTAAGGAGAAAATGTTAAATACTATTTCAGATATCCTTTTAAAGAATCACAGGGATCTATACATTGATTTGTGTATGTTAAAATAAGTGGATACCTGAGTGATTTATGATAATGGATTTATACCCAGTTTTCCACACGTGGTGTTAGGTTCACATGTGCTTGTATGTGTTTGTCTCCACGCTAGATGATAAAGTAGCTCTCAACACTTCAAGGTTGAGTACCAGTCCTAAGAGTGTATTTTACTCTTTCTTGGCTTCACAAATGGCTGGATATGTTGGTACTATAACAGAATATATGGCCAAATTTAATCTAGCTGATACTAGGCTGTACTTTTTTTAAATAATAAATTCAAAGGTTATTAAAGGAGGATGTGTTGCATTCTAGTTTTGAGTTGCTTAGGATCATAACTTTATATACAAGTTAACTTGCCATTACTTGAGGTTACGTCAGTCATATTGTGAATAATTCTATGTTCTTTTCTTCTCTCCCTTTTAACTGTTGTCTTTTCAGTTATTTCCCTGCTCTTTAGCATCTCATACAGAATAAGCAGAGGAAATAAAAGGAAGTAAAATTCAAATAAATCTAGTTTTCCCCATATTCCCTACTTCTTGATAAGTCAGATGGAGAGAATTTCTTAGTTTTTTGCTAAAATGAAAGTTTGAGATTTTATTTATCTGCCTTTTCTGGTTCTCATTACAACAGATAATTATATTTAGAAAAGAAAAAGAACGAGTGAATGGGCTGAGTTTTTTTATGTACTGTATTAATAAAATAGAAAATATTTAGTCATTGTTTGAAAAATGAATTGACTCAATTATACCAGCCACAGGAGAAACGCAGGTATTTGATACACTTTTAGTGGTCTTATATTAATAATGGGAAAAAAAGCAGCTACCTTCATTCTGCATGTTTATATTGCATGCTGTTTCCAAGCACACCCTTGGGGAACTATGGATAAAAGTTTATGAGAGTTCAGAATTAGAGAAAGGTGGCTTCTGCTTGGAATAATTAGGAAATCCTCTTTGGTTTAGGTAGCATTAAACTACGTCAAGAATGAGTAAACTTTGCTGTGCTTGGTGGCTCACACCTTTAATCCTAGTGCTCTGGGAGGCCGAGGCAGGAGGATGGTTTAAGTTCAGGAGTTAGAGATCAGCCTAAAAAAAAAAAAAAAAAAAAAAAAAAAGAATGAGTAAACTTTGAATATTCAGAGATCAGGAAGAAAAGATTCAAAAGAAAGCATGAGCCCC
This sequence comes from Propithecus coquereli, assembly GCF_000956105.1. Taxonomy (NCBI): domain Eukaryota; kingdom Metazoa; phylum Chordata; class Mammalia; order Primates; family Indriidae; genus Propithecus; species Propithecus coquereli. The sequence continues at coordinate 692,605 of NW_012150729.1, read as the reverse complement.
ATATAGAACAAATACATTAAAGCTAGTCCATTGGGCATCTGGGATGGTTCTGCAACCTATTATTTTTATGTTTATTTTTTTTTTTGAGACAAAGTCTCACTGTGTCACCCCAGCTAGAGTGCAGTGGCGTGATCATAGCTTACTGCAACCTCAAACTCCTGGGCTCAAGCAATCCTCCTGCCTCAGCCTCCTGAGTAGCTGGGAGTACAGGCTCATGCCACCACACCCACCTAAGTTTTTCTATTTTTATTAGAGATGGGGTCTCACTTCTGTTCAGGCAGATCTTGAACTCCTGGCCTCAAGGGATCCTCCTGCCTCTGCCTACCAGAGTGCTAGGATTACAGGCATGAGCCATGGCATCGGCCTCTGCAACCTTTTTGAGGTCACCCCAACCCATACCTCTTCCAAAAGAAAATGTCCTGGGACCTGTCTCTTCCTCCATTACTTTCAAAATTGACTGCTTGAATTTCTCTGGAGAAGGTGGGTTAATCAGTTTCAAATCATCTATTTCAATGATAGGCTTGTTTGTGGAGGCCATGTTAAAACCAACAAAACTGCCCTTTCTGGTCAGAGGTATTCAAATCTCTTTTATGTGAGATTAACCAGAACCTCTCCTTTATTCTTTGTTCTTTTCTTATGCTTTTGTGAATGGTTTTTCTTGAAACCTAATGCATGATCACACCTGCTAAGAACATTGAGTAGAGAGCAGAGGGGTATCACCTCTGTATCCCTTTTCTCAACGATGGCTGTGAGTCAAAAAAACGCTTTTACTTCTTTTAGTTCCTTTGGATGAATGGAGAATACAGGGAGACTGTTGGACTGCCAATAATAGCCATATCGATAAGGACAAAAAGCAACAAAACTCGTAGTCCCTACTTTCAATAACACCAGTACTGGATTTCACTAAAAATAGAGAGTACAAAAAAGGAAAGATTCAAAAATTTTTCAAAACACAAATGCACAAAAGGTCTTTTACATAATGTCTTGGCCAAGGACAATAAATTTCAGTGATTAGACTTTCCTAACTTCATTATTATCACATAATAATAATGAAATTTATTATTACTGCATAATTTAATGAGATTTGTTTCATTTTCTTTATTTGCAATATTGTGATGAACACTTACTTGTGAGAGACTTATCCCTTAAAACTTTTACATAATCACATACAAATGAGTTTTGAGGTAAATTAAAGGTGGAAAATAGTGGAAATAAAAGGCTATCTAGTGTCTAAGTTTAGATAGAAGCCACATGAACTATCTTTTCTGGTTTCCATAATGACATGGTTGTTGAAACATACTTCTGATCTTCTCAGTAAAAGTATTATTGTTAACATAAACCAGGGGTGGGGAACCTGTGGCCTTCTGGATTCCCAAGTGCAGGCCCTCAACTGAATCCAAACTTCATAGAACGAATCCCTTTATTAAAGGGATTCGTTCTATAAAATTTGGATTACGTGAAAAGGCCACACTCAAGGATCCAGAAGAAACCATTATGGTGACGGAAGAAACAGCAAAACCCATCTTGAGCATTTGGAAAGTCAGGAGCAGCCTGTAAGTCACAGGATGTCGTTTTACTCCCTTTATGAGTTGTTAGTTGCTGAAAGAAATAGGATCTGTAAGGCAGTAGTAACTGACAGAGATGTGAGTCAAACCTCTTTATTTTAAAAGAGGGGTTACTGTAGAGATAAAGGAATTATCCTTAGAGGGAGGGAGTGGGCAGTAACAACCAAAAAGGAGACAAACAACTTTAAAGAAGGTTTTTAAATGCAGTTAGGAGTGGAACATTGTTATAGGAAAGTATCAAGATTTGGCCCATGGTGGTCTAAGTATTTTAGCATTAAATTCCTGTGCATTATTATTAATATTTTCAGCAGCTTGTCAAGAAAATAACTTATCTGTAATCATACCTTGAGGATTTGAAGTAGAAGTTGAAGGGTTAGGGAAGGGCAGTGTAAACAGTAAACAGTTGGTCCAGGAAGAACATGTGATAACTTTGGACAGTTAGATAAAAGCTCTTCACCCTTTCCCCTCCAGAAAGCCTGTTCTTAGGTATACTTGCCAAAACTTGCAAAAGCAAAGAATTGTTTTAAACAATGTGTAAATGTTTTTGTATTATGTGTGAAATGGGAAGGTAGGAACAAGGCATGCTGGGGGGAGGGAATAGCTAAATTGAAAGTGACCAGAATTTTACTGTTTTTTAATTTTTTAATTTAAGTTTTTTTCTTCTTTTTTCTATATATATGGTCTCACTATGTTGCCCAGGCTAGACTCGAACTCCTGGGCTCAAACGATCCTCTTGCCTCAGCCTCCCGAGTAGCTGGGACTATACAGGTGCGTGCCACTGTACCCGGCTGTTTTTCTTTTTTTTTTTTTTAAGTGTTCTATGACATAGTAACTTATATTTGACCTCTTTTGTTTTAATTTTACTATGAGACCCCTTTTGTGGAATAGATTTTTTTGGCAACTTTTTTGCAATTATTTTATTCTTTCCATGTAGCATTTGATATGTCACAGCTGAAGTTTGGCAGATGCCAACTAAATTAATTACATGTACCTGGGTAAAAATGTATGTTTGTGTATTTATAATCTTAGAATCTTAGCACTTCACAATGATTCTACAGTTACCCGTGGAAACAAATAAAAATCACTTATCAGTTTCTCATGTATAGTACGATCGTGATATGCTAACAGTCCCTTATTAGGTATTAGTAATTAGTTAAATAAATTGATCATTAAATCGAGAATAAGAATTAAGTCAGCATCTATTTCCTAATAACTAGAAACAATTCAAAGTGCCCCAAAGTAAAATACATGGCTCATATGTTCAAGGAGTTCATAATTTACTTAGGGAGAAAGGGTATACACAGAGTAAAGTTTCATCTTTTGTGATTTTTAACTCACAAAAATTCAATTATTTATATCAGGAAAAAGTTGGGGCTGAAGAAGGAAGGCAATTTCAATAGCCATCATTCACTCAATGAACTTATGCTCCAGGCAGGATACATGAGTCAGGTGCTGTCTGTTCCTGGATGGTGAAGGGGATCAGAATATATCACCCCAAAATATGCCCCTTTGGTATATGGATTATTTTGAGCTGAAGGCAATTAGAATCAAGGTGCAGAAAGAAGCCTTGAAGCTTCCCTTATCTGACTAAAAGCAGAAACTTCTGAGAAATGAGGACTGCCATAAATCCCTTCTCCAGGGGAATTTTATGACCATGAAGAAGACAGAAAGTCAGCACTGAGATGAGTCTGCACAAACAAACATTTCTAAAATAACCTTTATCCTTCATTAGTTTCCTCATACTATTTACCTTTCCACAATTTACTGACCCTAAAAGTCCCAACCCCCCACCCCTTTCCTTTGTCTAGTGACTTCACAATTTATTACCCTTTGTTAAAATGGTTTATAAGCCTCTGAGTCTAACTGCTTCTTTGGGTTTTTATTTCTTTGCCGTGAAGACCCCATGAAATGCAAAAATATTAACATCAATAAAAGAAACATAAGGATCTCCTGTTACTCCATCTTTTGTCAGTTTAATTTGTAGGTCCCCAGAAAGAGAACCTGAAAGGGAGAAGAAAAGGATTATTTTTCCCCTTACAGTTCGTCTCAGTGTGAGCATCTTACACTAAGTCTGACACTCAAGTCTTAATATAAATACTTTTTGTATGAATTTTTTATATTATGACTCCTAAATGCCCCCCAGCTATAGGTATCTGGAGCTCAACTACATAAATGATGTCTATTTCAATGCTTATAATTAAACTGGCTGTGTTGGACTTATTGAGAGACAATATTTAGGTATCCAATGTGGTACCATGTTAAAGATAATATTTGCTATATTTTAATACAACCTGCTGACTAGAACCTACTCCACCACTCCTAACCTAATAAGATAAGCCTCTACTGTATAAGAACACAACAGGGTTCAGGATAGTTTATGCGCCTAGGTATTGCTATTGGTATCCCAAAAATATTTTTTAAAAGTTAGTTTGCAATTAAAAGGGTTCAAACAATTAAAAGGATGATGGAACTTGAGCTGAGCCTTGAAGGAAGTAAATATTTTAGCTTAGAATGGCAACCTGAACAAAGGAGAGGATGTAGGGAAATCTATCCACCTAAAATTTGTTTGAAAATAGTGGGAGGTAGGCCAAGCATTGTGGCTCACGCCTATATTCTAGTATTCTGGGAGGCGAGATGGGTGCATGGCTTGAGGTTAGGAGTTTGAGACCACCCTTAGCAAGAATGAGACCCCGTCTCTACTAAAAATAGAAAAAAATTAGCCAGGTTTGGTGGCATGTGCCTGTCTGTAGTCCCAGCTATTTGGGAGGCTGAGACAGGAGGATCATTTGAACCCAGGAGTTTGAAGTTGCAGTGAGCTATGATCACGCCACTGTACTGCACTCTAGCCTGAGCGACAGAGTGAGACTCTGTCAGAAAAAAAAAAAAAGAAAGAAAGAAAAAGAGAGAGAGAGAAAGTAAGCAAGAAAAGAAAATAGTTGGAGATAAAGTTAGTAAGGGGAATTTGGATTAATGAATAGATTTAAGTAGAGAGGTGACATGATTAAAAAGTTGTTTTAGAAAGATAGGTTTGGACAGGTACAATGCACACTATCTGGGTGATGGGCACACTTACAACTTTGACTCAAACTGTACAAAAGCAATTTATGTAACCAAAATGTCTGTACCCTCATAATACTCTGAAATAAAATAAAATTAAAAAAAAAAAAGAAAGATAGGTTTGGAAGAAATCTGTTGAATGTATTACCTAATAAGAATAGGCTATTAAAAGAAAGACCATTGATTTATTGAGTAAATTACAGTGACAGGTGGTAATGACTAGACTAATAGCAATGTGAATGGGCAGAAGGATAAATATGAGGGACCTAATAATTTAAAGTAATGGGATTGGCTGATTTGGGGAGGTAGGAGACTGTATTACCTTACATTCAAGTCTGTTTTATACAATCATAATAAAATTTGATGTAGTCAAACACTTAATTTCCTCTTTTCAGATGATTAAAATGAGAACTGGAACTATTGGCTGTGGCTTACCACTTGCCAGCGGTTAGGCATTCTTTCTAATACATCATACAGTTTCATAATGAGTTAGTTAGCTTAAGACAAACTCTCATCTGTTTTGTAAACCCTTCTACTTCCCTCCTGATATATCACATTATATATAGATGAATAATCACACCCACCTAGCCTAATCTTTTTCATTTGTATTTGTGTTTATTGCTCTGTATATGTGTGTGTGTGTTTATACCATTGCCAAATTACATTGGTTTCTGAAAACCACTGGGCGATAGGAGGCAGCATGTTGTAAACATATTACAGACATACCATACTTGTTATGGATCCCTGAGTATAGCCTTTCGTGACTCCATGATTTTGCATATGATGTTCCCTGTTTGCAATTCTTGTTTTCTCTCTTTTTGCTTGGTAAAATCCACTTATCTTCTAATACTCTTCGCTTTTGTGTAATCTTCTGAACCTTCTACCTCTCTGCAGGATTATCTGATTCTTCACCAGTAGTTCTGTGTGCTAATGGTAGATCATGTGGTTGTTTGTATAGATTCCTTCTTTCCTTGCCTCCTTCTGTTATAAATAATGCTTCAGTGAACACTTTTATGCATAATGCTTTTATTTTTTGTTGTTTGACATTATTTTCATAGAATTCCGAAAAATGTAATTACTGGGTCAAGAGCTGGAAGTACTTTAAGGCTCTCGATATATGTATTGCCAACTTGGCTTTTGAAAGGATTTTATGAATTTATATCTCACAGCAATGTATAGCTGTATCTATTTTACCACACTTTCATTGGATTGGTTATTTTCATCATTTTTATTGCTTGCCAATTCCATTGCAAAAAAATGGTATCTTATTTAATTTGCATTTCTATGACTAGAGTAAGTACTTTTCAGTTTCTTAACCTATTGTATTTCTATTTCTCTTTTGTGATTTATCTTTGACATTTGACTGTTACTGCATTGGGATTTTAGTATATTTATTATTAGCTAGTTATAAATTGTTTTAAGTATTAATGGTATTATACTTTTATTATATTTTATTTACAATAGTCATTTTGCATTTTAACATTTTTTATGTAGAGAAATGTAATATATTAACTTGTCAATTCTTTAGATTTTTAAATAATTTTTTCCATTTTTAAGTTTAAAAATCCCTTCCTTGCCAAAGTTTTTGTAGTTATTTCTCATGTTATTTTATTTTATTTTTTGACATTTAATTCTGCATTTCTTTCTGCTGCTAAAACTGTCCTTTTATGCCCATGTTAAGGCCCAACTTTCCATCAACACTTATCTATATCACATTTCTGTGTTATATTATATATGCTAAAATCTCTATTATAGGCAATGTTGAACTGGATAACTAAAGGTCAGCTTTTTAAAACATTGTTTTTTTGTTGTAGTTTGGTTTCAACCTCTTGTGATAGGAATCTTTCTAAAAAATATTAATTTTACTACATACACTGAGAACACTAAAAATACATTTTCCTTGATGAGGTAGGGGTATCATCCTGGTAAGTAATTCTGTTACCTTTTAGATGCCTGAATTGAAACTATTTGAATATCAAAATATCATATTGTATCCCATAAATAAACACAATTATGTGTTATTATGTGTCAATTAAAAATAAAAAATAAGAAAGGAAAACAAAAGCTATTTGAGAGTATAAGTTGGAATTTTAAAAAATAAATTCTCATATCCTCTTACATATTTGTGTCATTTGCTTGTTTATGATAAAAGTGTACGTGCAGGCCAGGTGCAGCAGCTCACGCCTGTAATCCTAGCACTCTGGGAGGCTGAAGCGGGAGGATGGCTTGAGGTCAGGAGTTCGAGACCACCCTGAGCAAGAGCGAGACCCCGTCTCTCCTAAAAATAGAAAAATTAGCCGGGCATGGTGGCACGCACCTGTAGTCCCAGCTACTCGAGAGACTGAGGCAGGAGAATTGCTTTAGCCCAGGAGTGTGAGGTTGCTGTGAACTAAGCTGATGCCACTCTAACCCAGGCGATAGAGTGAGACTCTGTCTCAAAAAAAAAAAAGCGTATATTCAGCTCTAAAACTTGCCAGTTATTCTTTCTTACGATTAATCATATTCATTGTCCTTTGACTTTTTAAAAATCAAAAGTGTATTTTTCACTATAAAATATTCATAAAAGTTTTTAAAAATATGGAAAAGTTTTAAGATAAGAATTTCAGGGCCCCACACGGTGGTTCATGCCTGTTATCTTAGCGCTTTGGGAGGCCAATGGGGGGAGGATCACTTGAGACCAGGAGTTTGAGGTTATGATAAGCTATGATTGTGTCATTGCATTCCGCCCTGGGTGACAGGGCAGGACCCTATCTCAAAAAACAATGAAAAAAAATTCAAATGTCCAAAGTTCTGGCCGGGCACGGTGGCTCACACCTGTAATCCTAGCTCTCTGGGAGGCCGAGGCTGGCGGATTGTTTGAGCTCAGGAGTTTGAAACCAGCCTGAGCAAGAGCGAGACCCTGTCTCTACTAAAATTAGAAAGAAATTAATTGGACAACTAAAAATATATAGAAAAAATTAGCCAGGCATGGTGGCGCTTGCCTGTAGTCTCAGCT
>NW_012150729.1:674334-684571 GCF_000956105.1 Propithecus coquereli | reverse complement strand
GTTTCTGGGAAGAAAATGTGGGCTTGAAGATGATTTTCTTAATAATCAGAATAAAGATACAGGGGCAGAAAATATAAATCAGAGATTCTCTAAAAAGTGGTAAGAAATGAGTTCCAGACCCGTGTTACACCGATTGGCATTAACTGGAAGGAGGGGTACCCTTTCACTGTAACCAGAGTGAATGAGAAAGTGTGGGTGTTAGCGATGAAATTGGAGCTTCAGTGGAAAGAAATTTTAGAGTTTAGTTTCCAAATATGAGAGATTTTTCAATCAGAAATAACTCTGTTGCATTTTGAAAAAAAAGTTTTAATTTCCACTTTAAAAATGTAAATATGTGGGGTTTTGTTTTTTTCTTTTTTATGAAATAGCAGTTACAAGTAGTTTTGCATTTTATGTTTTTCATTTTATTAGCTCTTTTTATAATCATTTGGATTATATCATGGGCATTTTTTCATGTCCATGTTTTTAAACAGCATATCATAATTTATTCAACTACCCAATTTTATGACATTTAAGTTATTTTTTTATTGCAGTATATTATTATATAATGGAATAATATAACATCAAACATCCCTAGGCTTTTTGCATATTCCAATTTAATTCCTTAGTATTCATTCTTAGAGATGGAATTGCTGGGTCAAAGGACATGAATATTTTATATATATGTATTCTGGAAAATATTAACAACTGGTTTGTATATGTGGCAAAGGAACACTTATACAAACTTATTGTGTGTACTTTTTTCCTTGTGTAAATACCTCCACAATGGCCGCTTTCAATGCAACAATTTAATGCTATGGAACAGAGTTGGGAAGTGCAGTTGTACAATCATTATATACAATAGATGTAAATAACCTCTACAACATACATAATAATAAAATGTAGTAAAATAATTAGGAAGTGATGAGTTTCGAGTGTTTGTTACCTTACTTTTAATATAATTTATTGTAAGTTTACATAATTTGATTAATAATGATTGTGCTTAACAACTGGGTTGTGAAATCCCTGAAAATTTAACAGTGGACTCTTATGACCCCCACTATGAGCAAATTGCAACACACCACTGCTAGATTATCTTTTCTTTTCTCCTCTTCTTCCTTCCATCTGCCCCTCTCTTATTCTCATTTCTGATATGTATGGTGGAATTTTTTATCCCCAAATTGTTATTTCCATTATGGAAGAAATATGTGTATGGAAGACCAATGTATCTTTTTTTCAATTATAATTCTTATAATAGGTTTGTCTTGCTTTGACACTCAAATCTTTACCTTAGATGGAATCTATTTCAGTGAAAGAAGTGAAGTTTGGATTCCCAGCTTTATTTTTTTTCCCAGAGACTCTTCAGTTTTGCCCCAAACGCTGAGTAATTTGTACAATTTTTTTTCCATATGAGATCTTGCCATGTTGCCCAGACTGGTCTCAAACTCCAGGACTCAAGTGATCCTCCCACCTCAGCCTCCCAACTAGGGTAGGACTGTAGGCCTGTGCCACCGCACCTGGCTTGTACTGACTGTTGATTGAATTATTCCAGTCTTACTGTTTCTAATAATTTTTTGATTATCTAAGGTTTTCTGGATACATACTCATATATTATGCAAATAAAGATAATTTTGTTGCATGCTTTCAGTATCTGTGACTTTATTCTTCTCTGTAAAGAATAAAATTAAGTTGGCTAGTATTTAACACATTGTTAACATTGGGCACCCTTATCTTTTTTCTGACTTTGGAAATGATTCTAATACTTCATCTTCATCTATGATACTGCCTTTTGGTTGGTTATATGTATTCTAAAAGAGCATGTTAAACAAGTATCCGTCTATTTCTACTAAGACTTTTTAAATTAGGAAAGGAAATTGAATTGTATTAAATGCCTGGGCAACACCATAATGCTTGATGGCCTTCCCCATTTACTTCAGTGTTGTTTAAGGTCTTTGTTTGTTTTTTGTTTTGTGATTTGTGCTAGAGGTTTAGATGTTGATGGTTTTAAGTATTTGGAATAAGTGGCAAGGTGAACTGGGCAACAGGTAGTATAGTTTGGATATATTTTCTCCAAATCTGTTGAGATCTTTCCCTTGGGGCTCCTCTGATCCTGTGTATGAGGGTTGACTGCTGATTTTAGCAGTTTCCCTGGTTTGGGGAGAGCCTGGCACACCTGAGGTTGGGGGTGGGACAAGGGAGAGAACGGAGAGAATAGAATACTGTGGATTTTGAGTTTTGTATGGTAAGTTGGAGCTTATGTCTGCTTAGTCAAATTTGATCATCATGACCTTCAAAGCTGGCTCCTTCTCAACCCTAATGACAAGTTGGAAAAAATGAAAATGATAAGGCCAGAAGGGTAGCCCTTGATTTTTTTCTGCTATTTGAACATGAGTCCCAAGCTTTGTGATCCTCACTTCTCTTATAGGCCTTCCCTAAGTTATGGGTTAGGACATTTCAGAATATTCTGCCTTGCATTCTTAGGGCATATGCATATAGAGTCAAAGTCTTATTATAGTATTGGTAGTTTTTCTGGTTTCTTTAACGATCACTAGTTTTGGTCATTTTTGTCCTGTTCCATGGATTTTGGGAAGGCATGATGTGAGTGGATGTTATTCAGATTTTTTTTTTTTTTTTTTTTTTTGGTGAGATAGGGTGTCACTCTTTCCCAGGTTAGAGTGCCATGGCATCATCATAGTTCACTGCCACCTCAAACTCCCGGGCTCAAGCAATCCTCCTTCCTCAGCCTCCCGAGTAGCGGGGACTACAGGCGCCCATCACCACCATGCCTGGCTAACTTTTTTTTTTTTTTTTTCATTTCATTTCAGCATATTCTGGCTAACTTTTTAATGTTTTTGTAGAGAGAAGATCTCATTATTGCCCAGGCTGGTCTCAAACTCTTGGCCTCAAACAGTCCTCCAGCCTTGGCCTTCCAAAGTGCCAGGATTACAGGTGTGAGCCACTGTGTCTGGCCTTACTCAGATTTGTGAGGCTCTTCTCACATATCCACAAAATGCCACTGCAGTGAAGTTGTACCATTTTATACTCATGCAACTAGACTTTGAGAATGTTTTTGTCATTGTTTTCTTAACAATGAGAATAATATTTTAATTTGTATATTCTTGATTGTTACAGATAATCATATATTACTAAATTTATTAGGTAATCGTATTTGTTTCTGAATTATTTAGAAGGAATGGTTTTGGTAAGATTTTTGGAGGGATGTGATCATAATTATCTTAAAGAAAGATTTTTCTTGATCGCCAAAAAAGTTGGTCTCATTATAATGTATGGCTTATTATTTATATATGTTCAGCAAAAGTGTTAATTAACTATATAGGCCTCTTTGAGTTTACTTTTGCATATCTAGAGCCTACACACTATTGCACAACTACTCAAGCTGCAAATTAATATTGTAACTTTTCATAAGGAATCTCAGCTAGGACATTTAAAAACCACAGTTGTTTGCTCTCCCTAGGCTGGGAAAGCAAGGCCAGGACTCTCTACCAGATTTCACCTACAGCAATGCCTTTAAATATCCCTGGGATTTCCTAAGATTCCTGGCCTGCCAGAAAGTGACCTTCCTTATCATCTATAAAACTGAGCCCCTTTAAGCCAGAGACCAGGCTAGTTTTCCTGAGAGGGCTTATATAGTCAACATTAGTTCCTTCAAAATAGGTTGTTATACCTGTTTAAATGTGCATTGTTCTCAAATATGACACTCCAGGTAAGACTTTTGTTGCCTGGTAGATTTGTTTTAATTATATCCTGGTAAAAAGGAGAACAGATTCTTACTGAATCTATGCAGATAACTCTATTGCCATGAAAAGTAAGGAGATTTTTTTTAAAAACCTGAATTCTGAGGATTAGTGAAAATCAGTATTTTTAAATGTTTTATTTTGGCTTACAAAAGCAGAGTTTACTAAATTGTTGTGGTTATGGAAAAGGTTAAGTGTCTCTTTTAATTTGACGCTTTTCCCATGCAACTCTTACAAGAATAACATACCAAACAAACCTAATTCTGGCAGCTCTATTTTTATGAGGTGAAAGGATAAATCTTTTTAGTTTTTTTGAGACACTCTGGGAAATCTCTAAGATAGTTTAGTGTAAAATATGTAGTATATTATGAAAGTTTTATTTTTTTCTATATTTAGGATCTGATTAGGGGAATGCAAATAGAGAGTTGTTAGAAGATATTTAGGACTTAAGGTAGAATCATGGGTGCCTGAAAGCAATCTCTGGTTACCTATTTAACCAAAGTAGCAATAAAAATACACATAGAAGATTAACACCTTAACAGTTTTATAAGTGAAGAGGAATCTTTATCTTTTTTTTTCTTTAATGTAGTCAAGGACATAATGAAATCAACGTAAAGCAGAGAAAATTATTCTGGTAGGACCCAGAATTTCTGCACATTATACAGAAGGTATAGAATAGCCTAATAGCTTTTCATATATGAAGTCATTAGTCAGTATTCTAAGTAAACAAGCCCCATCAATGTTGAATGAAATTTTCTAAAATTTAAAATGTTTCATAGCTTCTTTTCAGAGTTGACTGTTATAAATTAAGGCAAATAAAATTCACTTTCCAGGTTAGATCCTTCATTCTTATCTTTCATATTCTAGAACAGACAGACATTTTACTTTAGGTCAGTGATTCTCTCTAAAAGGATCTGTGAGTTCACAACTATTTTCATAACAATACTCAGGTTTGTCATTGTGTTAATATTCAATGCATTAATAATTGTTGTCTTCAAATGAATCAATAATAAGCATTAAAAAGATTTCTCAATCTTAATTTCCAATATGGTAACATAAGTAGTTATAACCCATATAAAATAAAAACTCTTTTGGAGTCTTCAGTAAGTCCTAGGAGTGTAAAGAGGTCAAGAGACAAAAAAGCCCAAGAATCCTTCCTTTAGAACAATACTACTCTTTTTCTTTAAAAAATAAATGCACATACCCAGTTATACTTCTTTGTCACTTTTGCTCCTGGGTATAGTCTCAACCACTCATATTAATTAATTGTAACTTTTAGCCAAAGTAACTAATTTCTGTTTTACAGAGAAAAGTTGGAGGTGGATAATTGAGAACTGTGTCATTTTAGTAGACTAGCAAGAGCTCATGAACATACACAATACAATTTTTACAGCCACTCATTTCTTTTACACCTTTTTGTGTGTGTGATGGGTCTCACTTTGTGGCCCAGGCCAGGGTGCAGTGGTGTCAATCATAGCTCACTGCAACCTCAAACCATCCTCCCACTTTGGCCTCCCAAAGTGCCAGGATTACAGGCATGAGCCACCACACTGGTCCTGCACCTTCTTAAAGTGGCAAAAATTAACCCTCATTAACATGACCCAAACCGTAGTTTGTCAATAGCATATAAAAATAAGAAGCAAAAATATATAAGTTTGAAACAATGCATAGTAATCAATGTTTCAGTATTTATCTTACTTAGAAATTATCTAGGCATCCAATAATTATTTAACTCAATTTAATATCATCTCAGCTTAAAAGGTTATACTATAATCAACTATTTCAAAGGAAATCAGAGTTTAAATAAAATTTTAATTAGGATCCCAAAATATTGTAGAATATTTTAAATGCCTTACTTCCAGTACTGTGATTTTCGCTAGAAAGTAAATCTGGACACTTGGTGATTTTCAGTTTTGGTTTTTGGCCACCCATAGTTGCAGTGGAATCAAAATTTTAGAAAAGTTATAAGTAAAATTTAAATACTTTTCCATGAAAACAAATAAGGAAAAAATATTGGAACAGCAGGCTCCTCCCTTTGAGCATTTTTAAGATTATATGAATTGCGATCCCTTTTTTATATTTTAGATTATTTTCTTAAAATTAAATTATTGTATATGCCATTCAGTGCATTGACTCTCCACACTTGGCTGTTATCTTAAAGTGTTTGCTTCTGTTTTCCAGCTCCTGCCTTTGTTGTCATAGAAACTAGGGAACTGGCAAGACAGCCAGCAACTGAAATTAATGAGCTAACTCTTCTGTAGTTGCCATGTCCCATTACAACTCCTGTTTGAATGAAAATAAGCAAGCTATTAGGAAAGAGCTTTTCTTTTCTTTTCTTTTTTTTTTCTTTTTTTTTGGTTTTTTGGTTTTTTTGGTTTTTTCGAGACAGTCTCACTCTGTTGCCCGGGCTAGAGTGCCGTGGCATCAGCCTAGCTCACAGCAACCTCAAACTCCTGGCCTCAAGTGATCCTCTTGCCTCAGCCTCCTGAGTAACTGAGACTACAGTCATGCGCCACCACGCCCAGCGAGTTTTTTTTTTTTTTTTTTTTTTAATGTAGAGATGAGGTCTTGCTATTGCCCAGGCTCGTCTTGAACTCCTGGCCTCAAGCGATCCTCCCACCTCAGCCTCCCAAAGTTCTAGGATTACCATCATGAGCCACCACCACTCTTAGCCCCTGTTATACTTTTAAATGTTTATAATGTGCTTTTCATTCATAGGTATTGATAATTCAAGTTTTTTAGGTAGTGAGATTTGATATTATTTCATGTTAGCCCACTATGGACAAAATGTTTTTACAAATTATTTATGTGAACTCTGAAAAATAGACATAGACCTTATATTCTAAGAAGAATGCATTAAAAATATTATTAAATGTAAGCAGATTTAGTGTTATGTTTATCAAGTCAAGAAATAAATATTTTAAAAAAATAAAAATTTTAAATGTAAAGTGGTTTTTTAAGACTAGTTAGAAGCCTTTTTTTATTTTCCATTTTTTTGTATTTATATCTATCATTCTAGAAAGTATCTATATTCTAAATGGTTACCCAACAGTTTGGAAATAGGTCTCCTTCATTGGAAAAACAGAAACAAGAGTTAATTCATATTTTCCCTTCAATTTGCTATTTTTTTAGTCTATTTTATCTTATTTTTAATTCAATATATTACTGGGGTACATATGTTTTTTGGTTACATGGATTGCCTTTGTAATTAGGCTTTTTAAAGTACTTCTTTGCACTTTTTATTTTCCTCTCGATATAGAGATAAATGTGATAAAGTCTAGGTTGTGAATAGAAGAACTATTAGAGATTGCTATATGTTTGCTTCTTTCCATCTTTTTTTCCTTTTTTTGCAATTAAGAAATAGCACACATTTTTGGAATTTTTTGCTTTATGGCCCTGAATTAAAGCTTCTTTACTCTGGTTGTTGGCTTTAAAAATCTTAATTCTTATATTCAATCTATTCCCAGAGAGGCATTGGTTTTGTTTGTTTTTTTGTTTTGTTTTGTTTTTTGAGAAAACTGTGGCTCCAGCTAAAATGCAGTGGCGTCATCATAGCTCACTGCAACCTCAGCAACTCCTGGGTTGAAGCAAGCCTCCTGCCTCAGCCTCCAGAGTAGCTGGGACTACAGGCACACACCACGACGCCCCGTTAATTTTTTCTGTTTTTTGGTAGAGACGGACCTCAGTCTTGCTCAGACTGGTCCTGACCTCAAGCAATCCTTCCTCTGCCTCTCAAGAGTGCTAGGATTACGGGCATGAGCCACTGAGCTCCACAAACATTTAGGTTTTGATTTTTTGGGGATTTTTTTTTTCTTTTTTTTGAGATAGGGGTCTCATTGTGTTGCCCAGGCTGGAGTCCAGAGGTGCAATCATAGCTCACTGCAGCCTTGAATTGAATTCCTGGGCTTAAGCTAGTCTCCTTCCTCAGTCTCCTGAGTAGTTGGTACCCCATCTTTACAAAAAATTAGGCAGGCATGGTGGTACACACCTGTGGTACCAATATATGTATATTTGTTTATGAATTATGTAAATTTACTAATATTCTAGTATTTTATGTAGGACAAGCAATATACCAATAAATATAAGTGAAATTAGGATGAGATAGAGGTAATATAAACAGTATCTTAAGATATTTTGCTCATTGTGAAGGCTTTATATTCTTATTAGCCAATTTCTCAAAGTGTATTAGAAATTTAGAGTAATTGTTATTAACAATAATAGTTACAGTAATTCAAATAATTTCTTCTTAAATTTATAATTAGTTTTTGGCTGAGATCATTGTTGTTTTTTCATCACAGTGTAGCTGATAACTAGGAGCAGAAGCATCATCTTTGGCACTTCATGTTGTTCCTTGTGATTCTATAAATTAGTATTATGTTTAATCCATGATTATTTTTGGAAGGAATCTTTTTAAAGCCCCTCATTTTTATGAAAGTTATATTAAAAGTTAACATGATTCATTTGTTAATTACTTATTTTTTTGAGACAGAGTCTCGATCTGTTGCCCAGGTTAGAGTGCAGTGGTAAGATTATCGCTTACTGCAACCTCAAACTCCTGGGCTTAAGTGATCCTCTTGCCTCAGCCTCCCGACTTGCTAGTACTACGTGCATGTACCACCACACCCAGCTAATGTTTTTATTTTTTTGTAGAGATGGAGTCTCACTATGTTGCCCAGGCTGGTCTGAAACTCCTGGTTTCAAGCAATCCTCCTGCCTCAGCCTTGCAAAGTGCTAAAATTACAGACATGAGCTACCGTGCCCGGCCCATAAAGTAGTTAATATAATTTATAAATCCTCTTCATTATACCCATAAATTGTGAATGTGGACAAAATGCTGACCAAATAAGTAAGGATACCACTGTGAGCTCCTCTACGGTGTGTAATTCATACTCTTCTTACCAGGTAGCTTGGGTATATATGTGATGTATAAAGTGCCTAACATTCAACCCCTGTGGGTGGCAGCAGTCTCAATCCATATATTAAATATTAATTATTGTTAGTAGTTAATAAAATTTTCTCTTTCTCTCAATAAAAATTGGACTGTTTATGATTTCTTCTCACACTTAAAGAGCTCATCTTGAATATCTCACTTTTGAAGAAATTGTTTTAATTCTGGCATCTGCATGTGGATTTTAGATTCTCATAAACATTTCCTTTTGGGGCTCTACTGTTTACCAGCTTATGTGTAATATATCACCCTAAAGTTTGGTGGCTAACTTTATTAAATCTGTTTCCTAGTATTTGAAGAAATGGCTTCATATTTAAATTTTCATTTTATTATATTGTAATTGTTTAGTTTTAGAGATGACAGCAACTATTTTCTGTGTAATATATGATTTATTTGTAAATAAATTTGAACAAAACCACAAACTAAGCAGAGGTTCTCATCTCAGGGGTTGATTATTCACCTAGGCAGCATTTTCAAATGTGTAGTATGTTTTGATTTGTCACAATGACTGAAAGCTTCTGACATTGAGAGGGCAGGGCCAGCAATGCTAAACATCTGCAAGGTTTCGGGCAGCCTCACCCCCATGAAGAATTGTCCTATCCAATTGTGGTGCCTGTGAAACACTGGACTAAAGTCATATTTTGGAGTTACTATTTGCTAAGATGATTTACTATTAATTCATAAATATATCTAATATATTTTATATTATATATTAAAATGGAAGCTCATGATTATATAATAGCAAGGTGTTGCTGTAAAAGACATTTTCTTTTCATTTAGCAAAACTTTTTTTTTCACGCTCTTGCTATACTGAGTACAATTCACTGCAGTGTTGAGCGACTGCTATTGGTAATTCACTTGGCTAGGTGCTGTGACTACAGAGATAAATAACAGTTACTCTTCCTTCTGTTCATAGGCTAGCAGGGGAAAACAGTCATGTAAATAATTGCTATTCAGTGTGATAAGTACATCAGGAGAATTAGATTTAATATAAAGAGGTAGCTCTAAAAGGGGTAAGGTTTTAGGGAGAAAGTCACCAGATTGTTAAACTCTTTGAGGGCAAGGACCATGTCTTGAGTTACACATTTACAACACATAGCACTGGGTCTTAAACTTGGTAATGTAGTCAGTAAATATTAGTTGATAAAGCGAGTTGATATCTTAGCAAATTTTTGATGAGTGAATTGAAGTATGTGTAGGTGGGCAAAGTGGGAAAGGACAGGAAGGCTTAAAGTTCACTTATTGCAGAAGTGCTAGCAAATAATGTTGGAAAAATGAGATTTAGACAGGAGATGAAGAAACTTGCAGGTGAATGGGATATCATTAAAATTTTGTGGGTTTTTTTTTACACTAAGTTATTAGAAAGGGGAAGACATACCTGATTCGATTTGGTGAGATTTGGATTTCAGAAGGGTATCTCTAAAAGACACTGGGTATGATGTAGTTGAGAGAGGAGAGAGAGATATTATCATTTCGTAGTAGTGATCTTCACACCCATTTAAGACCTTGTAGGAAAAAAATGTTAATGGAAAATCTAATTAAGCTTTTATACATT
>NW_012150729.1:670682-672709 GCF_000956105.1 Propithecus coquereli | reverse complement strand
TTTGTACTCATTTTATTGGTTTATATAATAGTTAAGTTATATAATTACAGAATCAAATATTACTAGCCTTAATAGATTAAGAACAAATATAACTTCATAACCATGCAAATCAAGTAGTGGAACAAAATATGATGGCCTACTGGAAAGAGAGAGAAATAGGGTAATTGCCATAAAGATTTTTACCTTTACACTTCTTTTTTCCATGTGTCTGGAAATACCCACGCCCATCATCTAGCCAAGTCATCTTTGAGAAGTCTCCCAAAGATCTGAACTGAGGTAATTCTGGAAGATCTGCCCTCATACACTTACCTCCCCCGTACCTCAATCCAGGGTTTTATTGGATTGATATAACCCCTTTTGTTTTTCTATATTCTCTTCATATTACTCATATCTCTCACTTCTGCATCATCATTTTTCCCTTTTTTGGATTATTACCATTAACATACTAGGAAAAAAAATTCTCTCTTGTCCTCTTTGTTCCCCTGGCTACTGCACCAATTCTCTGCTTTTCATTCTGTAGAACTATAATGTATTTCCTACCTCTAATTCCTCTCCTACCAGTCTTTTTTTTTATGAGACAGGATTTTGCTCTGTTGCCCAGGCTAGAGTGCAGTGGTGCCATTATAGCTCACTACAACCTCAAACTCGTGGGCTCAAGCAATCCTCCTGCCTCAGCCTCCTGAGTAGCTGGGACTACAGGCTCACGTGCCACCACGCCCGGCCAATTTTTCCATTTTCAGTGGTCTTGCTCTTGCTCAGGCTGGTCTCGAACTCCTGAGCTCAAGAATTTCTCTTGCCTCGACCTACCAGAGTGCTAGGATTACAGGCATGAGCCACTGCACCCAGCCTAGAGATAAAATTTTCTTTGATTTTTCTGGGAGTAGAAAGCAGTCATTCCTATTTCCTGTAATATGTTTTCTTCATTAATCTTTCACATATTGTGTTTATTTCATGCCTTTTAGTGACAGAATTTTTGTCCAACTTCCTTTTTTTCCTGGTTAACTCATCCTCACATAAGGGCAGATTTATATAGACCTATTATTTACCTAAGAATATGCAGGTGGATTCTTCTTGATACCTTCCCTGTTTATCTGCAGCCTCAATTGCTGTTATTCCATAGCTGGGAAAATAACTCTAAGAAGATAGGCATCTATCTCTCCAGTGTTTCTCCTTATATATTACTGACTTTAGAGATTCTCCTTCCAGCCCACTCTATGATCAGACCAAGCCGAATGGCTGTGTTCGTTCTCTTCTAGCTGTGCTTCTGCGACAGTGAGTACTTTGGTGAGAGTCGGGTGGGGGGAAAGCATATTACAGTGTGGTGGCTCAGTCTTTTCTGTGGCTCTTCTCTGCCCTCATGACTTGGTTCTAATATATTTGATCCTTTCCTTTCCTGTCTCTGGGTTATAATTACAGTGATTCAGGCTAAAACTTTTCAGTGACGAGCCTGTCTTAGAAGAGTCACAACTGTTGCATAACATTATTTACTATTTGCTTTCTTGTTGGTTCTTCCATACCAGCTCCAAACAAAAAGCTTTTAAGATCACTATTTGATTCAATATTTTTGGGGTAGTAAAAATTTTGGAAATAGAATGTTTGCTTATTCTAGAGCAGCAGAATATGAGGTGTCAAGGTTCCTGTGGTGTTATAAGATATCTAGCTGATATTACAGAGTTAATATTGATAATTTTTATCTCATAGGATAGTCACACAGTGATGCTTTTGGTTCTGCATAATTATTTTCTGTATTTCCCTTCACCTGTTCCTGTCACATGACCAAGAAAAGGCCTTCTAGTTGTTTAGGCTTGAGGCATGATGGCACTTAAGTCTTCTGCAGTCTGTCACTTTACCGTGTGTAGTTTAGTGTAAGTCATTTAATCTCTCTGAGTTTCAGTTTCCTTTTCTGTGATGATACTTGCCCTATGTACCTCACTGATAAATTGTTAATGTAAAATGAATTCAATGATTAAAAAAATTTCAGCATTTGTAAAATGAACAACTCACTAGGGGTAATTTTGCACAAGTAT
>NW_012150729.1:669133-670607 GCF_000956105.1 Propithecus coquereli | reverse complement strand
ATAATTAGTGGTCCTGCTTAATTTTTTTTTTTTTGAAGTACAAAGTTTATTATCCTGAAGTTGATAAACTGTTTCAACTGGAGATTAGTTGATAACACTTTTAGGTAGTTTGGTAGCAAGCTTAGTAGTAATTTGCAAGAAAAACTGAAAATTTTATGTAGAATTAGATGACTTGATTATTTCTACTCAGCAGATTTGTATGTATAGCCTAGCACCTTCCACATAAAATCAAAATAAACAAAACTATTTGGATCACAAAATAAAAGCAGATATTTTCAAGGGTTAAGTAATAATTTTTAGTCTTAAGATCCTCTCAAAATACTTTTTTGCTATGCCAGATGTAAATTCTATTCATAATATCATTACCACAAAATATAGCTCATCAATAAATTAACAATTAAATAGTCACGGGTTTTTAGATTTAACGTAAAGTTTTAAAGCTAAAACTGAAATAAATAATTAGTATAAAAGCAATAATCTGCATCTTTAGCACGTATAAAATGACTTATTACATTCAAATTCTGAGAATTAAATCTGTCTTACTTGTATTTAAGATAAAGTTTCTGAATTAGCAATGTAAAGGTGATGCTTGCCAAAAATAAGACATAAAGCAACATGTAAAGAAAAAAGTCATTTATTTAAGTCAATAATGTCGAAAAGATTATTTTTAAGTAAACATTCAGACAGCAAACGGGTCACAGCTGGCAAGCCTCCTAATAAGAGAGGAAACTGAAAAACTTGAAAGCAGTCTGCCTGGCGCCATTTAGCACAGGGACAAAGTCCAAGTCATTTAATGAGGGCATCACTATATTACAGCCGTAAAACTAATACATAGGAAATATCTAGCTGATTTTATTAAATGATTCTGAATATCAGAAAAAAGACTTGTTTAAGGAAGAAGATAATGTATGTTAACAATTTTATTTAGAATATTTCTGGTATAGATACTTAACATTTTTAAGAATGACTTCTAACTGTTATTTGCAAAATTTACAGTGACAAACTTATCCAGTGCAGTTGGAGCTTCATTCAATCAAAAAGATCAAAATGGGAAATCACAAAAAAATGCATATAGATGTAAACATGTAATAAAACTTTTACATGCATTTGCCATATTTTTTTGGTGTGTCTGTGGCAGGGGTGGGGACAGTCAGTATTTTTTCTTTGAGGATGGACTTCCTAATTGGAAATCATTATGTATCTTGTATGTACACTTCCAAAACAGAAGTTTCATATCAGATTCTTTGAAGTGGAGCAAGAACTTAGACATAAAACTTCATGGGTTGCAGAGTCCTTGTACATTTTTATAATGTTTTCTGCCAGTATTTTATAGTTGTGTTACTGACATTGAATTTAACAATAACTGTAATGAAAACCTGCTTTTATCAAGTTTTTCAGAAACATTTAATTTTTAGGGAATTAACCTTTCTTTTTGTACTCATTTTATTGGTTTATATAATAGTTAAGTTATATA
>NW_012150729.1:636909-667228 GCF_000956105.1 Propithecus coquereli | reverse complement strand
CTTTATTTTTTTTTTATTTTTATAGATTTAGAGAGTACAAGTGCAATTTGGTTACATGGATATAGTGCGTAGTTGTGGAATTTGTTCTTATAATATAACCATCACCTGAATAGTGTACATTGTATGCATTGAATAATTTTTTATCCCTCATCCCCCTCCCACCTTCTCACCAGTCTCCCAATGTCTGTTATTCCATGCTCAATGACCATATGTATACATTATTTAGCTCCCACTTAGAAATGAGGACATGCAGTATTTGATTTTCTGTTTCTGAGTTCTTTCACTTGAGATAATGACCTCTAGTCCCGTCCATGTTGTTGCAAAAGACGTGATTTGATTATTCTTTGTAGCTCAGTAGTATTCCATGGTGTGTATACATCATAGTATGTATACACCATGTGGCATGTATACACACACACACACACACACACCCCACATTTTCTTTTTCCAGTCACCCATTGATAGACACTTAGGTTAATTTCATATCTTTGCCATTGTGAATAGTGTTGCGATAAACATACCAGTGTTGGTATATAAACATGTAAGTGCACGTGTCTTTTTTACATGATGATTTCCTTTCTTTGGGTGGATACCCAATAGTGGGATTGCTGGGTCCAGCGATAGTTCTATTTTTTGTTTTTTGAGAAATCTCGTTGCTGCTTGCTATAGAGGTTGTACTAATTTACATTCTCACCAACACTGTATATGCATTTTATTTTTTCTGCATCCTTACCAACATCTGTTATTTTTTGACTTTTTAATAATAGCCATTCTGAATAGTGTAAGATGATGCATTTATGATTGCATTTTTCCAATGATTAGTGCTGTTGAGCTTTTTCTCCGTATGTTTGTTGGCCATTTCTGTGTCTTTTGAAAAATGTCTTTTCCTGACCTTTGCTTACTTTTTAATGAGGTTTTGGGGGTTTTTTTGTTGAGTTGTTTTGAGTTCGTTGTAGATTCTGGATATTAGTCCTTTGTCAGATATGAATATCTTCTCCCAATCTGTAGATTGTCTGTTCATTCTCCTGATTATTTCTTTTGCCGTGCAGAAGCTCTTTAGTTTAATTAAGTCCCATTTATGTATTTCTTTTTGTTGTTGTTGCATTTGCTTTTGAGGTCTTAGTCATGAATTCTTTGCCCAGGCCAATGTCCAAAAGAGTTGTTCCTATGTTTTCTTTTAGAATTTTTATGGTTTCAAGTCTTACATTTAAGTCTTTAATCCATCTTGAGTTAATTTTTTTATATAGTGAGAGATAGGGGTCCAGTTTTATTCTTCTGCATATGGCTATCCAGTTTTCCTAGCACCATTTCTTGAATAGGATATCCTTCCCCCAATGTGTGTTTTTGTTGATTTTGTAAAAGATCAGTTGGCTATAGGTATGTGACTTTATTTTTGGATTCTCTATTCTGTTCCATTGATCTAGATGTCTATTTTTATACCAGTTCCATGCTGTTTTGGTTACTCTAACATTTAGGATAATTTGAAGTCAGTCAATGTGATGCCTCCAGCTTTGTTCTTTTGCTTAGGATTGCTTTGGCTATTCGGGCTCCGTTTTGATTCCCTATGAATTTTAGGATTGTTTTTTGCAATTCTGTCAAAAATGTTGTTGGGCTTTTTGCCCCTTCCTTCCTTTTTCTCTCCTTTTGCTGTGACAATGGGTCCAGTCATCATCTGTGGCATATGTATCATGCTCTGTAAACCTATATCTTGCTCTTGCTCTATAATCCTATCTTTCTCTCAAAAAACCTCATTTTCGTGCTTGCCTCAAAAAAATGTTGGTATTTTGATAAGAATGGCATTGAATTTATAGATTGCTTTGGGTAGTATGGTCATTTTAACAAGGTTGAAATTTCCAATCCATGAGCATGGGATGTTATTCCATTTGTTTGTGTCATCTATGACTTCTTTCATCCATGATTTATAGTTTTCCTTGTAGAGATCTTTTACCTCCTTGGTTAAATGTATTCCTACGTATTTTAATTTTTTTTTTTTTTTTTGGTAGCTATTGTAAATGTTATTGACTTCTTGATTTGGTTCTCAGCTTGTTATTGGTGTATAGAAATGCTACTGATTTTTGTGTATTGGTTTTGTATCCTGAAACTTTGCTGAATTCATTTAGCAAATCTAGGAGTCTTTGGCAGAATTTTTAGGGTTTACTAGATATATGATCATATGATTGACAAATGGAGACAATTTAACTTCATCTTTTCCAATTTGGATGCCTTTTATTTCTTTCTCTTGCCTGATTGCTCTGTCTAAGACTTCCAGTACTATTAATATTTTAAATAGACATGGTGAAAGTGGGCATTCTTGTCTTGTTCTAGTTTGTAGAGGGAATGCTTTCAATTTTTCCCTAGTCAGTATGATACTGGCTGTGGGTTTGTTGTATATGGCTTTTATTATTTTTAGGTATGTTCCGTCTGTGCCTGGTTTTTTGAGGGTTTTATCATGAAAGTATGCTGAATTTTATTGAATACTTTTTCTGCATATATTGAGATCATATGGTTTTTGTTTTTAATTTTGTTTATGTCATGGATCACATTTATTGATGTGCATTTGTTGAACCATCCCTGCATTGCTAAGATGAAACCACTTGATCATGGTTTATTACTTTTTGGGGGGGTGTGGGGAACAGGGTCTTGTTCTGCTGCCTAGGCTGGAGTACACTGGCATCATCATAGCTCACTGCAATCTCAAACTCCTGAGCCCCAGCAATCCTCCTGCATCAGCCTCCCAAGAAGCTGACACTACAGGTGTGCACTACCATGCCCAGCTAATTTTTCTGTTTTTTGTAGACATGGGTCTTGCTCTTGCTAGGCTGGTCTCGAACTCCTGACCTCAAGCAATCTTCCTGCCTTGGCCTCCCAGAGTGCTAGGATTGTAGGCATGAGCCACCATACTCAGCTATGTTATCTTTTTGATATGCTGTTGGATTTAGTTTGCTAGTGTTTTGATGAGGATTTTTGCATCTTTCTTCATCAGGGATATTGGTTTAGTTTTCTTTTTTTGTTGTGTCCTTTCCTGACTGTGGTATAAGAGTGATACCAGCTTTGTAGAATGAGTTAGGGAGGATTCCTTCCTTCTTGATTTTCTGTGGAATAGTTTCAGAATTGGTAATCTGGTAGCACTCAGCTGTGAATCTATCTGGTTCTGGGCTTTTTTTGGGCAGGGTGATTTTTTAGTACTGACTCAGTGTTATTTCTCATCATTGATCTGTTTGGGATTTGTATTTATTCCTGGTTCAATCTTGGGAAGTTGTATATTTCCAGGAATTTATCCATTTACTCTAGGTTTTCTAGTTTGTGAGCACAGAGTTATTCACAGTAGTCTCTGATGATCTTTAGCATTTCTGTGGTATCAGTTGTAATGTCTCCTTTTTCATTTTTGATTGTGTTTATTTGAATCTTTCTCTTTTTTTCTTGCTTATTTGAGCTAGCAGTCTATCAATTTTATTTATCTTTTCAAAGAACCAACTTTTCATTTCATCGACCCTTTATATTTTTTTTTGGTCTCACTTTCATTTGGTTGTGCTCTGATCTTTGGTATTTCTTTTTTTCTGCCAGCTGTGGATTTGGTTTGTTCTTGTTTTTCTAATTTCTTGAGGTGTGACATTAGATTGTTAATTTGTGATGTTTCCATTTTTTTAATTTAGGTATTTAAGGCTATAAGTTTCCCTCTTAGTAGTGCTGTTACTGTATCCCAGAGGTTTTGGTATGTTTTGTCTCTCTTTTCTTTCATTTCAAAAAATTTTTAAATTTCCATCTTAATTTTGCCCTTGACCTAGAAATCAGTCAGGAGCAAGTTGTTTAATTTTCATGTATTTGCGTAGTTTTGAGAGTTCCTTTTGGAATTGATTTCCAGTTTTACTCCGTGGTCTGAGAAAATATTTGATATGATTTGATTTTTTTAAAATTTATTAACACTTGTTTTGTGGCCTAACATATAGTCTGTCTTGGAGAATGTACATGTGCTGATGAGCAGAAAGTACATTTTGTTGGTGTTGAGTAGACTGTTCTATAAATGTCTGTTAGATCCATTTGCTCTAAAGTCCAATTTAAGTCCAATGTTTCTTTACTGGTTTTCTGACATGATGATTTGTCTAGTGCTGTCAATGGGGTGTTGATGTCCCCTACTATAATTGTATTATTGTCTATCTCTTTTTTTTTTATTTCAGCATATTCTGGGGGTCTATCTCTTTTCTTAGGTCTACTAATGTTTGTTTTATGAAGTTGGGTGCATATATATTTAGGATTGTTATATCTTCTCATTGAATTGATCCCTTTAGCATTGTACAGTGACCTTCTTTTTCTATTTTTACTGTTGTCAGTTTAAATTCTGTTTTATCTTGTATAAGTATAGCAACTTCCTGCTCATTTTTGGTTTCTGTTTGGATGGAATATGTTTTTCCTCCCTATTTACCTTTAGTCTGTAAATGTCTTTAATAGTAATGTGGGCTTCTTGTAAACAGCTTGTAGTTTGGTAATGTTTTTGTAACCATTCCTTCAGTCTCTTAAGTGGGACATTTAATCCATTTATGTTCCAAGTTAATATTGATATGTGAGATTTTGTTTCTGCCATAATGTTGTTATCCAGTTGCTTTGTGGCCTCATTTATTTAATTGTTTTATAGGGCTCATGAGTTTTATACTTTCATGTGTTTTTATAATGGGTAAGTATCAACCTTTCATTTCCATGTTTAAAACTTCCTTGAGCATTTCTTGTAGGGCTTGCCTAGTGGTGACAAATTCCCTCCACATTTGCTTGTCTGGGAAAGACTATTTCTCATTCACTTATGAAGCCTATTCTAGCACGATACAAAATTTGTGTGACAGTTTCTTTCTTTGAGATGTCTTAAAATAGTACCCCAATCTCTTCTGGCTTGTAAAGTTTCTGCTGAGAAGTCTGCTGTTAGTCTGATGAGATTTACTTTAAAGGTGACAAGATGCTTTTCTCTTGCTGATTTTAGGTTTTTCCTTCATGTTGACTTTGGATAGTCTGATGACAGTTTATCTTGATAAAGGCTTTCTTGCAGTGTATTTCCCTTCAGTTCTCTGAGCTTCTTGTATCTGGATTTGTAAATCTTTAACAAGACTAGGGAAGTTTTCCTCAATTATTTTCTTAAATAGATTTTTCTAACGTTTTGCTTTTTCTTCACCTTCAGAAATACCTGTGATTAGTAGGTTCAGGTGCTTTATATAATGCCTTAGTTCTCCAGGCTTTGTTCATTTTTTAAAATTCTTCTTTATTTTTGTCTGACTGGATTAATTCAAAAGATCTGTCTTCATGTTCTGAGATTCTTTCTCCTGCATGGTCCAATCTATTTTTACAGCTTTCAACTTTATTTTGTAATTCCTTCAATAAATTTTTCAGTTCTAGAAGTTGTTAGGTTTTTCTTTAAAATATTTTCTTTGGTAAAGTTCTCTTTCATAACCTGAATTTTCTGATTTCTTTACATTGGTTTTCAGATTTCTCTTGGAACTCATTGAGCTTCTTTACAATCCATATTTTGAATTCTTTATCTGGCATTTGAATATTTTCATTTTGGTTAAAATCCATTGCTAGGGAGCTAATGTGATCCTTTTAGTGGTGTCATAACACCTTGATTTTTCATACTGCCATAATTTTTACGTTTTTTCCTACTTATCTGGAGAAACTATCTTTTCTTATTATTTTTGTTTGAATGGGATCTGTTGTTTTTTGGTTTCTTTTTTTTTTTTTTTTTCCTTGAGGATGTGACTACTATGTACGTTGTATATGGCTTTTGGCTTTGCTTCTGGTACTTTCAGTGTCAAGGACTTTGTATGAATTCCTGGTTATGGATAGCCTTAGTTTGGTGGCTTTCTCAAGTGATGGTTGTACTAGTGTTATATTGGGCATGTGAACAGGCTCACAGCTTCTTTTGGGGCCAGCAGAGATCTCAAGAGGCTTATGTTATTCCTAAGCACTGTGCTCTTGTGTCTGCAGATTTTATATTGAGTTGTGCAGTTCATCCTCCAGGCCAGAAGGTGGCGCTTGTAGTAAAACCTAGCCACTGCAGTAGCAATTGGGTTTATGCCGAGTGTGTGTGTGTGTGTGTGTGTGTGTGTGTATGTTTGCTGGGAGAAGCTCTCAATTTCTGCTGGCAGTGGGCTGGTCTGTGTAATGCACAGTGAGCTGAGCTCTCTGCTCTGTCCCTAAGGAGGGGACAAAGCTAGGCAGAGATGTACTCGGCATGCCCATCCTTGAGTCCCCCAGTGGTGGGCACAAGCACCAACGCCTGACAGGGGTGGAGGGGATTCCCTTGTGGAACGCACTGAGGTTTCCACCGGTTGGGGGGAAGTGGCTGCCCCAGCACCATAGTGTCATTAGGCAGGATCATGCTCCATGATCCGTTTCCCTGTCACGCCCCCATCCAGGTGGTCAGGAACCTCATATCAGTCAGAGACCACTGTCTATCTCCAGGCTGCAGTGTAGCCAAGAATTATAAAAGATGGGTGGCCCACAGCTGACCAAATGAAGTGGCTGTGGAGGAAAGTTTCCTCCCTCAGCCCCAATTACATCTCTCCTCTCAGCAGCAGGGACATTGCAGGCACACAACTGCTTCATGCCTTAGTGGGAGGAAGGGCCCTACCTTTCGCACAAGCCCAGGTCCAGTGGCTACACTGTCCGTGGGTATGTAGTCGTCCCTATCTGGCCCTACACTGTCCTGGCATGCCTGTGCCAACTTCCAACGGGGGGCAGCCACAACTATTTTTGCAGCAGTGGGTGGAGGGGGAGGGGATGTGCCCCTCTTCGTGCCTGAGCCCTAACATCAAGACAGCTGGCTGGTAGGATAGATTTACACTCCTACCTTGGAGAGCCAAGCACAGCCTTTGTGTCTCTGCTGGAAGCTGGGCTTATAAGCAGGGAGCTCTCAGACTTAGGAAAGTGTGTGCTCTGGTTTTCTTTGTCTCAAGGGCCCCTCTCCCTTCCTGACCCAGAAGCGGAGGTATGAACGCTATAGTATTGGCCCCAGGGCAGAACACAGACCTCTGGGGCGTGAGCTCGTGGAACAGTGCAGTGCTACAGCCCCTAAGGAACTGGAAGCCTCTGGGACTGCACATGAGCTCCCTCTCGGTACAATGTCTAGGTGGTTCCCTACATTAGTCTGGAGGCCTGCGAGGGTTGAGGGGTTCTCCCATAGCTAGGCTTTTAAAAGTCCATGGTGGGAATGTGGATCTCATGGCTTCTCTCACTTACCCTTTCCCTGTGTCTGGGAGCTTCTCCCGGTTTCCAGTCAGTCCCAGCCAAGTGGGCTGCCTCGCTTCCCTCTCCTTTACTTTCAGTGCTTCCTGGTCGCTTCTCTGTTGAATCCCAGCATTCTCTCTTAGACGATCTATTGAAAGTGGAAAATCTATTTGCCATTTTGGTTCTTCCCTGTGGAAGAGGTGCGTACTGGGTGCATCTATTCAGCCATCTTGGGCCCTGGCCCAGTACTGAATCTTAATCAAAATTAGTGACTGAGATAAAGAATGTTCTACTATCACAGACTTCATTAAATTTTTCTATTTTCATGAAAGGCAGTGATCTGATATCATTCGCAGTTTAAGTGTCCTATGCTGACAGTGTTTCAAGATTATGCCTACGTTTTGCATGTTTTTAAAAAATTACTTTTGGAAGAGTTGTATGTTAATAATTTATTGCGTCCTTTAGTGTAGTCTATTAGAATTCCATGTGTACCTTCTACTTAATTAAGCGCAATTTTAACTGTTTATTTGTATATAATTTCAAACTTACAGAAACGTTGCGAGAAGAATAGAACACCCATATATAGCTTTTATCTTTTTATCCAAATTCACCTACTTTTTTGTTGTTCTGAACCATTTGAGATTTCTAAACCATTCGAGAGCAATGACCATTTACCCCTAAATGCTTCAATGTGTATTTCTTAAAAACAGGGTAACAGTTACCAACTTCAGAAAATAAAGTTGTTACAAAACTCTTATCTTCTGCCCAAATTTTGATATTTGTCATTTGACCAAATAACATTGTTTATATTTTTCCCTAATTCAATATAGGATCTACTCTAAATCAGGTTTTGCAATTGTCATTTGCATTTGGTTTCCTATAATATGGAACTTTTCTATGGCTTTTCTTTGCCTTCTTTGACATCAGTGTTTTTGAAGAAAATAGTCCCCCCTCAACTTTCTTTTTTTTTTAGGTGATAAATAATATTTGTACCTATCTATGGGGTGCGTGTGATATTTTGATACATGTATAGAATGTATAATGATCAAATTAGAGTATTTAGGATATCCTGTCACCTCAAACATTTATCATTTCTTTGTGTTGGGAACATTTCAAATCTTTTAGCTATTTTGAAATATACAATATATTCTTAACTATAGTCACCCTATTGTGCTATCAAACACTAGCACTCATTCCTTTTATCTAAGTGTATGTTTTCAAAAGACAAAGGTTAGATACCATGAAGTGGGTGTCAGTGCCTTAACTGTACCCATGTTGTCAGGCCTGAGTGCCTCTTCCATCCTTTTTAAAGGGGAGTGCTAACCACCTCTCCTTTCATGCGACCCAACTTTCTTTTTAATAGAATGCTCCTAATTGGAGCTGTCTGATATTTTCTCTGGTTAGATTCAGGTTACACATTCCAGGCCAGAATACTACAGAATACTTGCATTATAAGTGACCACTTTTGTGTTTTATTCATTGCAATTAACTCATTGAACTTTTCGTTTTGCATTTTTACTCACTAGTTGTATTGCACACAATCAGTTCGTTATTTAAGGATGTTCTTAAACATATGTTGGACCTAGGTTTTATGTATTTTTTGAACCCAGTCAGGGGTTAGTGCCCAGTAAATTGTCCTATACATATAATACACCCTTTAAAAATACTCACAATTTATTTGATAGTTATTAGTATCATTATTTTAATTAATAGATAATATAGTACAGGAATGAATTTTATTCTGTGTATGACTTGCTTTTTCTATGATGGTATGCTATTACTTTTGTTTACTTCTCTTCTCACCTACCATCTTGCAATTTGGAGTTTTAGTCCTTAGCATTCTACTTAAAGTGTTTTGATAATTTCTCAAGTTTTCAGGATAAAAATTAGAAAAATAAAAGATAGTTGTTAACAATTGTGCTTTATTTTATTTTATTTATTTTGATTTTGATTTTTTTTTTTTTTTTTTTTTTTGAGACAGAGTCTCTCTCTCTCTGTTGGCCTGGCTAGAGTGCAGTGGTGTCATCATAGCTCCCTGCAGTCTCAAACTACTGGACTCAAGCAATCCTGCTGCCTTAGGCTCCTGAGTAGCTGGGACTACAGGCACGCGGCACCACACCCGGCTAATTTTTTTGTATTTTTAGTAGAGATGGATCTCGATCTTGCTCAGGCTTCTCTGAACTCCTGAGCTCAAGCGATCCTCCCACCTCAGTTTCCCAGAGTGCTAGGATTACAGGCGTGAGCCTCTGAGCCCGGCCATCATCCTTCTTTTATAAAATGCATAAGAAATGTAATAACCTCAAATAGTTGATAGTACCATAATTTACCTTTTAGCTTAACTTGTAGATTTGTAGAATTTTCTTTTCTATTATGATTGCTCCTTTATTGTAGTTTTAAAGTATAGTCAGCCAAGTAGTCTTTAAATATAAGAAATCCAAACTAGATTATTATTATTGTATTTATAAAGGTAATTTTCCCTCTGTTCCCACCACTCTGCTGAAATAGTTCCTTTGTGCATCATGAATTATATTCTTTTTTAAAACAAGTGGCCTTCTCTTAACCAATCTTGACATTTTAAATCGTAATTAGTCTATGAATTGTGAACATTGTCGTAGTTATTCCGGTATGTGTATACCCCAAAGAGCTATCTGTTGGTCATCTAACTTCAAGGGAATTTTAGATCTAAATGGTTTGCTTACTGCTTGAGATTTTAGGGGAGTAGGATTAGGAGTAGAGCTCCTGAATATAGACAATTTGCTGAATTAATCGTAAGCTAAAAGAGCCAGTGGGTCTGTCTCACAGTGGTTGCTTTGGCTTCACCGTCTGTTGCAAAGATTTTGGACTGTATCTGTGTTAATGGCTGGATGCATTTTATTCATTCAACAAATAATTATTTATTGAACATCTATTATGGGTTAGGCATCAGGAAAACAGAGATGCACAAAATACATTCCCTGCTCTCAAGGAGTAGGGGATGATTAACAAATACCCACTTAAATATCAGGTGATTACTGTAAAGCTTAGACCCTAAGATCAGGGAGATAAAGTATAGGTTCTAGTTCTGTTATTTAAATGTAGGGCCAATATGAAAAGTGTATTTTTGTTTTTTAAATAAATTCTAACAATTTTCACAAGAGCCTGAAGTTATATAGTAATTTTGAAAGCTTAGAATTTGGAAGATCTTATAGGGTTTTCATAAATTCCTTTTAAATTGTGGCAATTAATTAATAAAATCAAATATTGTTATTCAGATATCACTACGTTTTAATTATTATATGCTTAAAAACAGATATGGATTCTAGCATAGAAGTAACTTTAAACATTTCTAATAAGAAATGTTTATAAATTTTTATAAACTTTTTATAAATTTGCATTATGGTTTCAGAAATTTGTCTTTGATTATTGTGCAATTGGCTAACTCTTTTCTTTCTAGGGCCGAGAAATTCAAGTAAATGTTTCATAAATACGCATTATTAAATGTACTAAGGGAACATCTATCTAAAATAAGCACTGTTTTGAATCTTTCTATAAATTGCTTCCATACTATCCAATTGCTCTATTTTCACTGGCAATTATATAGCTCTTTTCTAATGTACTATACTGAATTTAATGCATTCTCCACAACCAAGATTCCAGATCTCTTACACCTTTCTCAAGCTCCTAACCCTTCCACTGCCTCCACTGTCCCTTGCAGTCTTTTTTTCTTTTTTTTTTTTTTTGAGACAGAGTCTCACTCTGTCGCCTGGGCTAGAGTGCAGTGGCGTCATCGTAGCCCACTGCAACCTCAAACTCCTTGGTTCAAGCAATCCTCCTGCCTCAGCCTCCCAAGTAGCTGGGACTATGGGCACACACCACTACACACAGCCAATTTTTCTGTTTTTTTTAGAGACAGAGTGTCACTATTTTGCTCGGGCTGGTCTCAAACTCCTGGCCTCAAGGGATCCTCCCATCTTGGCCTACCAAAGTGCTAGGATTACAGGCATGAACCACTGCTTGAATAGTTTTGACAACTCAGTAGAATGACTTTTCTCAGATCTCAGTAACAAAAAGAACTGTGCTTCCTTCAGGAAAGTGATTTCTTTTCACCCAATGAAAGGTGCACATGACAGTCATTCTTCTTTGCATTGATTACAGGAAAACTCAAAGCCCTATATTTATAGGTCCCTCAGTAACAAAGATTACAGGATCTTGTGGAGTGCATTTTTGATACCAACCTTAATTCTTGGCCTTATCTTTCTCACTCTCAATTTCTTTAGTTCTTACTTTATTTTGCATATTATGTGCCTTAGTATATTACCTCATATCTTATTTTAGAACAGGAAAGGGTATAAAAATACACAGGTGAAAAGGATCTTATAATTAGAGGAAAAAAGTTAAAAATGCAAATATGTGTTTGAGTAACTTTATTTTCCAATTCTTAACTTTTTTAAGGAGGCAAGAGAACATGGTGGAAAGTAGCTAATAATAAGCAGAGGGAAGGGAACTCTGAAAATAATGAAGATTTATGTAAGTGATTGATATGTGAACGGCTTCCTGTTGTAAGGTGATGAATTACAGAATGTAGGGATACTGAAAATCCAAAAATGGACATGGGTCAATATAGAAGAGGGAAAAAGGAAAGTGCAGTGGAGATAGATGTTTTTTTCAAATTGTTGGCTTTACTTTTTGTCTTAATGTTGATCCTATTTAAATCCCACTGTGAGTAATCAAATAAAAGCTGTACATGGCATTATTTTTATACTGTGCAGCTGCATGTGTATAGCTTACAAGGGCATTGCTGTCACATCATAAAATATGTCAACATTGCTTTGTATAGTATTTTTAACATGGCGGTCTCTATTATAAAATAATATTGTTTCTAAAGGATTTTTAATTTAATTATCTATGTGTGATACTTCTCCCTATGATTTTCAATAGAGTTTCCTTAAATTAGTTGCATGTGTTATATTATCTTTGTATTTCCAGCAGCAAGGGCAGATTTAAGCATTTATTAGATGCTTAGTAATCGTTGATGTTACTTCTGCAGTTTTTTCCATCATCATGTTTTCTCTCTCTAGATCGTCTCATCAGCATGTAAATGTGTTATACTATCTCCCATTTTAATATAAAAAACTTTCAATACTCCGCTCCCCCTCCAGCACCCTTCATAGTAAAACTCCTTCAAAGAATTGTCCATATATGCTGCTTTCACATCCTCATCTCACTTTCTCTGCTTCACTTACCCTATTCATGCTTTTGTCCTATCACTTCACTGACAACATTCTTGTCATGGGCACCCGTGAAGTTTATCTTGCTAAATCCAGTGGTCATTTCTCAGCCCTCATGTTGAGTATTTTCCCAACAGCATTTGTCACAGTTTATCATGTTGTCTTTCCTGAAACTCTTCACTTGGGTACTTAACTTTGCCAAAACCAAACTCTTGATTCCTTACTACTATCACCATCACCACCACCAATTATATTTCTACCCTAGTGCTCTCCACCTCAACATTTGACGACATCATTCACCCAGTAGATCTGACCAAAACCTTGGAGTCGTCCTTAATTATACTGCTTTTTCTCTTATTTGGTCCATCAGCAGCCAAATATCCAAAATATCACTTCTCTCACCACCAGTGTGGCCCACCATGATAGTCACCTTATTTCCACCTGAGTTACTGTAGTCCTAATCTGGTCTCTGTGTTTTGATTCTCCTTTCCCTCCTCCATCCCCAAGATGATTCTATATACAGTGGCTAGTGCGTTTAAAAAAAAAAAAAAATCAGGTCACATCACTCCTTTAGTCAAAACATTTCATATGGCTTTCAACACACAAGAAGTGACACCCAGACTACCTACTGTTGCTTTCCAGGGTCTCCATGATCCCTACCTGACCCTCCTACCCACTGTCTTCTAACTTACTGTGCACTAGCCCTGGGCCTTCCTATCATTTTTTTGAAAACCAAGCCTTCCTGAACCTTAGGATCTTGACACTTGCTATTCTATCTGGAGTGTTCTTTTTTCTATCATTGTGATCTGAGGGCAATTATCTTTTCAGAGGTGCCTTCCTTGCCATCAGTCCATCTCTTTACCCCTCAATGTAGTACTTATTACTCTAAGAAAGGATAGTACTTTTTTTAGTTGTTTTGTAGGTTTCCACTACTAGAATATAAATTCTGTAAAGACAGAGACTTTGTCTTATTCAGTGGTATATTCCCAGGTCTAGCACAGTGCCTGCCACATAAAAAGCAGTCAACGAATATTTACTGAATGAATGAACAAAAGAATGATTTGATTAATAATTTAATGAGTGAATTAGTGATTAAGAAATTTTAAGATTGGCTTGTGATTCATATTCTGATTTTCACACTTGTTAAATTTGTTTATTGTGATAAAATACACATAACATTGAATTTACCATTTTAACCATTTCAAAGTGTATTCATTGGCATTAAGTACATTCAGGTTGTTGTGCAGCCATCACTGCCATCTATTTCCAGAACTTTTTCATCTTCCAAAACTGAAACACTGTACCAATCAAACACTAACTCCCTATTCTTCTTTCCCCCAGTCCCTGGCAACCACCATCTTAGTTTCTGTTTCTATGAATTGGACTGTTCTAGATGTCTCATATATGTAGGATCATATATTTAGAATCATATTTGTCCTTGTGTGACTGGCTTATTTCACTTAGCATAATGTCTTTAAAGTTCATCCATGTTGTTGCTGTTAAATATTTTTAAGTGGCATTTTTTCACCGAGTACATAGCAATTAATTTTATGTATGCCTCACACCACTCTTTCATCTGCGTACCTCAAAAAATTTTATAAGCATAATTAACAAAACTTCACAGCATCCCTGTGAAGTTGATAATTATGGTATAGCAAACTGATGTCTGACAAATAGCCTAAAGTACGTAATGAATATATGCCAAAATTCTGAGTAAGGACCAGGGTTTTATATGTAGTCAGTTCCTTGTTGAAATTATTAGACCAGATTTCTTGGTTATGATGAAATCATTCTAAGAGTTCTAAGAAAAAACAAATAGCAGTAATTATTATTGAATATCCCAAAATATTCATAGCAAAGTTGTTTGAATAGAAGAATAACATATGAATAGAAAAGAGTAACATACAAATTATCTGAAACCCAGTATTTGTTATTAGGGATGGTAACTTTAGTTATTGGATCTAACTAATTCTTTGACCTGTGTATTGTTAAATTAAATAACTGCTTCTCCAGTCTTCACAGCCATACTCTGAAATGGATTTTTGAAGATTTGGATTGGAATAGCATCATTTCACTTTTTTAGCTATGGCACTTGAACACTTTATAAAACTATTAGTTTATGTTTGTCTTGATTATTGGCTTGTTCCAGTGATTTTTTTTTTTTAAATCCTGTTCCTTCTATAAAGTGATTTTTTTTTTTTTAAAGCAGCCATATGAGGGGCAAATTACCATTATTTGGCATTTGTTGACAGGACTAAAACAGACTCTAATTTTGATATAAAAAATTGAAATTTTCCATAATCAGGTAATGTGCTTCAACTTAGTAAATAGTAATTGCTAAGAGCTAAACCGAAAGGTCTATGTGTTGCTATAATTTGAATTCCCGAAAGAACTTGTAGTTGGAGAAATAAAAGTATGTATAACTAAAACAACACATATTTTTTCTCATATGAAACCTCACTGTATTACTTCACCCAAGTGATTGGTTCATTTTGGGTATTGTGTATTTGCTAACCTCAAGGATGTTTCAATACCATTTGGCAGTGCTACTCCCTCCTTCCTCTATTGGATGCCCATTTATGGCTCTGAAGTAGAAGCCTATGAACAAGTGAGTAGGATTTTGAGAAATGCTAATTAGTGTTGAAAGAATAGAGTGGTAAAGTGTGGAAAAACAGGCAGCATGTATGTATTTAATTTTTTTTTTTTAAATTACCGAGTCTGGTAGCCAGTTGTCCCTTGTTTGCATGGTTTTTATCACCAACAAAACAATGTGGTTGTTATCTGAGCTGTAGCTAAACTTCAGCTTTTGTTAGTTGCTAAAAATTCTGTGAATCCAGCTATAGGAATTACAACTTTTCTAGAGAAGTTTCAGTCACACAGAACAATAAACACAAGTGTTACAAATGAAGAATGTAATACATTTTGAAGGAATGCCAGTTTTTGGCAAAAAGGACAGTTTTTGTTGTGAGTTGTTTTTTTTTTTTTCTTGGAGACAGAGTCTTCCTCTGTCAACCAGACTAGAGTGCCGTGACGTCAGCCTAGCTCACAGCAACCTCAAACTCCTGGTCTCAAGGGATCCTCCAGCCTCAATCTCCCAAGTAGCTGGGACTACAGGCACGCACCACCATGCCTGGCTAATTTTTTCTATTTTTAGTAGAGATGGGGTCTTGCTCTTGCTCAGGCTGGTCTCGAATTCCTGACCTCAAGCAATCCTCCCGCCTGGGCCTCCCAGAGTGCTAGGATTACAGGTGAGAGCCACCATGCCTGGCCCAGTATAATTATTAATTGATACATTTTTGTAATTTGTGGAAATGTAAATTTATTTTCTGACAAAAATAAAATCATTGACAATACAAGAAGTGATTTTCAAAGGCTGTTTATATTTGGTTTTACCTAAAGTAGTACTGCTGACAATTAGTTCTTCCCTTCAAGAGAGTAGTGATTTCAAGAGGGTGACTGAAAAAAAAAACGGATGTTTCTCTACACTCACATACTTCTGACACTTTTTCCACACCAATCAATTCTCCGATTCTCTGTAGACACCAACTGATTTGTCCCACCATTTAATTCAGTTCTGACACTATCCACTTTGATTTAGCGTCAGATCCCTCAAGTTAAGGGCTTAGTCCTGCAAAACTGCACCCGCTTCAGATGCCAATTGCAAGACTGGGCCTCCAGCTATAAGGTTCCCATAACCTCCTCCTTGGGTTTGATAATTTGCCAGAATAGCTCACAGAACTCAGGGAAACATTTTACTTATGTTTACCAGCTTATTATAAAGGATTCAGATGAACAGCCAGATGAAGAGGTACCATAGGGTTAAGTCTGGAAGGGTCCCCATTTTTCACCAAACTGGAGAAGGAGCTCAGGAGCTTCTGTCCCCATGGTTCAACAAAATGGAGACTCATCAAATCCATAATTTTTATAGAGCTTAATCTTCAACCCCTCCTCCCCACTTGCCAGATATCAATGGCTGGGGCTGCAAGTTCTAACTCTATAATCACTTGGTCTTTCTGGTGACTTGGCCCCATTGAGGCTATCTAGGGGCTCTACTCTAAGTCACCTCATTAGTATAAACCTATATTCATTATGAATAACAAAAGACACTGATGTCATTTTGAAATTCCAAAAGTTTTAGGAATTCTGTGGCAGGAACCAGGGACAAATGCCAAATATATTTCTTATACCACGGTGACAAAGAGTGAGAATCCTTATAAATCATCTCTTTAAAGTTTTAAAGAGATTGGACATACTCTTTCGTTTTTGCTTTTGATTTTATTTAGTACTTAAGGCAGCTAGCTCTCTTAAGGAAAAAAATATTCTGAAGGAAACTTACTTTGTTTTAGGTTATGAGATGACAGTTAGGGATTTATTTATTTTTTAGAGAGGCAGTGTCTTTGCTCTGTTGCCCAGGCTGAAGAGCAGTGGCAAGATCATAGCTCACTGCAGCCTTTCACTCCTGGTATCAACTGATTCTCCTACCTCAGCCTCCGAAGCAGCTGGGACTACAGGCATGTGCTATTTATTTATTTATTTATTTTAGAGATGGGGTCTATGGGGCTCTGTTGCCCAGGCTGGTCTCAAACTCCTGGACTCAAGTGACCCTCCCACCTCTAGCAGTTATTGAATTAGAGATCTACTTATCCTACTAGAAAGCTTGATGAGATCTCTAAAGTTAAATAGTGCCCAGTATATTGAATCTTGGCATTGACAACCTTGCTTTTATCAGTAAAAGATTATAAACAATCAAAATAAAAATTGCTTTGAATTGGTAAACTTATAGGATTCTGTTTCTTCCAGTTCTGCATGTGTATGAGTACTTTATTTCAGGGGGTAAGTCAATGGGGATCAAATTTCAACATGAGATTTGGTGGGAACAAACAAATCATATACAAACCATAGCAGGTACATATTGGACAGTGTAGATACTGAACATTTCCATAGTTGCAGAAAGTTCCATTGCACTGGATAGATCACATTGTCACCAGTTTCTCCAGTATATAGGTTTCTATTATTTACGAGTATCCTCTTCTCTGAAAAAAAAAATACATTGCTTATCAGAAGCCTGTGATTTTTTTTCCCTACTGAATAATAGTCCCTAAATAATAACTAAAAAAAATGTTAGGATGCGAAATGATTAGGTAGAAGCAAGTTTGGATTTTATAATAAAGATTTTATTAAACCTTAAAAATATATGCCAAAATGTGTTCAACAAGAGAATGATAGAGGCAGTCCTTAACTTTTCCATGTCCATGTCCGTAATCCAAGATTACAACATGGAAACAACCTACAAATACAATATGATTTATGAGATTATTTTTCATATGTAAATTTTGAAAATAACTTTTTAATTATTTAACCTTGAAAAGAGCATAAAACACAGAAAAAAGTCAAACTGATACATAAATGAATGATTAAGTATTTTCGTAACTATTACTTTAAATGGATTTCAGAGTTAATCATTTATTTCCATGTTTGGATTGAGTTATGTGAGAAAAAATAGGTATCCTATTTATTTATTTATTTATATCTTTTTACTGAGGTAGGTAGGGATAATATTCTTACTCTGTAGGTATATAGTGTTGTCAAGTAAAGGTTAAGACTTGAATATGCTAAAATTGATTACATAAAGAACCACTTTCTCAAGCACCACATGTACTCACCGTCAAATTGATATTAACTGATCAACACATAAGTGTACATATAAGAATAACATCTATTGGATGTCGGGCAGGGGGGAGGCGCAGGAGGGGACGGGTATATGCATACACAAAGAGTACGATGCACGCCATCCAAGGGATGGACACACTTGAAACTCGGACTTGGTGGGGGGCAAGGGCAACATACGTAACCTAAACATCTGTTCACTCATAATATCCTGAAATAAAAAAAAAAAAAGAACCACTTTCTCTATTTTGGGGCAGAGTATTAGGAAAAATAAAGATAATACATGCTAATTGTTGGAAAATACTTACAGGATGAATATCATGACTTAGAATTCTTTTCCCACATCGGTAAGTGGGTAACATTTATAGATGTTTTCTCAGGGTAAATATAGTTGAGGTTTTCTCTCTGTGTATTTCCTAAAATGTTGACTTGTAGAGAAATAGCACATAACCACTGTATTAGTTGAATTATGTTTTCATAAAATGTAACTTTACTTTTTATATGTGTAATTTGAATGCATTTCCTAGTTTTGAATTGATTTTAAAGAATTACCTTTTGCTTGTAAAAGCCACTTAGGATTTTTATGAGAAGCTTTCAGATTTGTCTGGCTTTATCCTCTAGTGTCATTTTAATTTCACGTATTTTTTTTCCTCATGCAATTGCTAGTACCCAGTAAGTCATGTGTAAAAATTGCTACCATGAGGAACGAATGAATGCATTTACTAGTTTCGTATGCTGTGAACTTTAAGGCTTTGAGTAAAGCATACATTTTTAAACTGTAGACCTAGTCTTAATTATCTTATAATTTTTCCAATAAATGAAAAGTAAAATGGAACATTTATCTTTTTTATTGTTATGAGTATTGTTTGAATGTGACTGTTTACACACTTTTTGATACCTTTTTTGCATTGTAGAGCTTTATAGAAAACGCAGTCATTTCCTTCACAAGACTTCTTATATTGGCTCTTTTATCATCACAAGACTTTTTTTTGTTTTGATTAAAGTTGAGAGCATAATGCTAGGCAAGTAGTTCCTTGAAGATAGTTCTTTGGATACAGAAAGTAATGTGTTTCATTTATGTAGCCATCTTCTGATCTGATTTGGTGCAGTAGGGGTGGGAGAAGTGAGTTTAGAGAGAATATGTTTCCAGTCCTAATCTTCTTTTACCCCTCTATACATCATTTAAAGCTGTTCAACACATTCTCCTCCTTGGAAATCTTTCCTCCTGTGCCTTTAACCAGTGTATTTTCAGCCCGGCGTGGTGGCTCACACCTGTAGTCCTAGCACTCTGGGAGGCCGAGGCAGGTGGATCATTTGAGCTCAAGAGTTTGAGACCAGCTTGAGCAGGAGCCGAGACCCCGTCTCTACTAAAATAGGAAGAAATTAGCTGGACAATTAAAAAATATA
Organism: Propithecus coquereli; assembly: GCF_000956105.1. Lineage (NCBI taxonomy): Eukaryota > Metazoa > Chordata > Mammalia > Primates > Indriidae > Propithecus > Propithecus coquereli. Next base: position 647,741 of record NW_012150729.1, on the reverse strand, counting down.
TATATATAAAAAAATCAGCCGGGCATGGTGGCGCGTGCCTGTAGTCCCAGCTACTCGGGAGGCTGAGGCAGTAGGATTGCTTGAGCCCAGGAGTTCGAGGTTGCTGTGAGCTAGGCTGACGCCAGGGCACTCTAGCCCCCAGCAACACAGTGAGACACTGTCTCAAAAAAAAAAAAAAAAAAAAAAAGTGTATTTTCTATTTCTCCTACTTCTTGAACTTAAACAAAACAAAAAACCCTACAATGCCATTTTTCTTTTTTCTCGTGAGCCTTATACATAGGTATCTGCTGAATTCTGCTGGATATTCTCTTCTGTATGTTCCCTTGGTGAACTTGTCCACATTCTTGGCTTGAACTGTACTTTGAAATAACTGATTTTCAAATCTTGGACTATAGTAAATTTCTACCTGTAAGAATTATCTCTTTCCTGCTTCTTTGAAGAAATTGTTATGAAGATCTAATAAAATAACACATGAAAGCCCTTTATGAACCTTAAAACACTGCAACAGTGTGTTACTTTTTAACAGTAAACATTTAAGAGCTCGTCTTAAATTAGGCCTTGTTAATAAAGAAATTTCTAAAAACTTCGATTTCACAGGAGTAAACTTGAAGCCATTTATAGCTTAGGAAATAATTTAACTTATACTTCCCTTGGGTTTATATTTTATACGAGATTATTTTCAATCATATTTTCAATCTTTGATAGCTTTGTCACTATTCATAAAGACTAGCATGTGGAAGTTTCTCCTATATTAAATAGACAACATTTTGGCTTTAAGCTGAACTGCTAATCATAGAGAGAAAAGTATTTATAAACAATATCTAACTGCCTTCGGTTTGTGGAATATTTAAGACACTGTGATTCTCTTCTTAGTAAATATTTGAAAACAAATAAAATTTGTAACCCAAATGTCCTATAGTTTATTTTTTAGTATGTTAGCCCCAGGGTGTTGCTGATTATATACTAAAACATAACCTGCCATACTATAATAAATAACAATCTATAAATAAACTTCAGGCATTTTATGCTCACTTGTGTAATGCTAATTGTATGTTTCCTGGTAATTTCGATTAATTTAAATAAGACTTATGGCATCAGGAAAGACAAAAATTCTAAACAAACTTTTTAGTTTCTGAAATTTCTTACTCAAGTATGATTCAGCTGATTGCTAATTCTGTTTTCCTGTTGCAGGTTTCTCAACAGTGATGTCACAAGATTGACCACGTTGATCACAGTAAGACCAAAATGATAGTTAAGCTTTTAATGATGTTTCATTTTCTCTGAGAATGAGAGCTGAATTAGAAAATATTTAAAATTTAAAATTATTATTATTTCTCTAACCAGCACACATTTAATTGCAACTGATTTAAATCCAAGAAGTTCAGGAAGAGGGGTGATATTCAATATTATCAGATGTTAAATAAGTTAAAGACTAAGAAGTGTTCATTTGAGAAGTGCATTAGTGAGTGATATTAGAAACTCTTTGTTTCTAATGACTTTGTCAGGGTCGTGAGGCTTTTTCCAGCCCCTTGAGTTAAGAAGTGAGGGTAGATTGCAACGTCGATTCAGGTTGAGGGTGCCAGTGAAAGAATAGTTCAAGTACATATTGACTGTGGGGTTGGAATAATGTTAGGCCAGGAAAGGCTGATGTATTTAAAGAAGTGGAGAGATCAAGGGACTTGTGAGATATATAAACTGGTGTAATGAGATGACATGGTAAGAGCTAAAAGAATAGAATGTTGTGATTAGAGTGGGAGATTATATTATGGATTGTTTCAGAGGTGAAGCACAGCAGGTATTTGTATGTTATGTAATATACACGTTATATATTTTTTTCTCAAAAATTTTTGGAAGTCCAGAGGATTTCTATTTTTTCCCACTGTGTCATAATCCACAGAAATGTCAAAACCTTTTTTTTTTGAGACAGAGTCTCACTCTGTTGCCCTGGCTAGAGTGAGTGCCGTGGCGTTAGCCTAGCTCACAGCAACCTCAAACTCCTGGGCTCAAGCGATCCTCCTGCTTCAGCCTCCCGAGTAGCTGGGACTACAGGCATGCGCCACCATGCCCGGCTAATTTTTTCTATATATTTTTAGTTGTCCAGATAATTTCTTTCTAATTTTTTTGGTAGAGACGGGATCTCGCTCTTGCTCAGGCTGGTCTCGAACTCCTGAGCTCGAACAATCCACCCACCTCGGCCTCCCAGAGTGCTAGGATTACAGGCGTGAGCCACCGCGCCCGGCCTGTCAAAACCTTTTAACTGATCTCCCTCTCCCTTCTTTCTGGCCATTATCATTTCCATCGAAACGTGTACTGGATCCCCAGTTTAATCTGATTAAAGCACTACTCTGTTCCTTTTATTTCTCTACTTGAAGATGTTTGGTGGCCTCCCATTTCCTTTAAGATCAAATCCAGATTTTCTAACTTAGTATTCAAGATCCCTCCTCAGTTTGTCTTCAATATATTTCCTATTAATTATTAACAAGAGCCCTATGCTCTATGCAATGTGGACTACATCCCCCACCTTGAATATACATTTGATTCCATACTTACATTCATGTTGTTTCTTTTACCTAGAATGTTGTTTTTCCTTTTCACACTTTTAAAAAATTTCTTCTAATGAAATCAAAGCTCCTCTGTAATGCTTTGTCCACATATAATCATCTCTGTGAGGCTTTCCCTAATAATCCTAATTGAAAGTAATTCTCTTTCCCTAATAATTTGGTAATGCTTAAATTTTATTGCTCCTGTGTTACTGATAACATATATTCTCTTGTATTTTGGATATTTATTTTAATATACATCTTCTTAACTGTACTCAGCAAGTATTTGTTGGTAATCATAAATACCCCAGAAAGTGCTAAATCAATTAATATCTTTAGTTTTCTTACGTTCAAATTGAAATAAGGATGTTAATACATGAGTATTTGTAACTGAACAATAGGAAACAAGGTAGATAGGAAAGAACATAAGTTTTAGAACCAATAGAGTTCAGGTACTGATGTCACTGTGTACTAGTTTTGTGACTCTCAGCAAGTCATCTTCTTTCTACCTCAGTATCTTCACCTATAAAATGATGCAATACCTGTATTTAAAATGATCATCATGAGATTTTAACATAATGTTTGTTAACCTGTCTTCCTTCTTACTCATATAACTTAAGGCTTGCTCCCTTACAGATAAACCAAGGGAAATGAAATCAGCCATAAAGATCAGGGATAAACCCCAAACATCCAAATTTACCCACTTACAAATTGTGGCCCTTTTGTCTGCAAGTTTTAATAAATGTATTTCTACTTTATATATTACATATATTAATGATAACTTTATTGATTTGTGTAAATTTCAGCAAGGAGTCCAATTAGACCTATTGATATAAAGTTCTTTTATATGGGGAAAAGGGGTTAGGCTTAACTAGAATGCCAACATCTTAAAAGGCCAGAGTGAACTTCAGAATACTTTAGACTGTACGACATTGCCCTTATATTAATATAACAGAGGCGAAAACTAAGGCCCAGAAAGTTTGAGGGGAGGTAGTAAGCATAATAATTAAGGACATGGACTTGTTTAAGTCTATTCTCTGCTATTTATATAACTGTTACTTAGTCTTAAGGTTCAGTTTTTTTCTCTCTAAAGTAGGGATAATATTATATCTCAGGAGTGTTATAAGTATTAAATAAAATAATGCTTTATATTAAATGAAATAAGTGCCTCATAAAGCACTTAGCACAGAGGATCGCTCATACTTAGGTTATTTTCTCATCATACTCATCATTATCTGTAAAGTTATTGCCTAAAATTACATAGTGTGAGAACTTGGACTCAACCTGGTTTTTCATTATACTGTTATAATTTTTACTATTCTGTGTCGTGATCTTGATTAAAACTTGATTCTACTTGATTAAAACTCTCTAAACAGCCGGGCGCAGTGGCTCACGCCTATAATCCTAGCACTCTGGGAGGCTGAGATAGGAGGACCCCTCAAGGTCAGGAGTTCGAGACCAGCCTGAGCAAGAGCGAGACCCTGTCTCTCCTAAAAAATAGAAAGAAATTAGCTGGACAACTAAAAATATATAGACAATCAATTTTAGGTATTTTTACGGCTGGGTGTGGTGGCTCATGCCTGTAATCCTAGCACTTTGGGAGGCTGAGGCAGGAGGATCCCTTAAGGTCAGGAGTTCGAGACCAGCCTGAGCAAGAGCGAGACCCTGTCTCTCCTAAAAAATAGAAAGAAATTAGCTGGACAACTAAAAATATATAGAAAAAATTAGCCGGGCATGGTGGCACATGTCTGTAGTCCCAGCTATTCAGGAGGCTGAGGCAGGAGGATCGCTTGAGCCCAGGAGTTTAAGGTTGCTGTGAGCTAGGCTGTTGCCACGGCACTCTAGCCTGGGCAGCAGAGCAAGACTCTGTCTCAAAAAAAACTCTCTAAACAGCATTTATAGAGAGTATAATAAAATACTTTGTAGATTTTTCTTCTCAAATCGCTCAATTCCCTTTCTTCTCTGAGAGTATTTATGCAGGTTCATTTATGTGCAGTTTTGTTTATATGTAATTTCATTACTACAATGGCTATATTTTATTTTCAAGTATTCTTATTTAATATTTTACTATATATTTAATAATCTGTTATAAGACAACCTTTAAATAAAGTGGCCTTTTCTGTTTTTATTAAATTTCCTTTTTTCTTCTTGGTAATTTTATTATGAATATTACTTAAATTTTATAGAGAGATAAATCCCTACCAATAGAAATAATTAACTTAATCATTGAGATTTAGAAGAAATTACTATATAATCTTACATTGTACACACTGTTAGAAATATTCGTGTTGGATAATAATTTAAAATGTCAGTTAGATACCTATGCATCGATAAGATATAACCAAGTCTGGTAATGACTAATAGTTGTCCCCTAATATTGATTTTCTCTTCTCATTTTTATCCCAGCTCATCTGGAATAAAAATATCATTTCCCCAGTCTCCCTTGCAGCTAGATGTAGTCACGTGACTAAGTTTTGGCTAGAGATAGGGTAAGCACAAGTAGTGTACGCAACTTTCAGAAAGCATCCTAAAAGGGATAGATGCACACTTTCTTTTACCCCTGCCTTCCTCCTTGCTGGCTCAATTATGGGCTTGATAATTGGACAGAGTGGAAAGCACATACTGAGAATAGTAGGCAGAGCATTAAGATAGAAAGTCCCTAGTAAACATGACGTCGCACTGCCTGCACTGGCCTGCCTACCGCTGGACTTCTTTGATGTGATAGAGTTAAACTTCTATCTTATAAAAGCCATTAGCTTTTGGGCTTTCTGTCACTCATGATCAACACTAATTCTGATACACCAAGATAGTTTGACAAAGAAAGTTTATGCCATTGTTAGAATGTATTTTTTTACATTTCATTTATTTGAACTCTGCTGTGTCTTCTGATGGTTTGTTTTAGGAGAAGAATAGAAAAGGAATTCATTCATTCTGTTTAGGAGAGGGGACCAGGGAACCTTTACAGAGGAGTGAGACATCTGGGTTAGATTTTAGAAGTATAAATTAGAAAAGAATCTAGGAAGAAGAAATGGGCATATAGATTTGAAAGAACATACATTCAGAGACATGCAGATATTTTAGTTTAATATTGTGGAAATATAAAATTTGAGGAAGTAAATGAGCCTAATGATCAGCTTTTACAGAAATTTATAAACTGAGAAGTTTGGTAAGTGCTAGGTAACTAGCAATGGGTACTTTTAATATTAATAATTTTAATATTGTTTATGGTTTTTCATTAATTTTTTTTTTTTTTTGAGACAGTCTGGCTCTGTTGTGTGGGCTAGAGTGCAGTGGTGTCATCATAGCTCACTGCAATCTCAAACACCTGGGCTCAAGTGATCCTCCTGAGTAGCTGAAACTGTAGGCGTGTGCTACCACTCTTGGCTAATTTATTTTTATGTTTACTTTTTGTAGTGACGTAGTCTGGCTATTGTCCAGGCTGGTTTCGAACTCCTGGCCTTAAGCAATTCTCCCAACTTGGCCTCCAAAAGTGTTGGGTTACAGGTGTGAGCCTCTGTGCCTGGCTGCCATTGACTATTTTAATAAATATATTTTGATACAAGTGTTGAGGAACAAAGCTAATATTTATTAGCTGCTTTTTATGGTAGTAGGTGCTTTCTCTTTTTACATTTTTACAATTTTAGAAGACATATCGTTACATTTTATAGATAACTAAAGTAAGCCTCAGAAAGTTCCATTGTCTTTCCCAATGTGTTCTAAGTGGTAGTTGAGTCATTATTTTAAGAGTACAAAAATCAGCCATTTTCAGAACAAGTCTACTATACATTATCTGACCTTTATTTTTCTACTTTTCTAATACCAAAAATAGAGTTATAGTCAATTTTAAAATATCTTTGGTAAAATATAATAACAGTGATCAAGCCAGAAGGAAAAGTATACATAGGAATTTCCATATTTCATGCTCACTGATAAATCTAAAAAAGTTAAAATTTTAAAATGTTAACATCATAAAGTTATAAACTATGTCTAAAACATTTTGCTTTCTAGAGTCTGGATCTTTTGAATAGTATCTTCAAAATTAGTATATAACAGCCATTTAAAATACTTCATATAGATCAATCCATTTTTCCATTGCTATTTGTAAATGTCTATTTGGATAAAAGAAACCCTCCATTTACCTTTATTGCATCTCCCTCAAAAGTTACACTGTTTAACATTTAACACTTAATGGAGCTAAAAGTATGGCATGGTGTTCTCTGTATGAGTGGCTGCAAATATAAATAACACCATGCCTACAGATTCAAGTTAAATTTCTTTTGAACATGTGAAAATGTGTATTGTTAGTTTCAGTCACTTGATTTAAAGATAAATTCTTATTTATCTAAAATTCTAAATGAGCTACTATTTAATAAATCTGCCTTTTAAAAAAAAGAAACTTTAACAGATTTGGGAATGATTATAGAAGCATGAGAGGGATATAAAATAAAAATCAGTTTTCTACTTTGGTTTGATATTTTCTTATAACCAGCATAGAGTCTAGCACCTAAACTAGGTAAATATTTTCTGAATTAAGGTGACTTAGAATTTAACTGGTTAGTAAATTGTTCTTTTCCCCTCACCCTTTGTAGAGCACCAGTGCATCCTTCTCCTGTGAGATTTACATTTACAGAAATGTTAGTGAAGGAGTAGCTAAAATATAAGTATAATGTAGAAGCTGTTTAGAGATGAGAAAATGGGTATAATATGGAAGTTATGGGATTATGATATTTAATCTTTTGTAATTTTTCTATAAATACACAAGGAAAAACTGTGGAGGAAAAGGATTTTGATAAAAAGGGAAAATTTTTTTATTGTATAGTATCAAAAGTTAGCATGCATGGATGTTAAAAAAAAGTTTAACTAAAAAAATGCATTTTTAAATGCATTTTAAAAATATTATATCAATAGGCACATTTCCATTATAAAGTAAGACAGTACAAGTAAACTTTCCGACCTGGAGAGTATGCCATTTATTTTGCAAATAGCATATCTAAAGCTTGTAGTTTTATTCTCTGATTTTCTTTCACCTCAAAAGAAACCCCTGAACTTCTGTTCATAAAATTTATGATTTTGTCTCTTTACTTACCACTGAATATTCCTGAGTCTTTTTTTTTTTTTTTAACCCTATTAGCTTTATATTTTCAGGGTCACTCTTACAGAAAGGAAATTTCAGAAAATGTATATACTTGGCACACTAAACTCAAATGTCACAGTTTATTTCAAATCGTACCTTTTCCATATAACCTTTGGATCTCCTGCAGTTGGAATTAATTTCCTCAACATTTCTGCATTTCCCTAGATTTGTTGTTTCTGTTATAGCAGTGTTCTTCAACACAGGAGTACTTGGACCTGTGTGTATGTGTGCAGATATATTCTCTTCAAGGAGAAAAAGTTAAAATTCTTAATGTTAATATAAAAGAAATTAATATAAACATATTCTTAAATCTTCTAGTATGCCTACCTTAAAACCAATTACTACCATGTGTTTTCAGGACTATGATTATGTTTAATTATGTCAAGTCTAATGAGAAAAGAACAAAAATAGATTTGATACATAAATTGTTCGCTTGTATCAAGTGAAGACCTGATGACATCAGAGTGAGCTAAATTAAAGTTTTCAGTGGTTTGAGTAAAAAGAACTGGTAGGAATATTAAATCATTTAGGGCATGCTAAATAGGCATATCAAACCCAAATGTAACTGGAAAATAATGGGGAAGTAGCAGTCAATACCATATTCATGTTTGAGTATGATTCATTTTCACAGAAACATATGATACTAATTTGAAATCTGTTAGTTTTTTAGCTTTTATGTCCATGTTTGTAAATTGTTTAGATATTATTCGAGTAAGATCTGGAAGCAAGAGGAAGAGTTTATCCTTATCTATAGCTTGATTTTTCTATATTTCAGTAATATAATAATTAATTTAAGTCAATACAGGGGTCCACAAGACTTTTTTTCTGTCTTGATAAGGGGTCCATCCATAATTTAAGTTTCAGAAACATTGTTACAGAATCTTTAAATGCCTTATGTGATGATTATGATTGTGTGTTCAGCTGTTTGACCTATTAGACTATAAACTCCTTACGATCTGGTAAAGGTTTAGCTTATATTTAATCACAATACCTTGTACCTAGTAGTGGCCCAGCAGATATTTATGCAATAAACTTGCCTTTGCTGATATGCTAAGTGTGATATAAAGAGAACTAACAGACATTTTTGCCTCTTAATGTGTTGATAACATGTCAGACTGAACTAGAATATATAAATGTATAAAAGAGTATATATTTTAACAATTTAAAATTCATATGAGTTAACAAATTCCTCTTTTTAAAATTAAATATCCCCTAGGATTTTGATCACTTACAGTGTTGTATGAATTACCTTAATTAGATAACCAAAATTTTTCTCTCTTAGCTAAGATCTATAGGGTGGCAGCAGAAGAATGGAAAATTTCGTAGCAGGCTAGAACTGAACAGGGAGAAGGTAACCTGAGTGTTTCAGGGAACAAGATAGTGCATCATTGTAAAAATGTAGTTTTTTTATAGTTAGGGCAGCTTGAGAGCATAGGTTGCTCAGGGAAGAGGAGAGGCAGAAGAGACTGGAAAAAGATATAGGAAGGTACTAAAGACACCATCTCCCACCTTATGGATATTGCCTAAAGCCACAGTGCCTATGTAACATTCCCTCTAATTTAAATGGAAGTAAGACCGGCATAAATTTACATCCTCTAGAATAATGTAGCAAGTGCATTTTCTACTTTTCCAATTCTCTTATGATAGATTTTTGTATTATGTTGCCACAGCATACAGTTCAGCTGTCTTGCTAACTTCTTTAATGTCTTCTTATTAACTACTTAAATTGAATTACCTATTTCAGAATTTCAAAGTCAAATTTAGCTTCATCTTATCTATGTAAATTCATTTTCCTCTGCTTTCCAACACACATTCTTTTATAGTCAGAACACTCCTTTAGCCACAAATAAAGTGATGATTTTGTCAGCAAGTCTTTTTCCACACATTTCCTTTTCTTGAAGTGCTACTACCTTTATTTATCCAATGTCAATTCAGTCTCAAGGTAGCCTTGAAGTCTTTTCTGACAATTCCCTTTCCTCTCAACATTTGATCCTTATCTATAGCCCTCTCCCCCACCTCTCTTTTAAATTGCAGAACCTCTGTTGCCAGCTCTCTGTACAACATTGATACCTGGCTGTCCCATAGGCACTTAATTTAACATGTTTAAACTTGAACTCATTTTCTTCTGATTTCCCAGAAACCTATATATTCCCTGTAATGGTCAATGATTGATCATCTGCTCAGCCACCCAAGCTAGAAATATTATTTATCTTCAACTACGTCTTCACAAACTCACATCTAATCTGATATCAAATCCTATTGATTCTCTACAGGGAGTGTAATAATAAGAGCTAATGTTTATGACGTGCTTACTGTGCGACAGGTATTAGTCTAAAATTTAACCTGTAGTAACTCATTTAATCTTCTTAACTTTACGAGTTAGACACTATTATTATCCTTGTTTTACATAAGAAAGAAATTATGTCCTTGCTAATAACCACCATGAGGCTGTCCAGCCAAAGGGGGGAAAAACACTTAAATATAATCAAGCCTAATTTACAGGAAATAAAAAGAACAGAAGAACATGTTAAATAACAGCGGGGGAATGTAGTCGGGAATTTCCAGACTGTGGAAAACTCTAAAAGACAAAGGACCTAGTTTCTTAAGTTAAAAATATTAAGGAAAAAATAAGATTGCCATGGGGTTGAAGTGGGAGCAGTTATAGATTAAAAGAGACTTGAGTGTCATATCAGCTAGTTCCATTGTATGGATCTTATTTTTGTCCAGATTCAAACAAACAAATAATTTACAAATATAAGGCAAAGAAGTATGTACATTGACTTGATATTTGATATTAAGGAATTGTTAAAATTAATTTATGTATGATAATAATTTTGGACTGTTTGTTTATATAGAAAGCATAAGTCTTTACCACAAAAGGACTTAAGCGTCTCTATCAGAGTCTTAGCTTGAGAAAAAAACTACATTCACCAATCACTTTTTTACTCAGCACCTCTGATAAGAAAGGATTTGCTAAAGGTGATAGAACACTTAGCCCAATACCATTACCACACCTAAAATAAATTTTCATTTTACCAATCCATACTTCTTCTGCAAATGAATATTTATTATTGTGTCACACTTCCTCAGTATTCAGTATTTGTTTCACAGAAATATTGGAAATTCAAAGGAATAAGAACTAATACTTCCAGAACCTC
>NW_012150729.1:635821-636859 GCF_000956105.1 Propithecus coquereli | reverse complement strand
CTTGGTAATTTTATTATGAATATTACTTAAATTTTATAGAGAGATAAATCCCTACCAATAGAAATAATTAACTTAATCATTGAGATTTAGAAGAAATTACTATATAATCTTACATTGTACACACTGTTAGAAATATTCGTGTTGGATAATAATTTAAAATGTCAGTTAGATACCTATGCATCGATAAGATATAACCAAGTCTGGTAATGACTAATAGTTGTCCCCTAATATTGATTTTCTCTTCTCATTTTTATCCCAGCTCATCTGGAATAAAAATATCATTTCCCCAGTCTCCCTTGCAGCTAGATGTAGTCACGTGACTAAGTTTTGGCTAGAGATAGGTAAGCACAAGTAGTGTACGCAACTTTCAGAAAGCATCCTAAAAGGGATAGATGCACACTTTCTTTTACCCCTGCCTTCCTCCTTGCTGGCTCAATTATGGGCTTGATAATTGGACAGAGTGGAAAGCACATACTGAGAATAGTAGGCAGAGCATTAAGATAGAAAGTCCCTAGTAAACATGACGTCGCACTGCCTGCACTGGCCTGCCTACCGCTGGACTTCTTTGATGTGATAGAGTTAAACTTCTATCTTATAAAAGCCATTAGCTTTTGGGCTTTCTGTCACTCATGATCAACACTAATTCTGATACACCAAGATAGTTTGACAAAGAAAGTTTATGCCATTGTTAGAATGTATTTTTTTACATTTCATTTATTTGAACTCTGCTGTGTCTTCTGATGGTTTGTTTTAGGAGAAGAATAGAAAAGGAATTCATTCATTCTGTTTAGGAGAGGGGACCAGGGAACCTTTACAGAGGAGTGAGACATCTGGGTTAGATTTTAGAAGTATAAATTAGAAAAGAATCTAGGAAGAAGAAATGGGCATATAGATTTGAAAGAACATACATTCAGAGACATGCAGATATTTTAGTTTAATATTGTGGAAATATAAAATTTGAGGAAGTAAATGAGCCTAATGATCAGCTTTTACAGAAATTTATAAACTGAGAAGTTTGGTAAGTGCTAGGTAACTAGC
>NW_012150729.1:613583-622574 GCF_000956105.1 Propithecus coquereli | reverse complement strand
AAAAAAAAAAAAAAATCTCAATTATTTCATTTATCTGGAAATGTCTTAATTTCTCCTTTATTTCAAAGTATAGTTTTGCTGGAGATAGATTTCTTGGCCGACAGGTTTTTTTGTTTTTTGTTTTGTTTTTGTTTTTTATTTTTTATTTTTGGCATGTCTAATATATTTTCCCACTGCCTTCTGGTTTCCGTGTTTTCAGATGAGAAATTGGTTTTTAATCTTATTGAGGATTCCTTGCACATAACAACATAACAAGTTGCTTTTCTCTTACTGGTTTCAAGAGTCTCTTTTTGGCTTTCAACGGTTGATTATGTGTCTTAGATCTCTTTGAGTTTATCCTACTTGAAGTTCCTTGAGCTTGTTGGATATGTAGATTCATATGTTTCCTCAAATTTTAGCCATTGTTTCTTCAAATATTGTTTCTTCCACTTTCTTTCTCGTCCTTTTGGCACATCCATAATGCATTTGTTGGTCCACTTGACAGTGTCCCACAGGTTCCATAGACTATGTTCACTTTTCTTCTTTTTTCTTTCTGCTCCTCAGACTGGATAATCTCAATTGACCTATCTTCAGGTTTGCTCGTTCTTTTCTTCTGTGTGCTCAAATATGCTGTTAGTCCCTTTAGTGAATTTTTTAGGTACAGAATTTCCATTTTGTTTCTATTCTATTTCTATTTTAAAATTTCTATCTCCCTGTTGATATTCTCATTTTGGTCATACATTGTTTTCCTGTTTTTCTCTTATTCTTTGTCCATGGTTGCCTTTAGCTCTTTCAGCATATTTTAGACAGAGAATTTGTTGCTAGTAGACGTACCCTATAAGAAAGGCTAACGGGAATTCTTCAGGCTGAAATAAAAGGCCCCTAGATAGTAACTCAAAGCCATCTGAAGAAATAAAGAACTCCAGTAAAGGTAACTACATAGGTAAACAGGAAGGGAACATAGTACCTTGAAGGAAAGAATAGAAAGCCAGTGTGGCTGGAGTACAGACATCAGAGATGTGATTGGAGAAAAGCAACCAGAAGATACCGGATGTAGTGGACCAAAATAAGGATTTTTCTTTGTTTGTTTACCCTAAAAGCAATGGGAAATATTTTAAGTATGTTTAAATTGTCAACAACCCAATTTGAATTGAGGTTTATAGAGGTTAAGTAACTCAGTCAAGGTCATACAATGATTAAGCGGTGAAACAAGGGTCATAATCCAGGAGCGTCTAGAGCTAACATCTGTACCACCCTATTTCTTAGAAATATAAATCTAAGAAATGTGTAAGAAATTATAAGCTTAAAATTTTTGTGACTTAAAATTGTTCATTACTTTATTATTTCAGCAGATGAATGCCTACTAGGTTGAGGGATGTGATTTTACCCTTTGCAAATATAGTCACAGTTACATTAATTTTGTTAGCTCTGCTTGTGACCTATTGCTCAGTAAACAGGTTAACCTACAACATTCAACAATGACCATTATAACAAAGATATATTTAATCTGTTCTTATTATTTCTTCTACTTTTCAATTCCTACCATCTAAGGGAGAACTAACAATGAAGGTAATGTGCCAGATAGTTTCTAAGTATCATTTTATCTTAGACTTATAGATATTAAGTAACGGCTCCAAGTTGACATAATTAGTCATGGTTATAACAAAGATTGACGTTTATATATCTCTAACTAAAGACCATGATGTTTCTACTGTGATGCACTCAAAGATTAGAAAAATAATTTGTGCTCAAGAGAGCTTAGTATATATATTTAGAAATAGAAAGCGTAGTTCTCGATAAATACTGATCGAATGACAGAAACAGGATTATCAATGGAAAGTTGTTTGCTCTCAAAGATTCTGCTTGACCACACATTCCCTGTGTAGGAGTCATGAGCCATTATTCAATCAAGATCTTATGTGCTTCCACTGTCCAGATATTGGGATTACTGTGGTAAATAAGACAAAGTTCTTTTTCCTATTAAGTTTACTTTTTAGTGGGAAAAGAGAAGTAAACAAATAACATAAAATATTCTCAAATAATGATAAGAGCTCCAAAGGATGGGGGAAGGAAAATAAGAAATGAATCACCAAAAGGAGCCAGCTTTGGGAAGATTTGAGGAACTAGAGATCACAGTGCCAATAAGGCTGGAACGATGTGAGCTGTGGGACTAGAGGTAGGCAAATGTCATCAAAAGTAGTTTAAACTTTCTTTTTTTCTTTTTTCTTTTTTTTGCCGTTTGAGGCAGAGTCTCACTCTGTTGCCTGGGTTAGAGTACAGTGGCATCATTGTAGCTCGCTGCAACCTCAAATTCCTCAGCTCAAGAGATCCCCATACCTCAGCCTCCCAAGTAGCCAGGACTACAAGCACATACTACCACACCTGGCTAATTTTTCTATTTTTTGTATAGACGGGATCTTGCTATGTTGCAGGCTGGTCTCAAACTTCTGGCCTCAAGTAAGCCTCCTGCCTCGGCTACCCAAAGTGCTAGGATTACATGTGTTAGCTGCCCCCTCCCCCCTGGCCTAAACTTCTTTCTGGTGTGAAGAGAAGACAGTGGAAAAATTTTTTGCTTGATTGATTTTAAACAACCCTGTGTTTAATTTGAGAATGTTCCATATTCAACTTTTCTCTTATTGGAAGTTTTTAAGGAAGAAGCTATATTTAGGGCATTAGTGGCATTAAAGCATTATTATAAATTTTATTTTTCCTTTTTTTAATTCTTTTTTTTTTTTTTTTTTCTTTTTTTTTATGCATCATATGAATTATATTTTGGTGACATTCTACTGTCTTGCCCCTAACTTGTATATACTTGCTAGCATATTTAAAAAGCTTCCATTATGTTAAAGAGAAATTTTATGGTTATGACTTATTTCTTGATTCAGTAAACATTACATTATTAATTTTGAATTACTTTTTATTATAAAAATAGAGGATGCATTGTTCCTCTTCTTTTCTTTAGGAGCTCATAGTCTAGTGGAGAAACAGACACATAAACCAGTCATGATAAGTGTGGTAGATGCCACAGCAGAGGTGAACATATACTATTTTTTTTTTAAATATAGAAAGCATGATATGATCCCTTAGGGTAGGAAAGGCCTCACCAAAAATACTCAGTCCATGCAGATTTTCCACCCTGCTTTTTGAAGCAGAGTAGAGTTTAAGTATACTATTTGAACAGGGATGCTGATGCTGCAAAAAAAAAAAAAAAATTCTTTAGAAACAGTTTATGATTTCCAGCCATATAGCAAAATAAATAAGTGGTATCAGACTCAATATACATGAGAAACTTGAATTTCTCTAAGTACAGAGTGAAAAAACATTAAGTTGCTCTTCGATACTATTGCCCTCTTTCCTTTCTGTTTTCTCTCACCCTCTTACTGTTTATCCTCCATATTTATAAGTTTCATGAGATGGGAAGAAGATAAAGTGTTAAAAGTTTGGAAGGAAGGCTTCTTAGCAAATTTTGCCAGTCTGTTGTTGTTGTTTCAGAGACTGGATCTCACTATGTTGCCCAAGCTGGCCTTTAACTCCTGGGATCAAGTGATCCTCCCACCTCAGCCTCCCAAGTAGCTGGGACTACAGGCATGTGCCACTGCACCTGGCTGCCAGTTTGATTTTTGAGGGTTGGAGGGTATGATTTTAAAAAGGGAATTGATTTATTTCCGAACTGGCGATAGCGTTTTCTGATGGTCCTCAACTGGGAGCCTAGATCTTTCCCCAACTCAAAATTCTAGGTATAGATACATAATATTTTCTACCAGGAACTCTCATAAATAAGACATACTAGAGTGACATGAGATTAATGCCAGTACAACTGGAATGGGCAACATGACCACAGAGAAAATGATGTGATTTTTAAGTCTGTTTGCCAAGAGTCAGGGGGAGGGCTCTTAGAAAGTTAAATTGTATGAGACTTATGCAGATTCCTAAAGAGAAAATGCAGACTTACTAATAAATGCAGAATACTCTCACACAAGAATGTGACATGAGGAGAAATGAAACCAACATAACATAATTTAAGGCATAAGTATACTGAGAATTGAAGGAACTGAAGGAGAAAGAGTTATTTCTTCCTTAGCAGTTAATGTTCACTGTTGAATCAAAAAGGACAGTGTGGTGTTGTACAAAGATTTATATAAAGAGTGAGTATAAAAAGAAATGATAAAAGAAAAATGGCAGCAGCAGCAGTGGCAGAATTTCAAGTGAGGATAGGAAGACTTTATATAAAATTGACCTTTAAAGTTAATTGCACAGAGTATTTACCCATGAAACTAGCATCTTCCTGCAGAAGATGATTTTTAAACATAGAAAAGACTTAATGAGATTGAAGAAGTGCACAGTAGGCTTCTGATAAAGATGGTAGATTGAACATACACATTTACTTCAGCTAATTGCTGAAGCCCCACTAAATTTTATAGAAAACAGGAAAGGAATGAATAGCAACAAAATTCTGGAAGCTCAAGAGTGATGAATGAGTAGTAACTGATTTATCAGACTGAGAGAACTGAATTACCAGATGACAATGAAGATAGCCAAGAAAAACAGTTTTCACATTTGAAACCCCCAAAGCTCAGCAATTAGAAATTCTGGGTATCTCTGGAATGGGGCCACAGGGGAGGAGAGGGAGAATTACAGGCATAGGTGAAGCTCTACATACAAAAACTATATGAAAATATGAAATGTTTATTAAACATTGCTTTTCATGTTTATTAAACATGAAAAGTCTGTTTAACTAGTTAGATTCCTCAGTTCTCTTCCACTTAACACAGTCAGGTAACAGTGCCTCCTTTACCTAGTAGAAGACTGGAAGTTTATCCTCTGAGTGGATAAAACTGAGAGTCTCTGGGCTTAGGGAAATTAGACACCTTTGGGGATGTACAGTTCACTGGTGATAAGTACATCACATTGATGTGTAATCATCACCACCACCCATCTCCAGAATTCTTTTCATCTTGCAAAACTGAAATTTTATGCACAATAAACAATAACACCCCATTCCTCCCCTCCTTTCCCCAGCCCCTGGCCACAACCGTTCTACTTTCTGTCTCTATGATTTGACTATTCTGAGTACCTCATGTAAGTGGGATCATACAGTATTTGTCTTTTTGTGACTGGCTTATGTTACTAAGTATAGTGTCCTTAAGGTTTATTCATCCTGTAGCATATGTCAGAGTTTCTTTCCTTTTTAAGGCTAAATGATATTTCATTATATGTATATACCATATTTTGTTTATCATTCATCTGTGGATGGACCCTTGGGTTGCTTCCACCTCTTCACTATTGTGATATCAACATTTTAAAGTGACATTTTTATTTTGTTTATTAAGCATAGATTAAAATGGGCCTGTATCACAACATTTAAAATGTTAAAAACTACTTGCATTTGCTGTTTGAAGTTCTTTCAGTGTCAACAAATAAACTGGTTTATTTTTATTATTTTTGTCCTAATTCAGAAAAGAGATAATTGCATCCAGTTTGGCTTTCTATATAAAAAGAATTATTATTACGTTTCTCTTCTTAACATTGGTTCTCAAAATAATAAAGACATCTTGATGTGCTAAATAAGGAATTCAATCAAATGCATGCAGCTGAGGAATTTAGTGAAGATCTTCTTGGGGTGAATTTGCTGACTTGTCATTTTACGTCCTTCACTGGCTTTTATTTTGCTATCCATACACCTCATGCTTCTGTTCTTTAACAAATGTAAAAATGCAAAAACATGAATACTATTAGGCAACTATGTCAGTGTTCAGCTATGTGATACAGGGATTGAATACTCTAATCTGATTGCCACTCACTACCCACATGACATGCATTTAAAGTTCTCGGCCTGTTCTTTTTTGCTTACTGAGAAATGTTATTTTATTTATTATTAAAAATGAAATTTAAACACAGTATTACTTATTTTTAAATATGAACACTTTGAAACATTTTATGAAACTCTTTGTGAAATTTCCGTTTGAAGTATTTGATTGTGAGCTCCTTGTGGACAAAACATTCACATATGTTTGTTCACAGTGTTAGAATCTAAGTCTCAAACTTGTTGGTAATAAATATTTATTGGATTAAATGGGTTTTTAATGTATATTTGTAGTTAGTTGCTCATGTGTTCAACAAATCTGTATATAATTTCACACATATTGTGATTCAGTTACTTTCTATTAATTATTCTTTTCTAATGTGCCATTTAAAGATAAGGCATTAATATAAGAGGACTTGGGGACCAATTACTAAATCACAGTAGCAGCAATAACTCACTGATACCTTTGCCACACAGCTATGGTTAGCACTGGCTAAAGAATCAGCCAGACAATTATAGTAACTCAAGACCACTTCTTAAAATAGGTTTTGCTTTGAGGGGTAAGAAAAGAATTGGTTTTATTTTAGTTAAATGTTAACAATGAAAAGAAAATATTCATATCTTTAAGGAGAGCTGGGTTCATTATTATTTGAAGTCGTACTTGCATTTTCATAAGTAAGACTTTAAACATTTCTATCTTATTTGTCTTATTTTAAGTACTGTACTGTGATCATTTATGCATACTGAATATCAAACTTATTAGGCAAAACCAAGAAGGTTCATTATTAGTCATCATATTCTTCAAATAAAATAAAGGTGTATAAGTAAGAAGTCATCTTGGAGATCAAAGTCCATGAGTACATAGAAATATTTTTCCCAAAAAATAAAAATTTACCACACTAGAACATGCGCAGCACTTGCCAATTTAATTATATATTTAGTTGAGCATAATGTTAAGTACTGAGGAATTAAGACTAATAAACTCTGGTATATGATTTTAATTATTTGTTATCAGCATATTTATTTTAATGGAAGAAACAAGACTAATTATTAGAAGTTAATTTTCCCCTTTTGTATGTTTATTTAATTCCTTTTTGTAAGAATTTAAATTATTTATTAATTTAAAAATTATGTTTGGAGTACAAGTTGTTTCAGAATGTGATATACTGCCGTTACACTATATAACAATGTTTCAGTCAAAAATGGACCACATGTACCATGGTGGTCCCATAAAATTATAATTATGAGGAATCATTGTACAAAAATATTTCACAAATGTGCAAAAATATGAATAAAATTTCAATTTGATTTAACAGCCTTTCTTGTTAAATGAAGCCTTCTAATAATATTTTTCCTGTTAACCACAGTTTCCAGATTACCATGTTTCAGATTACAGTTCAAATTCACTTCTCCTTGGAAATGATGTTAAGTAATGATTTCCTTGGTATGTTCACATTAAAAGGCAATTTTTTATTGTTTTACATACATTCATTTTTCTCTCACCAATGAAGTTATGATAGGCTTAAATGTGGAAGTGGTATCTCCTGTGGCTTTCCCTTCATTCCTAGTAAAGGATGTTTAATGAACAGACTAATGGCTAAAGCAGCGTCAAAAATGCAGGGTTAGTTGTGAAATTGCCCTTAGTTTTGTGACAGTGGTGTTATTGGTTGTACCTGGTAGGTGAAAATAATCATTCTTATTATTTTTAGATAGAGTACTTTGTATTTCTCAACCTTTCATATGTACAAAAAATGTTAAATCTTAAATCAGTCAGGATTAGAACTATTTCAAAAGGTCGTTTACCACTACAACTTAAAGTTTGTGGGGAAATTAAGATAATGGGTTATATATAAAAGCTGAAAGAAAATGTAAAATCATCTTAAGTCCAGTACTTTCATTTTGGAAAACTAAATCTCATAAATGATGTGTTCTATGTTACACAAGTAGTTTATGTCAGAGACTCATGTATCAGTGTCTAATTCCTAGTCCAGTGTTCTTTGAACATTAGGTGACTTTCTGTATTTCTTTTTAATGTATTCTATTTTTTCATATTGTTTTAGAAAAATGATCACAATTCAAGCCTATTTCTGTTAATAGTATCAACATTTCCCATATCAAGATATGAATTCTTGATATCTCTTTAGATTGCTCTCTTTCCTCTGGCTCCAGATAATGAAAACTTAAAAGTACCCGTGATCTATCTTCAATATCTTTTGCATCCTTTGTTTTCCTTTCATTCCCACCACCTCCCTGTCAGGTCATGCTTAGATTACCATATTAGTTTACTTACTAATTTCTCTGTCTCTGGTATCATGTCTTTTCTTATTCTTTGTGGATAACATTGCCACATAAACATATCTGAAATTATGATTTCTTTTTCCACATCTTTGATTATGCTATTCCCCTTTTCTGGAAGATTATTTTTCTACCTCTCCATATATATTCAAATGCTGCACATTCTTCAAGACCCAACTCAAACCTCATTTCCTTCTCAGTACTGGCCATATCTCTCCAAAGGGAATGTGACTTGCAAAATACGGGGTCAGAGAGTATGTGTAATCATTTGACATCTAAACACTTGATATCCTATTCTCATAGAGTGCTAGAGCAGGAAGAAACTTTATATATCACTTATTCTAGTCACTTTACAGTTGAGTAAGTGGTTTTCCTGGGTTAAATGATTAACATAGTACTTGGAGAGTTCAGGGCAGAGATGTAAGCAGATTGAAGTCTCCTAACTTCTAATTTCTGCATTCCTTCTTCTGTAACACACCTCCTCTCATTGTAAAGTCTGTTTAGATTCTTTTTCATGAGTACATTTATTATTTCCTCAGTTTGAGGCTAAGAATCTTGTTGCTCCCCTTAATATTTTGAAAGCAGTAGGCCTTAATTCATCCTTTATTTATTTGGTAGAGAATAATTTCTTTCAGGTAAAAGTATAAGATTTTATTTCCATTTTTACAGATACTAATGGCCAATGATTATACTGCTTTTGTTTAAAAGGGATAGAAGAAGTGTTTTTAATAGTTCTTGGTAGTTAGCATCTAACAAAATACAATTGAAAAATTCTGTGGCTCTATTTTTCTGCTAGGTAAATGGGTTTTACTTGTTTAAAATATTAAGAATACTGATGAGAATACAAAACCAGAAATTTTATCAACATTCCTTCATTGTTTTAATGTTTTCAATTTCTAAGGAAATAAAAAATT
>NW_012150729.1:599179-600223 GCF_000956105.1 Propithecus coquereli | reverse complement strand
AAAAAAAAAAAAAAAAACCTTCACTTCCCTCAAGTGGTTGCGTCGGCATGTTAAAGATATATATATCTATGTTAATATGTGTAGCTGTAGGTCATTCATTATAACTGCTATATACTATTTCATAATTAAAACAGCATAATGTTTTTATTTGTTCATTTTCCAATATTTCCAGTATTTCACTATACAAATAGTACTGCAGTTTACGTTCTTGTCCATTGATTTCTTATGTGCATGTGTGCGAACTTTTCTGGGTTAAATATCTAGAAGTGGAATTATTGTGTTTTAGGCTATATGCAGCTTCGACTTTACCATATATTGCCTAATTTCTTTCTGCAGGTGTTGTACCAGTTTACACTACTGGTGCATAAAACATTTCCTGCTCCTACATTTTTGGCTTTTGCTTAATTTTGCCTTCCCACCTCTCTATATAAAACCTGCTATGCAGTCCAATAGATTTTACTTCTACAGTATAATTTTTTATTTCTTACTCAACTTCAGTCAGCCAAGAAGTAAAAAAAATTTTATCTTGGCTTCCATATATGAATAGCTTTCATATTCATCTCCTCATTTGTGACTCTTTTGCCATAACTTTAATAAACAATCTTTGCTTCCTGCCTAAACTATCTCAGTACAATGAATATTGCAGTATTCATATTGAAAATTTCTGCTGCAGTTCTTCCTAGTTAAAACTGCCAGATCAATATTTTTTTTTTCTTTTTTCGAGACAGGGTCTTGCTCTGTTGTGTGGGCTAAAGCCCAGTGGCTTCATCATAGTCCACTGCAACCGCAAACTCCTGGGCTCCAGTGATCCTCCTGCCTCAGCCTCCAGAGTAGCTGGGACTACAGGCACGTGCAACCATGCCCGGCCAATTTTTCTATTTTTTGTAGAGATGGGGTCTCATTCTTGCTCAGGCTAGTCTTGAACTCCTGAGCTCAAGCAATCCTCTTGCCTCAGCCTCCCAAAGTGCTAAGATCACAGGCATGAGCCACCATTGCTGGCCATAAAACTGCTAGATCAGTATTTCTAATGTGAGTAGTTTGCTA
>NW_012150729.1:596228-599129 GCF_000956105.1 Propithecus coquereli | reverse complement strand
AGTGCTAGGATTACAGGCGTGAGCCACCGCGCCCGGCCCAATTTTACTTTTTTTCTTGAGACATGGTCTCGCTGTGGCGCCTTGGATAGGAGTACAGTGGCATCATCGTAGCTCACTGCAACCTCCAATTCCTGGGCTCAAGTGATCCTCTTGCTTCAGCCTCCCAAGTAGCTGGGACTACAGACATGTGCCATGATGCCTGCCTAATTTTTCTATTTTTAGTAGAGACGGGGTCTTGCTCTTGATCAGGCTGGTCTTGAACTCCTGAGCTCAAGCAATCCTCCTGCCTCAGCCTCCCAGCATGCTAGGATTACAGTGTGAGCCACCACACCCAGCATACCTTTGTTTCTGATGAAGATAAAAATATGAAAAATTAGAGCTGAAAGCTTCTAAAATCCTGAAGCTTTTTTTTTTTTTTAAGGATAAAACTGGTCAGATCTTTTCTATAGAGTGTATAGATGTGGAAAATATGAACCACGTCATAAATGAAGATACTCTATCAATGGATATGTTGATATGGTATTTTACCTATTATCTATTTAATATAAAATAAATACACTTGGATAGAGGTTAAATGATGGTCACTAAATTATTCAACAACTAATTATTCAGTGCCTAGTTACATGCATATGCTAAAGATAAGGTACCGGACAAAACAGAGACTTGGCATTCATGGGACTAAAGGATTTTTCACAATTGTTGTTTGACAACTTCTCTACTTTCCTTAAGCCAACACCTCTTCCTGCCTTCTTTTTCAGTAAAAACTGCATTTCTTATTATTTTACCTAAATATTTCTCAAATTCATCTTTTCTTCTCGATTTATGATACCTAAATCTTAATATAGGTTTGTATCTTGTCTCACTTGGGCAGTCACAGTAACCTGCTAACTAGTCTTTGCCACTTGTCTTGCTGTGTCCAAATTCATCATCCTCTCAGTGATAATTTAATGGACATCACAAACCTAACTAGGTTATTTATCTGCTTAAAATCTTTTACTAACTTCCAACTACTACAGAATAAAATTTAATCTCATTTACTGGGCACATGAAATCTTCCACAGTCTGTCTCCTGCCTACATCTAAAAATATGTCTCAATCTCCCATATTTAGTGCTCTCCAAATTTTAAACCATTTATATTTCCTTAAAGCAGGAGATCAGTGTACAGTCCTTTTGCCTTTACTCAGTGCTATTATCTCTTCCTGATGCAGCCTTCCCCTGTGAGTAGCTTAATTCTCCATTCTTAAAGATATAAAGCAGATGTAATCTTCTACAAGAACACTCACAAGCTCTTCCTGGGTAAATCAGGTGCACTCATGTGTAATTCTATCAAAACACTGAAAACAACGAAACAAAAATATATATTTGTGTTTTCCCTACTCTGTATGTCCTATACTTTGTAACTGTGTTAAGTGCCTGATACTTTAAGTGAATGCCCAATAAATGTTGGAAATTAACTTGACTAAGTAGTTGAAGGCCTTCTAATGAAAACATCTATCAATTTCCGTTTTTCTCTAGTTCAGAACCTGTTTAGATCATAGATTTAAATGTAAAACTATAAAGCTTTTAGAAGAAAACATAGGGGTAAATCTATAAGACAAAAGTTGGTAGAGTTCTTTTATATGACATAAAAACATGATTCATAAAAGAAAAACATCCGTAAATTGGACTTTATCAAAATTTAAAATATTTGCTTTACAAAATACCCTGTTAAGATGATGAAAAGACAAACTATATCCTGGACGCAAATATCTGAAAACCAATTATCTGACAAAAGATTTATGTCTAGGATATGTAAAAGTTCTCAAAACTCAGTAGTAAAAATGCACACAGTCTAATTAGAGAATGGGCAAAAAGATAAGAAGAACCATTTCACCAGAGAGGATATGTGGATGTCAAATGAGCACATGAAAAGATGTTCAGCATCACTAGCCATCAGGGAAATGCAAAATTGACACATCACTATACACCTCTCAGAATAGTTAAAATAAAAAATAGTGACAATACCAAATGGTGGCAAGGATGTGAAGAAATTGGATTCTCATACACTACCAGTAGGAATGTAAATGATACAACCACTATGGAAAATAGTTTGTCAATTTCTGAAAAAGAAAACTAAACACACATTTACCATATGACCCAGCAACTGCTCTCCTTGGCATTTATCCCAGAAAAATGAAAACTTATTTCCACATGGAAACTTGTATGTGTTTTTTCATAGCAGCTTTATTTGTAATAGCCCCAAACTGAAAACAATGAAAATGTCTTACAGTAGGTGAATGGTTAAATATTATATGGTACATCCATACTGTGTAATACTACTCAGCGGTAAAAAGGTGTGAACTATTTGATACATGCAACAACTTGGATGGATGTCAAGGGTATTAGACTGAGTGAAAAAAGTCCTCTGAAAAGGTTATTGTATGATCCCATTTATATGACATCTCAAAATGACAAAATTATAGAGGTAGAGAACAAATCAGGGGCCACCAGGGGTTAGTGAAGATAGAGTAGAGAGGCTTGGGTGTGATAGGTGTGACTATGAAGGAGTAACACAAGAGAGATCTTTGTGGTGATGGAATAGTTACATATTTTGATTGCTGTATTGTTTACACGAATCTACACATGATAAAATGACATAGAATTACACATACACATTTGTTATGTTCATGGTTTTGGTATTGCACCTTACAGCATTATGTCCTAAAATAAAATAATAACAGAAGTACAAACAAAACCTTCACTTCCGGCCGGGCGCTGTGGCTCACGCCTGTAATCCTAGCAATCTGGGAGACCGAGGCGGTTGGATCGCTCAAGGTCAGGAGTTCGAGACCAGCCTGAGCAAGAGCGAGACCCTGTCTCTACTAAAAAATAGAAAGAAATGATCTGGACAACTAAAAATA
>NW_012150729.1:586180-596178 GCF_000956105.1 Propithecus coquereli | reverse complement strand
ATTTTTTAAAAATAATTTTGTAGATTCTGTTAAATGAAAATATAATACAGTTCTATTGTCTTAGTTACTAAACCATTATTGAAAACTACCTCGTACAGTCTTTTTAAGTTTTAATGTTTTATGACTATATCTGATTTAAAGTAAATAGGAGCTGGGAGCAGTGGCTCGCGCTTGTAATCTCAGCTACTTGAGAGCCTGAGGTGGGAGGATTGCTTGAAGCCAGGGGTTCGAGACTAGTCTGGGCAATATAGCGAGACCTTATCGCACAAAAAAAAGAAAAAAAGAAAAAGAAATTAGCCAGGCATGCTGGCACACGCCTGTAGTCCCAGGTACTTGGGAGGTGGGAAGATTGCTTGAGCCCAAGAGTTTGAGACTGCAGTGAGCTATGATTGTGGCACTGCACTCCGGCCTAGGTGACATAGTGAGACCTTGTCTCAAAATAAAATATATAAATAAGGCAAAAAGAATTACAGGAAATATGTATACTTTAAAATTCTTTTGCAACTCAGCATGAATAAAGATGGCACATTAGAAGGCAGCTTAAATACCTATCAGGTGAATAAAAGCGTGGGCTTCGTGCTTGTAGTTGGGGATATATGTATCGTCTGCTGTAGATGTATTACAAAGGTGATGTCAAGGTGAAAGCAGGCTTGCAGAATGGTTGGAAATCATTGATATTCTGACTTGGAGGCTGTAAATGGCTCAGTGGCAGATGGAGTCTTTGTCAAGAAAGAAAAATGGCAGCTTTGGAGCACATAGATGTTTTGCTAGCAGCTCAGCACATAGGCTGTGACCTTCTAGTATTCAGTAGTTTTTTGCATGCTCTAATAAATTGTCCTCAGCTTTTATTCACCTAAAGTAGATAAATAGTAGTCATCACATTTCGCTACAAATTGAGGCATTTCATTATAAAGAAACATAAATATGTTTTATTGTCTACTTTTTAAAGAATTAAGCTTTTAAGGGAACGTGCATTTCTTGGTATCAGAAATATTTCTCAGTTGATTTGCAAGAATAAAAACACCTAATAGAGTTCAAATGAAAAAATTTATTTTGAAAATCACGGTATAGTAAAGCCTAAAAGTGTGCTAAAATTTCTAGACCAACCCAGTCATTTTACAGATGAAGAAACTGGGGCTCAGAGATTGTGATTAAGGAATACCACTTAGCTAGTTCATGATTCTTAGATTATGACTTGTTATGCTTATAAAATATCTTTAATTATGAAGGGAAACTCTCTTTAAATAAAACTTCCAATATCACAGAATATATCCACTTATTCATAACAGCTGCATAATGAGAGTATATAATTTTAGATACTTAATTATTTACTTTTTTGTTGCAGATTTTTTTATTGGAAAGAATTGAGGATTTTCATTTTAATCTACAATTGCTATACTGCTGTACAGAAAAATTTGTGTTGATTAGAGAGTTTTTACCTGGATTATAAAGTTATATATGCATACCTATGTTCTTAGTCCTTAATATTTTATATGAATCAGAATTAAAGTATGTATCTTGTTTTCAATTATTTGTGTACTTTTTAAAAAATACTGTATTTTAGAAATACTACATTTTACATTAAAATATTAAGGGTTTTGTAGGTTGTATACTGAGGTATTTTGAAAAATTGTGCATCTATAGTGAGAATTTCCATTTTTAGAGGAATGTATGTCCCCATGAGAGTATATTATCATATGGAGTATGTTCAATTGGGCAGCTGACCTATATTGAAGAGTAATAAGTCATGGCTGAAATTAAAAGTGGAAGAATTAGACACCTAAAACCTACTAAGGCACTTGACAATTGCTAACGTTATAGAAAGGAATTATTGTACATCACTTAAGAAAACGACTCTTTGATTTAGAGGGTGAAGGTTGCTACATTCAATACTTCAGGTTGTAGCCCTTTTGCAAGTCAGTGTCTGAAGTACAGTTAAAGAGAAATTTAACACCACTTACACTAAAATGCTGTCTGTGCATTTTCTAAAGGTAAAATTATACAACAATTTTACTTTTTCTTTTTTTGAGACAGAGTCTCACTGTGTTGCCTGGGCTAGAGTGCCGTGGCATCAGCCTAGCTCACAGCAACCTCAAATTCCTGGGCTCAAGCGATCCTTCTGCCTCAGCCTCCCAAGTAGCTGGGACTACAGGCATGTGCCACCATGCCCAGCTAATTTTTCTATATATTTTTAGTTGTCCGATTAATTTCTTTCTATTTTTAGTAGAGACGGGGTCTCGCTCTTGCTCAGGCTGGTTTCAAACTCCTGAGCTCAAACAATCCGCCCGCCTCGGCCTCCCATAGTGCTAGGATTACAGGCATGAGCCACCATTGCTGGCCATAAAACTGCTAGATCAGTATTTCTAATGTGAGTAGTTTGCTATTGTTTGCAGAGTTAAACATATAATATGGTATTTAAGATTATTTCCAACAAGGTCTTAAACTACCTTTTCTGCCAAATATCCCTCCCACTATTTTATACATATGTGCTATGTGCTAGCCAAACTACATTACTTTAGTGATTCATTCATTCATTCATTCAAACAATAGGTATTTCACAGACTCATATTATGCGGTACAGGTTGAGTATCTCTTATCTGAAATGCTTGGGACCAGAAAGAAGTGTTTTGAATTTCAGATATTTCAGATATTTGAATGTTTGCATGTACATAATGAGATATCTTGGGGATATCTAAACATGAAATTTATTTGTTTCATATATATTGTATACACATAACATGAGGGTAAGTTTATACTATGTTTTTAATAATTTTGTGTGACCCATCACATTAGGATAGGTGTGGAATTTTCCACTTGTGGTGTCATGTAGGTACTCAAAAAAGTTTTGGATCTTAGAACATTTCAGATTTTGCATTTTTACAATTAGAGATGCTGAACCTGTATATTAACACTTGAGTTTTATAGGTGCTACTGCTATAAAATAAGATGTATAAAATAAATACATGATTCCTGTTATTAGGGAGCTTGTAAGCCATCTCAAGCTATTCTCGGAATACATGCAATGTTTATCAGCTTTTGGTCCTTAGCTTATGTTTTCCCTTCATTTGTGATGCCTCTTTCCCTAGTTCTCCCACTTCATCATTTTTGCCATTGAAAGCCCTACACACTTTTCAAGGCCTATGTCAGATGTTGTCTTTTCATGAAGTTTTTTTCTGACATCCTCAGTTAATTTTGCTCCCATAGTACTTTATTCATAATGCTCTTATGATACTTAGTATGTGCCATGTATTTTTCTTTTTTTTAATTGATAGATAGGGTCTCACTATGTTGCCCAGGCTGGTCTCACACTTTCAAACTCCTGGGCTCAAGCAATCCTCCCACCTCAGCCTCCCAAGTAGCTGGAACTACAGGCACATGCCACGACACCTAGCTATCATGTATTTATCTTATCCTTTCAAGATAATAAGTAATTGTCAGTTTATCTGTATTATTCTTATAGCACTTAATATAATACCTTGTATATGATAGGCCTACTATGTAGTAAAATAATTTAATTGAAGATAACATTATATTAATTATATCTAGCTTTAATTGGATCTATTTAGGAAAAAATCAATTTGAATTAGAAGCAAACGATTACATAATTTTAATATAGTGTTCTGAATTTAAAACACTACAGAAGGACTTGCTTTGATGAATAGTAAAATTGATTTGCTGATAAGTATAACAGCTTTTTTGAACTTTTTTAGACTCTTAAGCAATTCCTTTTTCTCAAGTTAGAGTGTACTCTGTGGAACCATATTAATTGGTTCTGTTGAGATCCGTTGGTAGCTGCTGGGTGCCTTCCCTACCTCAAAAAACAGCTCTTTGGTTGTTTTCTACCTACTATTCTGGGCTTCTTCACAAATTTTATTTGAAGAAAGGACTCTTCTGCTGAAATAATTTTCAATCATTGCTAAGAGATTGTAAATATTTCAGTTTTATCTATCTGTTTAATATTTTCCATAGTCTTACAAAAACATATTCTTTCTGCCCACTTATTACCCTTGTATTACCACAAATTTCAAATTAGTAGTCCATATTATTGAGACCTCAGATGATTAAGCAAAAGCTAGGCAATGGACTTTGGGTATGACAAATAAGTTTTTTATTCTCTGAGTATTCTTTTAATATGAATTTTTGGTGGTTGTTAGTGGTGGTTTTTGGTGGTTGAATTTTTGGAAGTGACTGGAATTGGGATATAGATTGTTAGGTAAACTGAAGAATTTTCTAGATTGGGGCTTCTTTAATGTGCAAAAGATTCTGATTGAGTAGGTCTGGGCTATGGCCTGAAATTCTGCATTTCTATTATAACAATAATTTCTATGTTGCTGGTCTGTGGACCACACTTGGAGTAGTAAGGAGCTAGAAGACCTTCCAAAGCCTATCACCATTTTAGGTTTATATTTTTTTTCCCTGGTGAAAGTAGGCTTTTGGTTTTGCATAGATATTTGTTTAAACTATTTCTCTACAGTCTGATTTATATTTTGTCATTTTAATAGAAATTTCTGAATTTTTTAAGGGAAATATATTGTCTATGGATTAAGGATTGGTTGCTCTGTGATTATGTGGTTCTTTGCTTAAAATCATCCTTCAAGGTTTTTAAAATAGCCTTGACAACTATTAGACTGTGGCAACTTTCAGAGAGTTTAAGTTTAATAAGGAGTATCTAATTATTTTATTTACTTTGTAATTCGTATTGCCTTTTGTTATTTTTGCAGGATACTATTTGATGTTAGACATTAAGATAGTATAAAAACACAAATAGGAAACAATTTTCTGTTTGACTTTGGCTGTTTTAGTTGGTATAAAAACTGCTTTTTTTAAAAGCTGTTATTATCATCAATTAGTAGCAATTATATACCACAGAGGCTAGACTGTTAATTTTATCTGTAGCACAGGTGAATTGAAAACCTAATTGAAGTAAATGGACAACCAATAGGATAGATAGCTGTTTAGTTAAATAGCTTATACTCAATGGATATAAATGAATTCTGGGGGGACATTAATGGTTTACTTTAAGATATATATTAATAACATCAAATACTTTCACAGTCTTGTGCTTTTTTAGAAAATCATAACTAAATCATAAATCTTTAGGAAAATTCTCAGAATTACTTTTTTTCCCCCAAACATCCTATGCTTCTCTGGCAGAATTATTTATTGTTAATAAATAGAAATTGGCAATCAATATTTGCAGACCAAGATAGTAAAACATTTTGTGGGAAAAATTATGATTTTATCTAAAAACATTAGAGTAATTTTCATATTGATAGTTATATTAGCCCTACATTATCTCATTTAATAATTGTCAGTAGTAGAAATTGCTGAAGAAATTATATTATTACAAAAGTGACTTTAAAATATATTTATTATCATTATTATTTTATTTCTTATTAAATAAGTAAGCACTCGCCTTGCAATTAAAGTTTTCATAAGGAATTTATGTCAAATGTTGATAAAAAAAATTTTCGGACTTGATCCAACAATTTTCTATAGAAGTAAAACCTCCTTTGTTTCTTCTGGTAGCATCAATTGATTTCCTTCTTTTTTTTTTTTTTTTTTTAAGGTACATTAATAGTGCTGATAGAAGCAGAACAATTGGAATTTACATTAAAAATAAATGTGATAAATAAAAAGCAATACTCAGTAATATGAGTCTTGATTTTGCTTCATCCGTGAGTTCTAAAATCTAAAGGACAAAAATACTGAAAAGGTCGAGAAAAAATGAAAGAAAGAACAAACGATGCAAAAAGAAAATGACACTGGGGTCTTGGTTTAATACATATGTATTTCAGGTTGATGGTTGATTTCATTAGCAAATCTCATTGTTATGCAATGTCTGTTCTTCTGCAGCAAAATGAATATTGTAGTCTCACAGGCTCCGTGCGTATCTATTATGTTGCAGTAAATGAAAATATACACATTTGTATCTGTCTTTGGTTTAATCGGTCCATTTTGTTTTTAAGGAAAAGAAAGAAAATTGAATTATATTCTTTTCTTTTGTTGTTAAATTTGTTCCAAAGCCTTTTAAATTTATATTATGGATATGTTTCCTACTTTTGTTCTCTGAAGTAAACAAATATAAGGTGGTTAATAATGCAAACACGTTAATTATACTATAACTTTTTTAATGAACAGAATTAATCTTGATTGGTTTAAGCTGATAATTAATATGAAGTACTTAAGCATATGCTTTCTAACATATTTTTAAATGTTAGGAGTGGCTTTTCTTATTGCAAGAAAATATGTTAAGGAAGTGTACGTATAATGCCAAATCTAAAGACTACTACCTTTTGCAATAGCAAAAATTGTTATTTGAGATTATTGAGATTTGAGCTTTTGTAAAATAGGAAATTTAGAAATTTAGAAATAAATTTCAGTGGCTCCACATTGGAAGAGTTCATTTAATGATATTAAAGTAATAGGCTGCATGATTCTTACGTAATGAGTTCAAATATGGATCAAATTGTATTGGACACAATTGTTATTTAATTTTAGTCATTTTGAGATTTGACAATAGTTTACAAAATCTATTTTGTTTTGGGTAGTGTTTTCAAAAGTTGTCCTCACAACTGAAATTCTTTTGACAAGCTTGAATGTAGAAAAGCCCAAGGTTTGATTAAATATGGGTTGATTGTATACCATGCAGAAACTATCTATATGGTAAAAATTGGCCTTCTGGTTCACTTGATGCAATTTTAATAAATAACTCAGCTTTGTTGAACAAACATGCACTATTATAAATATATACAGCTGTTTCTTAATACATTGTAGTAAGTTAATTTGTACTTAGAGTGTTTGCTACATGTCGAGTATTTTGTTATTCACAGTGGGTAATATAAAAGAAGGAATTTCAAGATCTAGTAAGGGAGATCCCCACAATAATTTATAGAGTAATATAAAGCTAAATTATGAAGAGAAAGAAGATTTTATGGGCCCAAATAGTCAGGGTCTGAGAAAGGGGCGTCCTGGAAGCGATGAGACCTAAACGAATAATAAGGTGGAGGAAGCAATGGGAAGCCACATAAGCATAATCTGGGAGGTAGGAGGACATAAACTTAGCATCTTTGGGACACCAGGAGGAGACCAACCCACTGAAATGAAGATATGAACACTACTGTTTACCTCACATGAAATCAGAGTGTATCATTGTTAAGTTTTAATAGCGTTAGGTCCTGATACTATACCATGGTAGCATCATTGGTGGATCTTGTTTTTTGTTTTTTGTTTTTTTTTTTTTTGGAGATTGGAAATTCTTTTTATATTAATTTTACTGTCTCCCCATCACCAATAACATATTAGGTCATTAAATGAAAAGTACATGCTCTGAAAGTATGCAAACATGAATCTAAATTGGTACAGAATGAATGCAAAGACAGAGTCAGATTTCTCTACTATAGTTTGAAATACCAAACTGAGGAGGAATAAAAATCATCATAGATTGGACTCCCAGCTATTGAATTAGATAGGATCATAGACGGTCACCAGTGAAAAGAGGAACTCTTTTAAGTTAAAAAGAGAAGTCCCTTTTAATTATCTGGACCTACCTACCGGTGTCTTCTCTTTTACCTGATCTGAAACCACAGTTTGGGCCACTGCGTGCCCATTTTATGTACTCATCTAGAATAAGAACCTGAATTTAGAAAATGGAATCTGAATTTGGAATATAAAAGTGGACTGTGCATTTAACGAAAGATCCTGGGGATTGTTAGTGTATCTTTAAAGACCCAGGTTAGATAAATTGCAGAAGACTTCCTAGCAAGATGGATTATTTTTTAGGTAACCTTTCATTATGTTTTCTTCACTCTAGCATGTGCTGAGGAAGTGAAAGAAACTTCCATGTGAAATTTGTTATTTTAATTGCTGTAAAGATGCTGTTGAGGAAACTATTGTATGGTCCAATGTCACATTATTGCATAGTATTGTAAAAACTTCTCTCAATTCTTTTTTTTTTTTTTTTTTTTTTGAGACAGAGTCTTGCTTTTGTTGCCCGGGCTAGAGTGAGTGCCGTGGCATCAGCCTAGCTCACAGCAACCTCAAACTCCTGGGCTCAAGCGATCCTCCTGCCTCAGCCTCCCGAGTAGCTGGGACTACAGGCATGCGCCACCGTGCCTGGCTAATTTTTTCTATATATTTTTAGTTGTCCGATTAATTTCTTTCTATTTTTAGTAGAGACGGGGTCTCGCTCTTGCTCAGGCTGGTCTCGAACTCCTGAGCTCAAACAATCCGCCCACCTTGGCCTCCCAGAGAGCTAGGATTACAGGCGTGAGCCACCGCACCCGGCCTAAACTTCTCTTAATTCTGAGTACAAGGAAAAGCAAAAATACATCATATGGAGAATGAGAATTTTGTAATTTGATCTTGTTACCCACTTTACTTTGATTGCTAGGAAGCTCAGAGCTGAACCACCCACATCATAGACTTGGGCGAGACCTTCTAATAGGTGTTTCAGTGTTCTACCTTTAATTCGTGTTTTGTCTTTCTAGCTTCCTCTTATAGTCCCATCGTTTGTATTGATTTTAAAGGCATTCTGTTCTACTATTTGTAGTTGTGTAAATCATCTTAAATTATGCTGGAATAAGATGAGTTATAAATAACCATGTAATACTTATTTGTTACAGCTGAGGGCAACCAAGTAAAATTAGGAGCATTTCTTCCTCCTCTTGTCCCTTCTCCTGCCTTCCCACTTCATTTTGTATGTATTTCTTAAGTCATAGAGGATTAATCTTTGTGGTTTCTTTCTTTCTTGTCTTTTTTTTTTTTTTTTTTTTTGAGACATTTGAGACAGAGTCTCTCTCTGTTTTGCCCAGGGTAGAGTGCTGTGGCATCAGCCTAGCTCACAGTAACTTCAGACTCCGGGGTCTAAGCATTCCTCCTGCCTCCAGAGTCGCTGGGAATACAGGTGCACGCCACCACGTCCTGCTAATTTTTTCTATTTTTTACTAGAGATGGTGGGAGAGAGGCGGGTGGTTTCTCACTGTTGCTCAGGCTGGTCTGACTCCTGACCTGAAGCGATCCTCCCTCCTCGGCCTCACAGAGTGCTAGGATTACAGGTGTGAGCCACCGTGCCCAGCCAAAATAATAATTTTCTAATTTAAAATTGTTTTATGTTGGTATATGAATTACATAGTCAAAGCTACATATGTAGTAGGAATTACACCTTAAATTTTCTATAAAGGAACTAGGACTATGTTTTTGCATTCCAGATGACTATAGGATATTTAAGTTATTTAATTTGACCAAGAAATTCAGCTGGAACTGTTAAGTCTGTAGTCACAGTTTTTTGAAAATTTGTTGTCTATTTCATGTGTCATTGTAATAAAAAGGTAGTGATTAGTGATGTTAGAGAATTGCATTAATGTAGTTCAATACTGAATACATATTCCTTCGGAATGACGTATTAGGTGTACATAAGGAGACCTGTTCTGAGATTCTAAACCCTTGGCAGGGTCTTATCTTCTTGGGTGTTCTTTTGTTTTTATTGATTTTATCATCATTCTGTTTCATTGTGTTTTCTATTTCAGTACATTAGAACTTTATTTTGCAAACTAAATAAATACAAACCTAATTTAAGTAGTATACTTTTAATGTCTTGGCATGATTATATTGTTGTGAAAAAAGGTCCATAAGAGCTCTTTGCGTTAAAATTAAAGCTTATGGCCAGGCTCCATGGCTCACACCTGTAATCCTAGCACGGTGGGAGGCTGAGGCAGAGGATCACTTGAGTTTAGGAGTTCATGAGCAAGAGAGAGACCCCATCTCTACCAAAAATAGAAAAAATTGGCCAGGTGTGGTTGTGCACACCTGTAGTCCCAGCTATCCAGGAGGCTGAGGTGGGAGTCTCTCTTGAGCCCAGGAGTTTGAGGTTGCAGTGAGCTGTGACGACACCACTGCACTTACCCAGGGTGACAGAATAAGACTCTGTCTCAAAAAATATTAAAGAAGACACAAATAAATATAAAGATTTTCCATGTATATGGATTGGATGAATTAAT
>NW_012150729.1:579058-584575 GCF_000956105.1 Propithecus coquereli | reverse complement strand
AAATAGTTAAAAGATCCTTATGATATAAAAACAATGTTAAGTATTCAGAATATAAGAAGGGAATAATGAGCTTCTTAGTTTTAATCCTCCAACTGGCAGTCACTCCATCTGTGGTCTTGGGACAATCATTTAAACTGCTTACCTCAATTTTCTTGTCTACTACCCTGATGAGTGCTTAGGTAAAATGTGTACATTTGTTTATTTCTTTATGATAGTACAAACTATAAAGAAAACGAATTTCACAAGTATTTTATAAAATGGAGAACTGACTCTGCAGATAGGAAAACAGCAGTCACAATAGAAATAATAGAAAAATTTTATAGCTTTAAAATAAACACCAATACATTGGCCTTTTGATTTGAACAGAACTCTTAGTTTTTCTCAATCCTTTTTATAACATTACTATAGGAATATACACATTATTGGATACATGACTAAAATGAGAAGTAGAAAGCTTAAAGGTGATTTAGTAAAGAGTCACAAATATACTTAAAATTATTTAACTTTTTCTCAAAAGTCTTATTTATGAAAATGAAATTGTTCAGAGTGAAGGAAAGGATGGGTGTTTATATTATGAGTATATAAGTATAGATCTAAATATAGTAGACGTTTAATTTTTAAATTCTAGTAATAGGCATTTTGGTTATATAAAAGAAAACATAATATTAAAAATCGAAAGCAGTTACTGAAGAAGGTTATGGAACCTAACATATAGAAATATTTAAAAATATTCAGGATAATGTAAATGGAATCCCATTTTTGTTGAGAGAATTAAGGTAATTTTGTAAAATGCTTATCAGGGTTATTCTAGGTAATACAGTAATTTTTAATATAAAAAATTCTAAGGAGATTCTAAAGATTATGTTTAGAGAATATTCTAGCTTAGTCAAGTTATCAAAGTAAGAATTATAAAAGTGCCTCTTAATTTATTATGACAAGTAATAGATGTCACTTATTGAATACTTACTATGTGCAAACCTCTGTGCTAATTCTATCATTTAAAATTTATGATAATCACATGAGGTACTGGTACCATTATTATTTCCATTTTTATTGATAAGGAAATAGTCACAGAGAATTTACATAATTTGATCAAGGTCCTTTAGCCAGTAAGTGCCAGAGCCAGACTGAAAACACTAACAGAATACAGAACTCAGTCTCCAGTGTCATCCCATAAGCATTGTGTTTGTATTTTGGAGATATTAAAGGTGCTTACAGCTTTGATTTAGATGGTTTTATTTTTTCATCAATTTATCAAATATTACAGAGTGCCTGCTAAGTGTCAGGCACTTTAAGGAAGTACGGGCAATGACATTAGAAAGCAAAACAAAATCCCTTGTCTCAAGAAACTTTAGTGTCTGATGGAAGAGGCAGAAAATTAACAGGCTGTTACAATGTGATAACTCATACAATAGAGATAAGCATAGGAGAGATATCTAATGTATTGTTTTATTTACATATTTAATTTGAATTTGTTGTGTGCGATTCTACTACATGGGAAATATCAGTAAATAAAACTTTCGAAAGTTTCTGCCTTTGTGGAACATATATTGTAGTAGTAGTGGAGATAAACAATCAACATAAATAAAGTACAGGGCATGTTAGAAGATGATAAGTGTTAGGAAGGAAAGAAAAAGGAGCAAGATGAGAAGGATATAGTGGCAATGGGGTTCAGGGGCTGAAGAAGGACTCACAGAAAAGGTGATAATTTAGCAAAGACCGAGGAAGTTAGCTATGTGGACACATTTGGGAAGAGTCTTCCAGGAAAGGGGCATGAGGGAAGAGTATGACTGATGTGTTCAGGGAAATGAACGGAGGCCATTGTGATTGGAGTAGAGGAAGAGGGAGAGTAGAAGGAGGTATTGTCAAAAGTAATCGGTGGGAGGATCATTCATGTAGGGCCTCACAGACTACTGTAGGGACTTTGATGAGCCATGGCAAGGCTTTCAGTAGATCTCATTTGTTTCTTTGTTTTTTGTTTTTTGTTGTTGTTTAGACAAGGTCTTGCTCTGTCACCAGGGCTAGAGTACAGTGGCGTCATCATAGCTCATTGCAACCTCAGACTCCTGGGCTCAAGCCATCCTACTTCCTCAGCCTCCCAAGTAGCTGGGACTACAGGCACATGCCACGACACCCAACTAATTTTTCTATTTTTAGTAGAGATTGGATTTCACTCTTGCTCAGGCTGGTCTTGAACTCCTGAGCTCAAGGGATCCTGCCTCGGCCTCCCAAAGTGCTAGATTTACAGGCATCGAGTCACTGTACCCAGCCCCCTCGCTTACATTTTTAAAGTATCATTTCAGTTGCTATGTTGGGAATAGACTGTAGGGAGGCATGGACCACCAGTTAGAAGGCTCTTAGAGTAATCTAAGAGAGAGAAGATAGTGGCCTGGTAACAGTTAAATTCTGGATGTTTTTAAGGTACCAAAAGGATTTCCTGATGGACTGGATATGTGAGATATGAGAAAAAGAGGAGAAAGATGACTTTGAGGTTTTTGGGTAACTGGAAGGATGGTGTTGCCATCTGCCATGTAATGGGGAAGGTTTTCAGGTCGAGCAGGTTTGGGATTGGGACAGAATATCAGGATTTTCGTTTTGGACATGGTAGACTGAAGTGTCCATTAGATATGCAAGTGGAGTATGGGAAGGCTTTACAGAGAAGATACTATCTAAATTGAGATTGAAGAATAAATTGGACTTATATAGTCAAAGAGTGGTTTGTAATTAAATTTGAGAGCGTTTACTATGCACTTGAATGCATCTTGGCATTATCTCCTTTATGTATTTATTAACTAGAGGAACATCTAAACATCTAAAAAGTAATAAAATTTAAAAAGCAATAAAATTGTTTATCTCAAAGAGCAAATTATTCTGGGTAGTCAATTTTTCAGAGTATTTCAATGACTACTGTACTAATGAGTTGTGCTGTGTTTATTTACATATCTTGATTCTCACCATAGTATTCCCATTTTACATTTGGAGAAACTGAGTATGAGGGAGATTAATACTGCCTAGGGTAATTAATATAGGTGATGGTTCCTCAACTCCAGGTTTTTAAATTCCATTGACCATGCTCTTTATTTAAAAAGTATATGATGTTAAAGTTAAAAATTTTTTAAAGTTTTGTTTGAAGTCTCAAGGAATTGTCTTTTTAAATATTGGTTACCATTCTGTAGTGAAACACAGTGATACCCTTGGACATAAGGTTTGTAGATTCTTGATCATGGAGTCAAGTCATTTGTTGGTCTTTTTTGAATTCCTACATAGCTTTTAGTATAGTTACTTATTACAGACACTCCCTCCACTATACATGGAGATATATCTCCATGTATAGTGCTTAATAAGTGCTTAGAAAATTACAGCTGCTATTACCATCTTAATTTCTCTTTCTTATATGCTGTGACCTTGGGAATCACAACCCCAAACTTGTTGGAATCATGTGTAAATTATAAAACTTCAAACATTAAGTGCATAAGAACATTCTAAATAATGAAGAATGAGTTTCAATTCATGTATTTTGTCAGCTTGGCAACATTTTTGTTTCCTTCCCCTTTTTGGCTGTTTTTTGGACAGGCGAATTTGCTAAATAGCTGTATTTCTGATTGGAAAGGCAATAATCTCAAATATGCCAGTGGGTATTTTCATTGTAAAAGTGCATGTAAATTGTTCTACTTCAGTAGAGAATAGAAATAGTTCTTTGAAACATAATGATGCCATATTTTAAAAACTTAAAGCCTTTATCTTTTGGATCAAAGTATAAATTATTTATTAAACTTTGTATAAGGTAATGCTGTTTAGGAAAGAAATATTTTTACAAAATCTGTTACATGTATAAAAAATGTTGGCTGGGCATGGTGGCTCTCACATGTAATACTAGCACTCTGGGAAGCTGAGGTGGGCGGATCGTTTGAGCTCAGTTCAAGACCAGCCTGAGCAAGAACGAGACCCCGTCTCTACTAAAAAAATAGAAAGAAATTAGCTGGGCAACTAAAAATAGAAAAAATTAGCTGGATGTGGTGGAGCACACCTGTAGTCCCAGCTACTTGGGAGGCTAAGGCAGGAGGATCTCTTGAGCCCAGGAGTTTGAGGTTGCAGTGAGCTGTGACGACACCACTGCACTTACCCAGGGTGACAGAATAAGACTCTGTCTCAAAAAAAAAAAAAAAAAAAATTTAAGCTTATGTTTATAATTGTTAGGACATAGATGCATGGCCTTAGTAAACACAGAATTTTTAAGATAAATGAAAATTTTGCAGATTTTAAAAATCACCTGGATATTTTTAAAATACTGAATTGGTTTCTCATTTTGATGGAGTTGGGTTTTTTTTTTTTGTTTCCTCTATACTCACTGTTAATTTAAATCAGCCCTCATTAAACTATATTAGAAATTGCAGAGAGCAAAAAACCCCAGAAATTTGGGTGAAAACTAAGGACAAGGAAACCTAGTTTTCAAGCTAACAATGTTTTTTTCTAAAGCACTCACAAGCAAATATTTTGTTTTCTTTTTGAAGTACAAGTTTAAAATGAGGTAGGGAATAGCTTCAAGTTATGTAAAAGTTTACATAACTTTATGTGATTTAGTATTTTTTCAAAGGCTGCCACTTAAATTATAAAGCAGTCTTATTTTGCAGGAAGTCATAGTAAAAATAGACTATGCTTTGACTATTTTAATTTTGATATTTTATAATTCAGAAATTTATCTACGTTCTTGAAGCAGCTGAAATTTAAGACTTTTCTTTATGTTTAGCAGGTTTCTTGTTTTTTAAAATCTTGTTAGCATTATCTTCTTTTCACAATTTATTTGCAGAAATAACTTTTGAAACCTGCTTAAACTGTTAGTTTTGAAGCATTTCTTATTGTAAACTGTGAGTTTATGCTTCTAAGGAATAAACTCTCCTTTGAAAAGGAAGAAAATAAGACAGCATTCTTCTCTTTATTGTCTGTTTTGACGTTAATAAAATGAAGAAAAGAACGATTACTTGAAACATCAACCTTACCTGGCTTAGTTTTATCACGTGAGCATTCACGTTTACTGGTGATCTAAGTGCTCCACCTGCCTTTCAGTTTGTTTACCAGGAAATCAAGATGTGTAAACTGCAGGAAGTACTATTTGACCCTCTCCGACAGTATCTCATTACAATAATTGCTAATCTCTGAATAAGACAGCCATGTTTTGTGAGTAACTGAGAGAGAGAGAGGTTGTGTTAGGTAGATTTTAGGTGTTTCAACAAATAGAGCATTATAAATGCTTACTTGGATTATGTTTTCATGATAGCTTTTGATAAAAGACATATGCTGACCTTTGGGGTCAGCAAAGCTAGGACACAATAGTAGGTATTCTTTCATGCCTTTTAACTGAAAAATATCACGGCTTGTTGTTTTGGAGTGCTGTCACTGCTCTGAATCGAAAGGATAATGGCTACTTCCTGATTAAACCCACTCTCCACAGTAAGCTGTTAATGTTATACTGTATGTCTTTTTCTCCTGTAAATGCGAGAGTATTAGGTGTTTTCTTTA
>NW_012150729.1:575820-579008 GCF_000956105.1 Propithecus coquereli | reverse complement strand
CAGAGAATGAGTATTCTGATTAATTTTTCCTAGAATGTTTCTCCTAACATTTGTTATTAAAATTTAATGTATTTGTGCGATGTAAAATTGAATTATTTTTCAATGATTTGAAGATATGGAGGGCTGTTTGGTCCTGATTTGACAATCTGAGCTACTACTAATCTAGTTTGGTAAACAAAGTACAAACAAATATTAAATATGGGTCTTGATTTGATAACTCAAGCAACTAATCTACTTTATAAGCAAAGCATAATTAAATATCAAATGTTACAGTAATTAAGAAACACAAGAGATGGCAAAAGGAGGATAAGATTAATTGCTGGAAGAGTGATATAATACGTAAAATGCTATGAATTGACAGTAAGATAAGGGTAACTAGAATGACCAGGGAGGCATCCTTGAAGAGAAAGGAACCAGAGCAAGATCTTCAAGCATTGAAACAGGAAGGACTTGAATCATTAAAATAGATTTAGTGAGATATAATTCACATACCATACAGTTCACCCATTTAAAGTGTATAATTTAATAGGTTTTCATATATATTACATTATTCTTTTTAAGTTGTGGTGAAATATATATAACATAAAATTTGCCATTTTATTTATTTTTATGTGTACAATTCAGTGACATTAATTACATTCACAGTGTTGTGCAACCATTACCACTGCCTATTTCCAAAATTTTTTCATCACCCCAAACAGGAACTCTGTAACCATTAAGCAATAACTTCCCATTTCCCCCACCCCCAGCCCCTGATAACCACAGTCTACTTTCTTTCCCTATAAATTTACCTATTCTCCATATTTCTTATAAGTGGAATCATACAATATTTGTCCTTTTTTGGGTCAGGCTTATTTCACTTACTGTAAGGTTTTCAAGGCTCATCCATGTTCTAGCATGTATCACAACTTAATTGTCTTTTATGGCTCAATTTTATAAGTATACATATGTACATATAAATACAAAAATGTATAATATATACACATGTACATATATGTTTACAAATATACAAATACATATGTATATACTTATATAAATATATATATATGTATATCACATTTATCCATTCACCTGTTGAGGGACATTTAGGTATACAAGTATCTTTTCAAGGCTCTTTGAATTCGTGTGGTGATGTTATGTTTAGCTTTTTTGAGGGGCCACCACATCATTTTCCATAGAAGCTGAATCAAGCATTGATATTATTCTATTATACTATATATTTGAAATACACTCTAGAGAAGTATAAAAGGTTAGGCTGAATGAATAGTGGCTTCAGCACATAGATATTTTTCTTGAAAGAAAGAAACAAATCCATGTGTGTTATATGTGATAATGTATATGTGTAAGGAGCTGCCCCTTAAGGTGAATTTAAAAAAAATAATTAAGCCTTCTGGTTGTATGTAATCCCAGTTTTGTTGTAATATTTTATAGAACATGGTCATTGAATTTGGATTTCTCAGTCCCTAGGAACTCTGTTATAAAAAGATAGATATTGATGTTTCTACAAGTAATTAGTGTAACTTAGTGTATTTCTGCCCATTTTTAAAATATCTATCTTTAGTCGCCGTTTTTACATTATAATGTAAAATCACTCAATTATTATATATCTAACTGGAAAATATTCCCAATATATTCATTTTAGCCATTTTTTATTGTTTTCCTTCATGTATGTTAACATTTTATATTTTGTAAGTATGAGAGACAACTGTAGGCAATTTATTCGGTATTTTTAAGATAACTCTTAAAAGTATAAATTCTGAAATTCAGTGTGAATTAGGAGAACAATGTTAATACTTATCTTTTCACAGATCAGTGAGGGACCACTAAGCCAAAAGGCAGAGCTAATTTCATTGGCTTGATAAGATTACAGGACTCAGGAGATGGGAAGCATTATTGGAATAGGGAAACTTTTTTACCTAATTACAAATTTCCCTAGGAGGGATATATAATATCACAAACCCACAAACAATAATGAATTACACTTGGGGATTCAGTAAGGAAATAGACAGTAATTACAGATATTATATAATGGGTCATCCTGATAAGAATATTGTTTAGGACATCAGAGAGTAATTTCTGGAAATACAGACTAATTGGAAGTTTCCTTTAAATTTCTCACCAAGGGTGTATATGAGAATATCTGATGCATGGGAGTTTGAAATAGGTAGCAAATTTGAAAAAATTGACACCAATAGCTAGCTCATGGATTGGTGGGTTGGTTGGTTGGTTGGTTATTTATTTATTTATGCATGCATGCAAAACTGAGGCAATTTGCCTTAATACGAATTTGAATCTAGTTGTTTTTTCCACACTTGAGTAGGAACTGAGAACAAGATTATGGGGTGTCTAAATTATTTAAAAAGGTTAGACTTGGAGAAATCTTTTGGGAAGAAAGTTTCCGCTTGGTTAAAAGCAAAACTTCAACAGTCTAGAGGGCACAGAATTGCAGTGTACTAAATACTTTGAATAACCTATGGAATACAAATTAAATAATTAGATATAATAGTTTAAATGTTTTTATTTTGACATTGCTGATCTGGCAAGAAAGTAAGGAGTCAATGGGACCAAAAACTAAGTGAAATAAAAACTTAAAGAGAGTAAGAAAATACCAAAGCTAGCTTTCATTTCAAGGAACCTGGTGAACCCTGGTGATGGATGTATCTATTTATAAGGCTAAGAGCCCATAGTAGAAATCAAATATATAGTGCTATTACTTTTATTTCAAAAACATCTCTCCTTCCAGTTGGAAACAATACAATCCCTTTGAATCTGACTTTTTAAAACTTTTGAGTTCCTTCTTTTAAAAGTAATTGTACCTTTAATATAACTAACCGTTACCCACTCTGTCCCTTTTCACTTTCTTCTTTTAGATATTCTTTTATTATTCAATTTAGATTAATTGTTAATGCTTAGACCCCCACCCACAAAGATTCTGCTATAATTGGTCTGGAGATGGGCCTTGTCATGGATATATATGTTTTTAAGATCTCACATATGTTTCTTTTGTGAATCATTACATTAAAGGAAGTCTATGGTAAACTCTTTGATGAAGTAAAGAATTTATTTTATAGTAAATATTTGAAAAGCTACTTAGTGAAGGCACTATTTTCTTCTGTGAAATTACATATACTCCTTTGCTTTACTATTAATAGATTCTAAATTAAGATTTTTATTGGTAAAATTTTCTC
>NW_012150729.1:572800-575250 GCF_000956105.1 Propithecus coquereli | reverse complement strand
AATAGGAGAACCAGATAAAGTCATATGAAACTTTGCTAGTTAAAGGATGTTCTGGACTTGTGCTTTTATGTATTTGTGTATAGTATTTCATATTCATATAAAAATTGTCTTACTGTGTAAGTTGAGTGGAACTTCATTTGCCTTTTATGGGACTTTAATAT
Source organism: Propithecus coquereli (assembly GCF_000956105.1). Taxonomy (NCBI): domain Eukaryota; kingdom Metazoa; phylum Chordata; class Mammalia; order Primates; family Indriidae; genus Propithecus; species Propithecus coquereli. The sequence goes on along the minus strand of NW_012150729.1, from coordinate 575,089 downwards.
GCATCTTGAGAGAAAGAGATGTTCAATATGGAACTAATAAACCAAATGTGACTCAACTGAGCCCAGGGTATTCCTATGTTTTGAGTAAAATAAAATTAGCTAACACAAATGAACTAGTAGAACCTAACTCCCTGCCTTTAATAAATTTGAGAAGTTTGCTATATATATGGAAAAGAGACTTTATTGGCACTTTATTGCTTGGATGGCAAGTTAAATTTTAACATTTCAAGCTAGGTATGGTAGTGCAGGCCCAGCTACACAGGCGGGAGTATCACTTGTGGCCAGGAGCTCAAGGCCACAGGGCACTATGATCAAGCTTGTGAATAGCCACCATATTCCAGCCTAGGCAACATGATGAGATCCTGTCTCTTAAAATAAAATCTTAATGTTCCAACAATTTATTTAAATTCGGAGGAGGAGAGGCCTGAGTACCAACATGTATTTGTCATGAGAAGAATTTATGTGATGTGCTTTGCAAGTCAGGTTTATTGAATGATAGGATAAATGTACTAATCAAGATTGATGCTTTTGCCTTAATTATCAAGTTTGTTGTATATTCAGGAAAAGTTAAAGCAAAGTATACACATTTGGTTTATTTTATTCAATTTGCATGACTAGTTTGTGAAAACTTTTGGAAGAGATTTTCTGATTTGCCTTCTTACATTAATGACTTCTTGGAATTGCAGAAGTCCTCAACTTGTCAGTCTTCTTGGATATCTTTTCATTCATTCATTCAACAAATATTCATTGAGCACTTCTTGTGCTAGGACTGTTCTGGGTTTCTGAAGATACTAAAGTGAACAAAACAGTATAGTAGTCAATAATTTTGTGGGGGAGACAGATAATAAATATGAAAAATAAGTGAATATATAGTATTTTAGATGATAACAAGTTCTAAGTTGAAATAGTGGTGGTGGTGTGGTGATAATATTTAAATAGTATGACCAGGAAAGGCATGATGAAGAAGGTGATTTGACAGGACATTTGAACATTATGGACTAAACTTGTAGGAGAAGGATTATAAAAGCATTGCTGATGTATTTTACAAAGCAGAATCACAAATGTATGTGAAGGAAAACTTAGGTTCAGAGATGTTAAATAAATTGCCCAATATCAGAAGCTATTAATTAGTACCATAACCAGAAATGGAATACATGCCTCTTATTCCTAGGAGTGCTCTTCTCATCCTTTTTATATTGCTCTTTTTTTTGTTTTTTGAGACAGAGTCTCGCTCTGTCACCCTGTGTAGAGTGCAGCGGCGTCATCATAGCTCACTGCAACGTCAAACTCCTGGGCTCAGGCAATCTTCTTGCCTCAGCCTCCCGAGTGGCTGGGACTACAGGTACATGCCATGAGGCCCAGCTAAATTTTCTATTTTTAGTAGAGACAGGGTCTCACTCTTGCTCAGGCTGGTCTCGAACTCCTGAGCTCAAGCGATCCTCCCACCTTGGCCTCCCAGAGTGCTAGGATTACAGCTGTGACCCACCACACTCGGCCGTATATTGCTCTTTTATTTGGGGATATGAAGATGACATGGGGCATTCAGTTAATTATATATGTTATTGTTAACACCTTTCTGCTGGTTACTTAGAATACCTGTAATCACCTAAAAGAAATTCATTTTTCTAGATAAGAAAACATGAAAATAATGCTAAAATTTTTTGCTCCTGAGTACAAAATTACAGAAGACCAAAAGGGTCATATTGAATAAGCTGATAATATTCATACCTATGACAGAGTTAGGACTTCTTCAACAACAGGATGAAGTAACTTTTTTATACTATTATGGTACTGGGGTCGGGTTAACTAATGAAACACTCAGAATGCAGGATAAAGTCTACTTTGTACTAACTTTAACAAGGATGTGCGTTTTGTTCAACAAAGTAGCTAGAAACATTGGAGTTAGCATAGGGTATCGAAATGGTTATCCAGGAAAGCCAAGATCTTACACAAATAATAAATGAAACCATCAAATCAGAAAAATGAGAAAGAATGAGAAGTTGATAGGAATGACAGAAGGAGAGTAGAATCAAGTAGAAATAGGAACATGAGTTCAAAATTAAGGTCATGATTGCCAAGTGTATATCTAACTGATCCTCTTATAGTCCTTTAATATTGTTAAGTTTGGAGTAACAGATTAAAGGAAATGTGTAGGCCCGGTTGGCCAACATTTTTCAACTTCAGAAAGTGAAAAACTGGTATGTAGTTTTAGTTATTGATAAGTATATTTATGAAAAGTTATTTAAGTTATTCCTACATTAAAAAATTCATAACTAATAATGATAGATT
>NW_012150729.1:569670-572384 GCF_000956105.1 Propithecus coquereli | reverse complement strand
GAGGCAGGAGGATTGCATGAACTCAGGAGTTCGAGAACAGCCAGAGCAACAGCGAGATCCCGTCTCTACTAAAAATAGAAAAATTAGCCAGGCGTGGTGCACGCACCTGTAATCCCAGCTATTCAGGAGGCTGAGGCAAGAAGGTCACCTGATCACCTGAGGTTGCAGTGAGCTATGATGATTCCACTGCACTCTAGCCTGGGTGACAGAGCGAGATTCTGTCTCAAAAAAAATAAAAATAAAAAAATTTCTTATTTGTAAAATTGAAAAAATATCTGGCTTACCTACTTCAAGATTTGTTGTTAGGGTAAAATGAGAATATATGTGCACACTGTTTTTGCAAGTTGTAAAGTTTCCTATAAATTTTAATGATTATCATGTATTTTCATTTAAGCCTTTTATTATAATCTTATATTACAGGTAATATAAGGCTCTAAGGATAATATATAATAGTTCCTAATTCTCAAGGATTGCATGATGTGGTAGGAAGCCAGATATCAAAATAGAAAATTGCTATATAGTACAATGTCATAATTGCCTTAATCAGAGAATATACAAGAGCAACAAGAAAAGAGTACCTAAGGCTTTCTTGTGAGTCAGAATGGTTCCCTAGAGGAGGTAACACATGGGGTAAGACCTAGAATATGTGTAGGAGTAAGGCAGAGAATAAGGAAAGGATTTTTGAGGGAGAGCAAACATCATGTGCCAAACACGTGGCGTGGATGCAGGGGAGACCATAGTATATTTGGGAATAGCAAGAAGTTTAGTCACCTAATGTATGAGAAGAAAGTGGCAAAGGAGACCAAAAAAGAAGTCAGAGTCCTCTTAAGAAGAGCTTTTTATGTCTAGCAGAGAACTTAGGATCTTATCATACAAGTGATACAGAGACACTGAAAGATTTTAAGTAGGGGAGTGGCAGGATCAGATTTTTATGTTAAAAAGATTACTGCTTTTTTAAAAAAACAGGATTACTGTTGGCTGAGGGGGATTGGAGGAAGGAGAAGCAGAGAGACCTCTGAAGGCTACTGCAGTATTTCCAGTAAGAACTGGTTTAGGATTGTACTAAGATGATAGTGGAAAGAAAGAGAAGATATTTATGGAGCAGAATAAGCAAAAGCAAGTGAATAGTTTATGTGGTTTAGAATTTCAGGCTTATTTATCTTTATTAAATCCCTCTGATATTAAAAAAAAAAAAAAAGGTCTGGCCAAGTACTTAGGTATTTACAATGTTAGATAAACTTGTTAGTCTCCAAACTGAAGAATGTAGCTTTAGCAAGTTTTTGAAAAAAACATGTATAGTATAGAGGTGCAAGATTAAATAAATGGATGAGTACCTGAGAGAGTTTTGTAAGTGACTTGATTTTCTGTCTTAACACCTCACCATATAACACATTAAAAGTCTTACTAGAAAGGAATCAAGAGTACTGACTTTAAAATTTCAGTAGAGAATTCATTAAGTCAAATAGCATTCTATCAATGAGAGATTCAGATATTCTTTTTTTAAAAAAAAAGCTTTATGGAGATATAATTCACATACCATACAATTTGCCTATTTAAAGTATACAGTTCAGTTTTTAGTGTATTCACAGAGTTGTACAACCATCACCACAATCAGTTAAAACATTTCATCATCCCAAAAAGAAACCTATTATCCATTTTTTCCCTTCTTACCGATAGCTCTAGGCAACCACTAATCTGCTTTCTGTCTCTATAAATTTGCCTTTTCTGGATATTTCATGTAAATGGAGTCATGCAACATACGGTTATTGTGACTGGCTTCTATTTTCTTTCTTTTCTTTTTTTTTCTTTTCTTCTTTTTTTTAATCTTTGTTTTTGTTTTTTTGAGACAGTGTTTCTCTCTGTTATCTAGGCTAGAGTGCAGTGACATCATCATACCTCATTGCAGCCTCCAACTTTTGGGCTGGGCTCAAGCAATCCTCCTGCTTCAGCCTCCCAAGTAGCTGGAACTGCAGGTGCATGCCACCATGCCAGCCTGATTTGTCTATTTTTTTGTAGAGACGAGGGTCTCAACATGTTGTCTTGACTGGTTGCTTTGGCTGGTCTTGAACTCCCAGCCTTAAGCAATCCTCTTGCCTTGGGCCTCCCAAACTGCTGGGATTACAGGGATGAGCCACCATGCCTGTGTGACTGGCTTCTTTCTCTTAGCCTAATGTTCTCAAGATTCTTCCATATTGTATCATGCATCAGTACTTCATTCCTTTGTATTGCTGAATAATACTTCATTGTGTGGATATATCAGATTTTATATATCCATTCATCAGTAAATAGCTATTCAAGTTATTTCCACTTTGGGGCTATTATGAATAATAGCTATGAACATTCGGGTACAAGTTTTTGTGCAGACATGTTTTCATTTCTCTAACATATATGACCAAGAATAGGAGTAGAAGTCTACCTAGGAGTAGAATTACTGGGTCATATGATAACTCTTATGTTTAGCTTTTTGAGGAACCCAAATATTCTTAACTTTTCAACATTTGAAGTGGAGTATTTGGATGAGCATTTAAAGTACAGACAGTGTTGTAGTTTCAGTAGGTATATATGGTTTTATCATAGACTAAATTCATTATAGTAATCAACAAACTATTTATAAAGGATACTTAAATTTTTTTTTAACTATTCCAGTGCTCATTTTCAGAGTGGTTTTAATTTTTTTTTTTTTTTTTTTTTTTGAGATAGAGTCTCACTCTTTT
>NW_012150729.1:566869-568255 GCF_000956105.1 Propithecus coquereli | reverse complement strand
ATAATATTGACTTTTATTGAGCCATTTTCCACACTTGTATCTTTAGTTTGAAGAAAATGAAGATATTTTCTTCTATATTCTCTTGGCCAAACTCATAGGAACAAAATACCTAGCAGGAAGTGTTCTAGGCCCTATCTTTATAATAGCTCTGTGAAATAAATGTAATTAATCCCACTTTACTGATTTAGAAACTAAGTCTCAAGGGACATCCTAGCTATGTGCTGAATAATATATTGAAATCATAAAACAAATACAGAGCCATAAAAAGCCAATGTAATTAGCAGCTTCCTGGATAGAATCTGAAGTCCTCCATAATTCAAAGACGGGAAATTGTGACCTAGGATTAGTCAGATACAGCTTTATGCATAAAGCAACTCTTGAGCCTGTACTTGAAGGGATATAGTATTTGGATTATTTGAAGAAAAATCAGAATATGTCTTAGTGGTGTAAATAGCATGAGCAAAGATGAGAAAAGACAAGAATAAACATGACATTTTTAGGAAGTTTGCTCCTAGTCTCTTTAGGTTTCAAGGACCATTAACCAACTAAAGCTAATGTAAAAGGATAGGTATTTGGTAGGCTACAGAGAAGTCTCAGGGAATATAGGAAAATTTAAAAGGTAGGTATAAGGAAAAGAACCTGGGATTAGCCATTCTCTCATCTTCTCTCTCTCAGGGCCACTCAGCTTCTCTGTACATCTGCTCTTCCATGATTTTTTTCCAACTCACTTTTCTTTAACTTGTATATTCTTAGGCCCCTAGCCTTAATTATCTCTCAGCTCAACTTCCCCTATTTCTGTTAGTTAAAAAATGTCTAAATCAGAAAGCTCTGATTTAGATCATAGCATCTTTTAGAGACAACTAACATATATGGATTTCTGGCCTGCCATTGTCTCCTTGGGTCATGGCTGTTTGAGACAGCTTTGACCCCAGGGATGGGGTCATGTAGCCATTGTTAAGGTAAAGGACAAGGATTCCCTCAAGAGCAAGTAGTCCTGTCTGCTGCTGTAGGTAGTCTGTAAAGAGGAATCATGAGTGCAGCACAGGGAAAGGATAATGGGTTATGGACCTTTCTACCTCCTGGGTTGGGGTAGAGGCTGGAACATTCATGAAAACCATCATCATTTAAAAATTACATCAAGCAAAGGTCTTTTTTCTTCCTAGTAGTCTGTCAGTGATGCTGTGTCTTCAAAACCTTTATCTGTCTATCCATTCCCCTTCTCACCCTCTCCTTTTCTCACCCACATTCTCTTACTTCCCCATTCTCCCTAGCTCTTCTTATTTCCTCATCTCTTTCTAAAGACAAGGGAAGATTGGGCAAAAATCTTCAGTTTTCTCAGGGTTAAGAGAAAACAACAGTGACACCAATATATGCCCTAGTGCCCAG
>NW_012150729.1:562010-566104 GCF_000956105.1 Propithecus coquereli | reverse complement strand
TATTTTAAATCTGTACTTAATATTGGATTCTAAGATGGCAATTTATTTTGAGAAGCATTTTACTTTTTCACATTAAATGTTTTTGTATTTTTTGGATTATGAGAAAATATGTAACTTTTAATATAAATATTCCTAATCATTAACAAAATAAGGAATAAATATTTTCCCACTGCATATTTAACTTATTTTCCAAATCTCTGTTTGCTCATCTACACATATCCCCCCATCCACCAAAAGACCACCCCATTTCCTGAATCTCTATAGTTTTATATCATCTTTAATACCTGGTACTGTCATTTAGCTCAATTTCTTGTAAGTAAGGATCTGTTTAACTTGGCTTTGGTTAAGTTTCCACCAGTGCTCCAATCTACTAGACTTTATACCCTTGAGGTAGTGTACTTAACCCAAATGACTTATTCACTATTCACTTATTCACTATTTCCCAAGCATGCTTCATGGTTTAGTAAATTCTTTCTGAAAAGTTGAACATCTGATGTTCCATAAATGGATAAACTTCATATTATTATCACTTGTAGCATCTGGGTGAAATAACTTAGGTGTAGCCTTAATTAGCTGAGTGTAGAGAATAAAAGACTAGTATTTAGGTGTCATACCAGGTGCCCAGCTTATTTAATGTCCCATATTTCTTTTTCATAGACTGGAAAGTTGAGTATATTCCCCTGAGCCCCAGAGGAATTCTAAGAATTTTGTACAACTGCTATCTTCAATGGACTGTGTATAAAAAGTCTAGATTCTGCTAGTGTAGTAGTATGTGTGTATGTGTAAGTGTGTATGTGTAGACACACATATATAGTGTATACATATAGTTGTGATCAACTCTAATATAGCAACTAGTATGATTAGAGATTGTAAAATCTTTTGTGCTTCCCTTTAAAAACCATACATTACTGAGAAGGCAAATAGATAGGTGTTTTTCAAACATCTCTGACCATGACTCAGAATATTTTATTTTTTCATGATTTCACTGTGTGGATTTCATGACCTCTAATGAGTTATGACCCACAGTTTTAAAAATATTGCTGCAACTGGGACTCAAGAGTTCAATAAATAGGAATGATTTAAAATTTTAGGGTTGGTAGCTAGTGTTTCCTGTGTATTATTTATCTTTGCTGATATAAGTTCTGGTATAAAAGGGTAGTGGAATATACCTAGGCTTTAACTTCTTTTTCAGTTCTTGAAAGACATTCGCTGTATAAAGAGTGTCATTAGCATCAGTGGAGGGGCAAAGGAAAACTCATGCAAAGATTTCCTGTTTCTGCTCCTTTTCTGTGGTGCCATCTTTTTTTCCTGTTCAATTTTCTCTCTAAATACATAGAGAACTTATAGCAGGTATATGTTTATGGCCTCTTCTGGCAGTAATAACTGGACCTACAATGTTCTATTTAGAACAGAACTCTTGTGATTTGTACTGGGAATATTTTGGTGGAGACATTTGAGAAGTAGTAAAAGATGTAACAAGACTTATTTGAAGTTATCTTTTGAGTAATTTGCTATTTAAGTTTATAAATAAGCTAAACTCTACTTCAGATAATCTCCAACTGATTTTAAGGAAATTCCCAATATTTTGGTAATGATAAATATACTCTGAAGAAAACATGGTAGCACAATTAATAGTTTCAGTTTTTTCATAGAGCTCACTGCTGATTCGTGTAACTGCACATCAATCTTTCTCAAGAAAACTTAAATAAAATATAACAGTATCTGCCCTAAAGCTGCCAACTCATGGTTTAATAGTTTCAACAGTCTAGTTACTCAGTATGAAACAGGTTTCCTCACTAAGCGATGATTTCAGTGTCTGAGGGAAGAGTATTATCGTTTAGATCAGCAGTGTACAATGGAACTTTCTGTAATGATAATGTGATAGCTATTGAGCACTTGAAATATGTCTAAGGTGACTTTTAAATTTTATTTAATTTTAATTAATTTAAATTTAATTTTCTGTGTGTGGTTAATGGCTACCCTATTGGACAGTGCAGATTTAGATATTACTTTTGGAGAGGGAGGGGGGAAATAGATATTACTTCTCTTTTTTTTTATTTCAGCATATTATGGGGGTACAGATGTTTAGGTTACGTATGTTGCCCTTGCCCCCCCCCAGATATTACTTTTGATACATTGATTTTTGGTTCATCAGAATTGCTTGCTGTCTAATTGAATGCTGACCTCAGACATTGGATGAAATGTCTGGACCTGATTTTGTGTCTAGTTGAAGGTATAACCACACAGAGAAGAACTATTCAAAATGACTCTTAAATAGTGTAGTTTGACTATATATCCCTAGTGGACTATATTCTTTAGATCAGAAGAACTATGTTTTCAGTAACCATATTGTTGTGTTAGTGTTGGTTTTGCTATTCTGAGACTATTAGCTGAATATTATGTCATAAATCAAATGAGTAATTCTGTGTTGAGTGCTGAAAGTGTCAAGATTTTTGGCACATAAACTAAGACTTTTGGCATATCAAAAGCAAGGACTACAGATGTAAAAATTAATATGATACAATAAAAATGCCGTAGTTCTGAATTTGAATTGAAAGTGTTGATGTGATCTCTGTCATTAAAGAATGAAATAGCTGGGTGTAGTGGCTCATGCATGTAATCCCAGCATTTTGGGAGGCCAAGGAGAGAGGATCAGTTGAGACCAGGAGTTTGAGACTAGCCTGGCAACCTTGTCTCTACAAAATAAAAATATTAGCTGTGAGTGATGATGCATGCCTATAGTCTTAGCTACTCAGGAGGCTGAAGCAGGAGGATGGCTTAAGCCCAGGAGTTCTAGGCTGCAGTGAGCTACGATGGCACCATTGCATTCCAGTCTGGGTGACAGAACAAGACCCTTCCTCTGAAAAAGGAGAAAAAGAAAATTTTTAAAGGGGCTGGGCATGGTGGCTCACACCTATAATCCTAGCATTTTGGGAGGCTGAGTCAGGAGGATCACTTGAGGCCAGGAGTTTGAGACCAGCCTGGGCAACAGCAAGACCTTGTCTCTATAAAAATTTTAAAAAATTAGTTGGATGTGGTAGTGTACTCCTGTAGTCCCCGCTACTTGGGAGGCTGAGACAGAAGGATCACTTGAGCCAAGGAGTTTGAGTTTGAGTGAACTATGACGATGCCACTGTACTTTAGCCCAGGCAAGAGTGAGACCCAGTCACCAAAAAACAAAAAAATTTATTTTTCGTGAATTCTTTTCTTTAATTGTAAAATCTGATCATTTTGAAACAGATTTGATAAAATACTAACTCCGATATCAGTATTTTACAACTTAATAGTTATAGCATTGTTGTTTTTCTTGCCATACTTTTGTTTTCTTTTAAAATAAGATGTATTAATTTAAGGCACATAAATAATGAATACATATATTCATTTATTCAACAAATATTTAATAAGCAACTGTTTGGAGCAAAGTACTCTTCTAAGGTTCTCTGGGAAATGTAAGATACTTCAAACATGATTTCTTATTGTTAAGCAAACTAATGCAAGTTCATAAATGTAATACAGGATTAAGTGCAGTAAAAGTGGCAGTGATAAGATACTTTTTAAATTTTGTAGATTTTAGAACTTTGACTTCTCCAAATTGTCAATAGTCATAGCGCTAAGTGTTTGGGATCGATGACTTTCAGCTTGTACAATCAGCTAAACCTTTATGGGTTGTCATTTTGATGAGGGGTTTAAGAACAGGGAGAAGTTGATATGGGGGAGGGAGTGAAGAACATTGTAAGGAGAGGAGAACAACTGGAATTAAGACAAGGATTTGGGAAACTGTGCTGCAAAAACCAGATGATGACGATTAGTTGAGTTTGATTGGAGAATACAAAGAAAGTTCGTTTTGGGAAGTAAGAAAGTCCACTAAGGATTTTGGGATTAATTCTGTTGTTAATATGGGGAATGATGGGAGGGTAGGTATGTGCTATCACAATGATTTTTTCAGAGAATTGGTTCATGGGGAGAAAAGGAACACTTGGATGACAGATCAGAAAAGAGAAAAATGAAAAAAAGGGTTACGATAGTAATAATGGCTATCTCTAGCAACAAGTGCCTAAAATAGATGTTAGAGAATTTTTTTTTTTTTTTTTTTT
>NW_012150729.1:555896-561736 GCF_000956105.1 Propithecus coquereli | reverse complement strand
AGCCTGGTTTCGAACTCCTGAGCTCAAACAATCCGCCCGCCTCGGCCTCCCAGAGAGCTAGTGTTAGAGAATTTTTACTTCTATTATGGTATATGAAAAGGTTTAAAGTAATATGTTTGCTGAAAATTTAAATTTAGAGCCCTAAAATGCTATAAATTTTAACAGAAGACATTCAATAGTCACCAATTATAGAGTTGATTTTCAACCACTAGTATTATACACAGGCAGTCCCCAGGTTATGGATGAGATAGGTTCCTGAGAACATCTTTAGGTCGGATTTGAATGTAATTCAGATTCCTGTTGAACAGCGCATATACAGTAATAATAGTAATAATAACAACAATACTGTAATGGTTCATAGGTGATAATAATGTGGTATAATACTGTAATAATAATAAAAATACCCCTGTACTGTAATAAGTTACAGAAAATATTGTGCTCTTTCTTTTAATTCAAGGAAACAACATAAGAACAAACTCATACAAAAAATTTAGATAGGAGACAGGAAAAATTTCAAAAAAGAATATTAAAAGTTAACACCTAATGTTGCATCAATGCTAGGCTAGGAATATTACACTTATGTTTGTCTTCTAACCAAATCAATAATAACCTTTCCATTTCAATAATTAACCCACTATGCTGCTTGGTAATAATTGATGCTTTCATTGGAGCACTGCCTTTCAAATGTTCCATTATTCTCATTTTATCCTTTATAATTGTTCCCATAGTGGAGCTTCTGAAGCCTAATGCTTTCCCAATGAATGAGGGCATCTGGCCTTTCTCCGAATGCCGGTTTCTACTTTTGTTTCCATTGTAATCATCTTTTTCTTTGCTACAGACTTGCCTGGACTTGCAGTAGACTTTTGCTTTGGAGGCATGATCATAAGGGTAAATACGGGCTCACAAAATCGAATAAAAAAGTTAAGATAAAAGTGATGCTGTGCATAAGCAACCATAAAAACAATGAGACCAGTTGCTAGCATAAAGTTGTTGCACCAAGAAACCACTTATGCCATGCGAGTTTGTTTACATGTGCAGAAGATACTAGTTCCTGAATTAGTAATGTAATTACTTTATTATTAATTATCCTTATGGGGAGCCTTGGGAGTCCATTCATAAGTATGGAATGTTGTAAGTTGGGTCGTCTGTAACCCAGGGACTGCCTGTACTTGCTTACTAGCAGATAGGGACATGTTAAACTAACAGCCATTAGTTTAGAAAGTATTAAACATCAGAAATGTGCACAATTACATAGGTTGGAATGTCTGAAATCACCTTCTAAATCTATAAGCAATTTGGTGAAGTTTCATATTTTCTAAGCCTAGTTATTGATATCAATAGCCAGCTAAAGGAGGGAAAGACATGGAATTAGTGTTGATAGGACTAGGCTACATTTTTTTGTAAGCCTGTTTTCAAAATTATTTTTAAGGTTAATAATCTCCCTAAGACATATTAGACAGGTAAAATTTACGTAAACTTAACAGTAGCCATAAAATAGATTCCTGCAAACTTTTGTTTTTTTGTGGATCTTTATAATAGGTCTTGGAAAAGCTATTTTTTTAAGAAAGTTTTCATTCTGGCCTAATGGGCAAGGCCAGTGATGTCAGAAAGCATGTTACAAGTGCATTTTGTTGCCAGTCTTGCCTGAGAAAAATGGAAGCCGACCAGGGATGCATACTGGAGCTCCAGAGGTTAGCAGTGTGCCAGCCTAAGCACATTTAATGTGTTAAATGTTAATTTCTTTGCGTAGCTCTCTATAGCTTCTGTGACAAGGATTATCAATATCAGCTTTAATATCTTCAAGGTGTACTTCTAATGGTATCAGTCTTGTAGGAATTAATATGAGATGTTAATATAATATTAAGATTTGCTTTAGGTCAGATGGGTCACACCCATGCTATTATAGTAAACTTCCAGGAGGTTAGGCAGATTCTATTGCTATTTTGGACTTCTGTAGTATAAAATTTTATATAAAATGATTGAACCACTTTCTAAGGCCTGGATTAAAAGTGTAGAAGGAGAGATTTCACTACCTTACATGTTTCATCTATGGATTTCATATGTTTTGACCTACATTTTCTCAAAGATTCTTAGTAATAAATAAATTTAGTATTCATAACAACAATTAAAGCATGGATTTTTTTGTATATTCTTTTAGACCCCTAGCATTATGAAATTTTGTCATAAGGGAAAAATAACTTTGTAAGAAGTTAGTTTTTGACATTGACTTTAAAAAAAGAATAGGAGAGAAACAATACAATATAATTCCAAGTTTCAGCTTACTTTCAGGGAATAAATTGATGTTTCTCTGGTTCTTTCCAATTTGAATGCATTTGATGAAAGTTGTATACTTAGTTAAAAATGTCCATTTTTGTCTAGAATTCTATTTTTCTTTGGGTTTATCCAGTTTGACGTTTGCTCAGCTTCTTGAATCTTTAGGTTTTTATGTCTCTAATCAAAAAATGGTTAGTTTTTAGCCATTGTTTCTTCAAGTAATTTTTCACCACCACACCTTTTTTTCTCTCCTTCCAAGATTCTATTGATATGAATGTTAGACCTTTTGTTATTGTCCCACAGGTCTCTGAAGCATTGCTAATTGTTTTTCTATGCTTATTCTCTCGGTTGATCAGATTGGATAATTTCTATTGATCTACCTTCAAGTTAATTGGCTTTTTTGTCTGTCATCTTCATTTTGCTATTGGGTTGATCCAGCGAGTTTTTTATTTCACTTATTACATTTTTCCATTCTAAAATTTCCATTGGTGGTTCTTTATATTTTCTATTTTACTCCTGAGATTTTCTGTTTTTCCATTTGTATCAAGTGTGTTCATGATAAATTGAGTAATCAGCAACTCATTTTTACTACATATTGGACATCAAGAAATAATTTGTTCATGGTATAGTGAGCTATCTATTCATTATTAGGGGAAAGTATAGATGAGAGGAATTTGGCTTTGTGACTTGATCTAGAATCTTTCCTTTTGATTAGTGAATAATATAAGCTAGTCTAAGCCAATAACGCTAAAATAGTTTGCTTCTCAAAATACATGTGATTTTTTTAGTGAAAAATTATTTCTTTTTAGTGTCATCGTAATTTTGTGACTCTTTTGATTAATGGTAACTAGAAAACAAGCTCCAGAATTTGTGACTAATTTATCTCTTTTGGACCATCCCGGACAAATGATTGCGAATCAATTTCCTAAAGTATCTTCAAGGGCAAATTTTATGTCTTTGTGTTCAAGAATCTTTCCTATGCCAAATTTATATTTTAGGGTTATTTCTTCCCCTTAACAAAGTAGAAAATGGGTTTTCCTTACAATTCTTTTTTTGATACATATTCTTATATTTGCACTTTTTTTTTTTTGCAAAATTAGATCATACTGTGTTTATGTCACATATGCTGCCTTTTCACTTAACATTATACCATGAATGTTTCCTTTTGTTAAATAGTATTAGAAAATAAGATTTTTAATAGTTATGTGCTGTTCACTTGAATACATATTTCAGTTTACTTAACCAACTTCCTATTTTGGGGGTTATAGAAATTCTTCTCAGGTTTTGATGGGTCATAAGCCCTTTTAAGTTTTTATATTGTTATTAAGTTTTCTTTTTCTGAGTCTTTATAGGTATTTGAGAAAAAGTAAGAAAAAGCTGAATCCAAGATTGCCCTTTATATGCTTTTTTAAGACCAGAAGTTTTTAAGACCACAACTGTCATTCTGTGGCCTTCTTATTTTTAGCCTGAAAAATCTTCTCTTTTTTTCACTAAAACTTATTTTCTGTCACATTTTAATTGCTTATAGTGCCTGGCATGCTGCTGCTTTTATTTTTACATTTTTAAAACCATATTGTCCAGAACTCAAGATGATCTATGTTCTTCTAATATGATGTTCTAATATTCTAATTAATAGGATATTCTAATATTGTTCTAACTAATATGTATTATAATAAAATGATTTCATATAAAGGAAAAAGTAAGGTCAAATTTTTGTCTCTGACACTTAATACCCTTTACTGTGGCAAATTACTTAACCTTTCTATGTCTGTGTTTCCTCATTTGTGAAAATCATTATTAATAATGATGATAATAATTACACTTAGAATTTGCGTGGTATAATTAAAATAATGAAGTGGAAATACTAGCCCTAGTGCCTGTTGTAAAAAATACTAGGCTGTCAGTAAATAGTGTAGTGATGGTGGTGATTGTAGTCCGAGTTATAAGCAGCAATAATAATACTGTCAATAATAGTAGTATCATGTTTGAAACACATTTTTAGTTTTTTCCACAATGATGTTAAATTGTTGATTAACTTCTAATTCAGTCTGACTAGTCATGTCTTTTTTCACTCTATTTTTTTTGTGTGTATGATTGTCCCAATCTTAACATTTGTGGTGCTTTTGGTCCTGTATATAACTTTGAACTGATTTCTTTTGAATTGTCATGTTTTTCAGTATGTCTAGTTAATTATCAATTTTATTTTGTCTGTTATGGAGTTAAATTCACTAAAATTGTTTCACTGAAAGTTTGTTGAGTGTATTTTTAATTCCTTCCTTATTATTAAATATATATATAAACAAAAACTCAAAAGGATAAATAATAAGACCAGTAGCTCCCTCATCCTAACCTTCAAACTAGTTTTTTACTTCATCAGTTATTTTAGAGAGTTATTGACAAGAATGTCAAGAGAAATAATCATAGTCTTAACTATGAAAAATGTCTTTATAGTTCCCCCTTACGTGTTACATTCAGCTCATTTGGCCAAAAATATTGAGCTATTAAAGAGCACATGCTATGTTTGATGCTAAAGAGGTAGATGGAGGGACTTTGTGGAACCTGTCAATGATTTTTTATTTTATCTTAAATGTAACTGTATTGTTATTGAAGAATTTAAGTAGAAAAATGTCGTCATTTATATTTTTAACAATGATTACTCTATGAAGAGTAGAGTTTAGTAGGGAAGATAGGGGTATTGGGGCAAGTTTGTAAACAAGATGAGTTAGGAATCTTACCAGCAGCCTAGGGATTGGCAAACTTTGTCTTAAAGGATCAAATGATTTTTTAGGTAGACCTTAAGGTTTCTGTCACAACTACCTCAACTCTGCCCTTGGGGTACAAAAGTAATCACAGCTAATACAGAAACAAGTAACACTAAAATAGGAACCCTGACTATAGGCCCTTGCTCTGGGGGAAAACTGTTAGTGACATAGATCAATGTAGTGGCTATGGAGATGGAGAAGGTAGATCAATTTAAGATTAATGTGTAAGTAAAATTGAGATGATTTGGTATTGGATTGGATATAGTAGGTCAGGAAAATGGAAATGTTTGTGCTCATCCCCCTGTAGAGAACTTCAACTCACACTTTACATATGAGATTGGTTTCATAACTTGCCTCCTGGATTAAAGATACCATTATATAAATTTTTCATCTCTTTTGTGTTTACAGTCCCCTAGTCAGATTGCTGCCAATCATTGATATGATTCTATTTATCTCCTGGTTGAATTCTGTATTCTTTTCATAGTCTTCCTTTCTGGCAGGGCCACAGACAAATTCAGTTAGATTTTGCTTGATTTTCATGCCTAGTTTTGGCAGTGGGATCCTAACACTAAGGTCATATGATGGCATGTTACAGAAATAAACTTAGACTGTAGTGAGTGAAATTGTAAAAAGAAGGTAGAAAAGTGAAAACCGTATATGTAGACAATTTTAAGAATCTTAGTTGAAAATGACAGTAGAAAAAAATAAGGTAGCTAAATGAGAATGAGTGGTCAAAGAAAGGGTTTTTGTTGTTTTTAAAGATGGGGGATAACTGAAAAGAATCCAGTAGAAATACAGAAAAGA
>NW_012150729.1:550075-555846 GCF_000956105.1 Propithecus coquereli | reverse complement strand
AAGTTAATTACCAGCGACTGAGGTTGGGCAATGAAGTCTGCGTGCCTGCAGCTGGCAGGGAGGGCCGCCTTCCTTGGAAACCGAGGAGGGAATGAACATAGCAACAGAAAAGAGAGCGGGAGAACAGATGTGGAGCCCGGGGCTGAGGCATGCCCTCCTAAATTACTGCAAATCATAGCCCCAAGGGCCCAGCTGATGTCATGTAAAGGGGCCTTAGCAAGTCCACCCCCTGCGTCTGGGCCCTTACTCTCCTCTTTCAGCTCCTGATGCCCCCAATCCCATGACCCTGCATGTGAGCTCTCACTGATCTCTCTGACCCTCCTCTTCTCTCTCTCCCTCCCTCCCTTTTCAATATGATTGTTCTAATAACGCATGAGAAAAGCAAGCTGCAGAAGGATGGATTTTTATTTTTTTTGAGACAGAGTTTCACTCTGCCGCCCCAGCTAGAGTGCAGTGGCATCATCATAGCTCACAGCAACCTCATACTCCTGGGCTCAAACGATCCTCCTGCCTCAGCCTCCTGAGTAGTTGAGATTATAGGCATGCACCATGACACCAAGCAAATGTTTTCTATTTTTAGTAGAGACAGGGTCTCACTCTTGCTCAGGCTGGTCTTGAACTCCTGACTTCAAGTGATCCTTCCACCTCAGCCTCCCAGAGTGCTGGGATTACAGGCGTGAACCATTGCAACTGGCTGATAAAATATATTATTTACATTAATTGTAAAAACACAAGATCAACGTTGTTTGTGGATGGAAGACCTACCTCTAGCTTCACTGAAGAGAGAGGGAGAAATGGAAGATAAAAATACAGCCTTTGACTGTATATATAAGGTTTATTTTCTTTTAAAATCTTATCTCGTCAGTAGAGCCAAGCACTCTATTCTACAGTTACCTTATTTTGTTCCTATTCTTTTTTTGTTGGTGGTGGTGTTTTATTTTCTTTTAAAAAAATCAAATTAGAAAAGAGAACTGATCATCCACCGGGTGTTTGAAAAGGGAATATTAGATAGATAATAAGATGCATCACTTACAACCTCTCCAGGTAGATGATTGACTGAATTTGTCAGGGTCTGGGTATTTGTGATGTAGAATTAGGAATATGTCCTCCATTAGGGAATAGGATTTAATTTGAAGATAAGTTGTACAATGGCTTGAAATTAGGAATTAAAGACCAGGGAACAGTGAAAGTCCCTGCTAGTTGAAGCTGAGTCCTCAGTGATGATGTCTTGCTCTGGCTGGTCTTGAACTCTTCACCTCAAATAATCCTTCTGCCTTGGCCTCCTAAAGTGCTAGGATTACAGGTGTGAGCCACCATACCTGGCCCTGCAAAGTTTTTTTTTAAAGTCCTGGGACCCTTTCTTCAAATAAAATCTCACATGCGATCACAATATACAAAACATGTAAAAGAAGACCTTTGATCAAAGCAAAGTGGCATGTGGGCCAGAGCTGAACCTCTACTTGAAGGTACTGAAAGTTATCCTAAGACTGGAGCATTTTGAAAGGTAATTTCTAGCAGTAACAAACCATTAGAAATCTTTCTCTTTTTATTGATTTAACTGTCATTAATATAACTACATGGAAAAATATTCAAGTAGTACAAAAAGTATACAGTGAAAAATAATTCCCTCATTCTAGAACCCAATTCCCCCATCCCTTTGCCTAGTAGTAAATATAGTTAGCAGTTTCTTATATATTTTTCCAGAAACATTCAGTGAACATGCAGGAATAAGTATGTATCCCCTCCCCTTTTTTAAATCACAAATGAGATCTTGCTGTTTATATTCTTCCCCATCTTGCTTTTTTCATTTAACGTATTAACCAATATAGATCTACCTCATGCTTTTTGAATACCTGCTCAGTAATCTAATAAAGATTAAAAACTTTAAGTATTCCTTATTGATGGAAATGTATGGTTTAGTCTTTTGCAATTCAGTATTGTGATAAATATTCTTTATTGCCACATGTGTGAGTATATTTCTAAGATAGAGTCCTTTGACAACTTTTGAGTAGGGAAGTGTTAATATTAGACAAACCTGATGTTAGGGTGACCAGGACAAAAAAAAAAAACCAAAAAACATTTTCGCATGGTATTCACAACCTTTTAATCCTCTCTCTGTTCTTTTAGAAGTATTTTCTTTCCCCTGTTATGTTAGCTCTGCTTCTTTTGCATTAAAGAGGAGTTTTTATTTTAGTTCATCAGTTAGATAATACTTAGACTCTTTGCTTCCTGTGCTTCCTAGTGTATGTGGATATTTTACATAGAATAACATGATTTTTCTTTGATACTATATTTTTTTTTCAATCTCTTATGCATTGACTTCAGTTGCTTTCTAGAACTGTCTTAGCTATTCCAATTAAAAATTTAACTGTGGTTCTTAGTTAAGCAAAGGTTTAGGTCTTTTGCTTGTTCTTTGGAGCCCCATTTGTAGACGAAAGGACCAGTTAACCAGGCATTATCTCTCTTTTTATCTTTCTAAGCTTTATATCCGTGTTAGACATTTCTAAGCCTAGTCAATATTTAAATTCATAGACTATATCTACAGTTTAGTTGATCCATGGATGTTAAATCTTGCTCAAATGTTCCCTTAAATTTTTTATATCTTTTTCATATGTCTTAGGATAACATCATCCCCACAGATATCTTATTGCAAAGGAATATTTAATCCTTTGGATAGACAAGGATACTCCCTGTATAAATTATTTACTGAGCAATATGAAAACCAGTGCTTTACTCTTGGATAATTTTCTCATCATTAGGTCTCTTGAGGTATAAATAAGACTAGAGTAAATCTTTAAAAGATTTAACAGAAATCTATAATTTAGCATGATACACATTTAGAGAGAGAATCAAGGCCAATGAGAGAAAGGATAAGGAAAAAACGGAATTAAATTGTTAAATATTTTAATGCAATATGAATTTTTGTTGTGTTTTTTGGTTTGTTGGGGTAGGGGGTTCTTTGTTTTTTAACCACCAAGCTTATAAAATTCTGATAACAACTTGAAAGCTAGTTTAATTCAATCTCATCATTTTTTAAGTAAGGAAACTATTTAGGAATCCAGATCACAGGCTGGAGCACAGAGCACCTAATTGTGAGCAGGCTTCTGTTTGAGGATAAAATAAATTGTTTGTTTACAGTGCTAGTTAAAAGTGTCAAGTGACAAAGGAAATCAATTCATTTAACATATTCATATTTTCAACCACAATATACTATACTTAATTTCTTGAAGTAACTGTTTCTGAAAATGTAGATAAATAAAAATTTTATAAATAGAATCATTTTCTTATGAACGCATTACATTCAGAGAATAATTTTGTCTGCTGTCTAATAAGGTATTTTTGCCGATCTCGTATTTCCCAAAGTCCCTTAGCAGAAAAATTTGTTGCTTGGTTAGTGTTATTATTTTGCTATTTAAGATCCTAAAGTATAATATATTCAATGTTCAGTTGCCTGGAAGTTATCTAAACATGTAGTTACATAAAAGCCTTTGTTAGAACTTTAGAAAATAGTGGACTTGGTAAAAGTCTAACAGTTCTACTGTTAGTGCTTCTACTAAACCCAAAGAAGAAACACAGCGACCATCTCTTATATCCTTCCCAATTATTGTATCTCACTTGAGGTTACATTATAAAGGAAAAGTACAGTTTCACTGAATCTGCTTCTGTGCTTTTAACTCTCACAGAGAATTTTTGTCATTGTTAACAGAGGTAAAACCATTCTTTTAAGAAAATTCTTCTAGGAGAAATATCTATTCATAAGTCTATTCTTGTGTGTAATTTCTGAATCTTCAGTCCATTCTGTAATTGTACTTTTAATACTAAAGTATTAGTGCAACTGAATCATGGGGAGCTGGTCATGTGTACATTTCATAGCCAACATGTCTCACCCTGTTACGTGAATTTGAACAATATTATTAGTAACAATTGATCATTGAATCCTGTTGTAGTACATAAAAATCATCATGCAAGGAAGAAGTGGTCTGTGGTCTGCCATTTTCATAAATTTTGATTTTTGTGTGTTTTCACAATTGTTATAATTATCATTTTAGTAAAATACAACAAATTTATGTTACCCAGTATGAGTGAGCATTATGATATGCATTAATTGCATATCATACCTTATCAGTTTTAAACAAGTTGGACAAAATGTAAATTATTAGAATCTTAGAGATATGCTGACACAAAAGATATATTGAATATAATTTTGTCATTTATTATAGTGATTTTGGGTCATCACAATCGGCTTGAATTATCTTACTATTATAGTTATATAGAATTACTACTTAAAAGAAAGTTTTGGTTAGAGAAATTCCAAATAATGTACTTTTTGATCCTTTAGATCAGAGTTTTTCATCCTTAGCAGTACTAACATTTTGGGCTGGATAATTCTGTTTGGGTGGGGGCTGGGGGATGGCCTGTGCATTGTAGGGTATTTAGTAGCATCTCTGGCCTGCATCTACTCAATGCCATTAGCATCCTGTCAGTTGCGACAATCAAAAATGTCTCCAAAACGTTCCCTGATGGTAGGAGTGGGGAGTGTTACAAAATCATCTCTGGTTGAAAACCACTGCTTTAGATTACGGGGAAGATCTGTAATGAATCAAATCATTTACAATCTTTTCATCTTTTGCACATTTTCTCCTGTTCAGAACAACAAATATGTTTTTCACCATAGTGTTTTATATTAATTTTCAGTTGTAGTTATCTTTATCCTAACTGGTTAACTTTATAAATAAAAAATTCCGAAGTTACACATTAGAAACTGTACTCTTAATGAATGACTTTAAGCTAAAAGATATACCTATTAGATATTTTTCTATAGGAGAGTGTGTTATAGATGAGAAATCATGTTATTATAGTCTGTTCATTTTGATCTCATGATATCTGGGCTCTTTTTGGACACAGAAGAATCGGTTGGTGATGATTTGGAACTCAAAATGGAAGGGGTATTCATAACATGTGGGGTCAGACAAGGGGCTATTATAGGAATGCAAGTGTCAGAAAACTGGAAATAGGTGGTCCCTGGATAGCTGAACTGTTTTTATTTTAATGAATATATTTTCTTAAATGATCTGAATAACTAAGTTTCTATTGATTCTTACATACTATTTAGAAGTATACAAAAAGTTTAAATATGTTTAATTCTTTTGAATAATTTCCCTATTTAATACTGAGAATTAGGGAGGGGAAAGGAGGGAGTGGGAGAAAACCTACCTAATGGGTACAATGAACACTATCTGGGTGATAGGCACACTTATAACCCTGACTCAAACATAACAAAATAGATACATGTAACCAAAAACATTTATACCCCCATAATATTTTGAAATTAAGAAAATTAGTGAAATTAAAAAAATTTTTGAAAAAATTAACATTTTTTTCCTTCTCTTATAGATATGGAGTCTGGAGAACGGTTACCATCCTCAACAGCCTCCTCTACTACACCAACTTCATCTTCTACACCTTCTGTGGCTTCAGCAGTTTCAAAAGGCGGCCTTTCCACTGGAGTTGCTTCACTTAGCTCTACAATCAGCCCATGTGGTGAATATCCCTTTTTTTTAACTCAATTTAGAATGCCATTCTTTTAATAATCTGTATTCATCATGTTTTATTGAGCTCTGAATAAAATGTTTTCATGACCCCCATTGACCTGTTGAGCAATGGCTAGATTAATTTCTTTGCTTTTTCTGAATTTTACACTGGGGTACAACTGGTTATTCCATGCTTATTCAAAATTCTCTTTGAGAGTTTAATCTTAATATCTTAATTTA
>NW_012150729.1:534401-549375 GCF_000956105.1 Propithecus coquereli | reverse complement strand
TTACAAAATAACTAAAAATATAGTGTTATATTTTTTAAAAAAATCAGTGTAACCTCTCTTCTCCTGCACCCTGTGTACAATGTTCATCAAGTAATTTAACAACTTCATTGACATGTCCCTTATGTATAACATGATGGCTGGACTCTAATGTCCATTGATGATATGCTGTGCTCAAAACTATAGTGATGCCATGGTTGGCTTTTTCCTTAGATTACTTTGTCTAAATGGTTGTACACAGTTGTACTTTTGTAATTATTCTTTCCTGTTTTTTGTGACTCTTCTTCCTCTTTCCTTTGTTATCAGCTCATTTCAATATATTCTTCTAATCTACTGTCTTACGTTGTATTTATTTCTGAATCAGTCTTTAACATGCATAGTTTCTAGAGAAATGTCTTTTTTTACACTGAAAGTTTCAATAGCATCCTTGAGTACAGAGCCTTGAGTTTCTGAACACCTTATTCTCACTAAGTTTTCTTAATTAATAACACTGGAATTGCTTGCAATTCTGATTAGGTATTTGTTGGACACTATTTTTTGTTTGTTAGTGGTGGTTGGGAGTTGCAAAAGGGATGGAGTATGCTGAGTTGCTGAATAACGTTGGAAATCTTGTCTAGAAAGGAATTCGTTTTTATTATTATTTCCTAATAAAGAGTGTAGAGTTTTTATATTGAGATGCTTATGTTGAATGAAAGTATAGTTTATTTCTATTTATTCAGAAATTTATCATCTATTAACACTTATTTTTAGTACCTACAGCATGAGTTTTTTCACTTTTAGGTAAAATCATTTTCTGTTTTTACCTTTCATAGTATTGTGGTTCATGCTTAAAAAAAGCCTTGCATTCCCCTCTAACACATAGATTACTTAAGAAAATGCTCAGTTGTCCTCCATAACTCAGTTTATTTTATTTTCCTATGTTCATTTGCTTGATTCATTTGGCCTATTATCTGATAATTCTATTTTTAAAATAAAATCATAGAGCGATATCGCCTCAATTTTTTTGATAGAGACAACAAAACAGAATTTTCATCTTTAAAATGTCACGACCTCACTAGTTCTTTAATGAGCCCTTTGTGGTCATTCTATTATTTTAAAGTTATTTTATTTTAGAGAAACAGTTATTTATTTTCTGTCATCTTCATTAATGGTGTGTCTATAGGAATTCCTCTGAGTTATCAAGGATTTAATTCAAGCCTTTTGAACTTTGAATGATTAACTACTTTCTATAGAATCAACACCTTGTCAAGATCTGTGATTATACTTACTTACAAATTAGCCTTTTGCCATTATGAATGCTGACAGAAGACATGAGACTCCTTGATGAGAGATTTTGTTGTTTATGGCACAGCAAACAGCATAAGCATCATGTTGGCATTGGTTCTCTATGTCCAAGTCCCATAGGGGCGGTATGAAAAGGCCCCGTTGGATCCTGTGCACATAGTGGGTTTATATTATAGCTGAAGAATGCTGAACTTGAAGAATTCACTGCATTTTATAGTAAATGAAAGCAAGCCTACTCTTTGTCTATAGGGGGGAGATATTGCCTCATCCTTCAAGATTACTCCTGAGAAATAGCCTGGTTAAAGAATAATCAGGGCCTTGCATTCTTAGCATATACAGCAATAACATGCAGGGACGATTAGGGCCTCTAACAAACATACCCTTAGTTTTATTACAATAACTTGAATAGAAAGTAACACTACATGTAATCCTAGCACTCGGAGAGCCTAAGGTGGGAGGATGCTTGAGGTCAGGAGTTCAAGACCAGGTGAGCAAGAGTGAAACCCCCGTCTCTACTAAAAATAGAAAAGAAGTTAGCTGGGCATGGTGGTGTGCACCTGTAGTCCCCACTACTCAGGAGGCTGAGTCAGGGGGATCGCTTGAGCCCAGGAGTTTGAGGTCGCAGTGAGTTACAATGATGCCACTGCACTCTACCCAGGGTGACAGTGTGAGACTCTGTCTCAAAAAAGAAAAAAGAAAATAACACTGCAGTAAAAATTGATTAATCGAAAGCTATCTGCATATATGGGTTTTATTGATCTTATTAGAAGAGTACTATTTCTTTTCCCTTAAGGAATGTTTTAAAAAAAAACCCACCTACTCCTAAAAAATAATTTGGGACATCTTTCAGTAAATGTATAGGCAAATAAGCAAAAACAATGAACTAAAATGTCGAAAGATAGGATCTAGAAAATAAAAAGGTCTTAGCTAAAGAAAGCTGCAGATATTGAACAAAAAACTCAACTAGCTATTAATAGCTGCTAAGAATAAAAGGAAAACATAAAGGGTTACATGGCTCATATTACCCTGGTGCTAATAAGTATATCAGTTTCTCAGAAAAAAAACAAACTTTTTTCTGGCCCTGAGCGACATGGGGACTATGCCATCAAAGCTTTTATATAAAAGGACAAATGATGCACAATATTCTATATGCCAGTTTCACAGGTATTCAAAAACTATTCCACGTATTGGTTCTGGGTAAAAGCTAAAAGAATAGTATTTAAGCATAGCTCCACAAATAAACTTTACAGAGTGAAGTTGTTTGAGATTTGTGGTCATTTGATCTAATACAAAGATAGAACTTTGAGAAATTTCAATGATAGTTAAGCTATGCCATAGACCAGTGGTTTTCAACTCATTTTGGAAGTAGAACCCTTCAAACAAAAGCTTACACAAATCCAGAATATATAAAACTGGTAAACTATTTAAAATTTCTCTGGTTAAAGCTAGACTATGTCTCCTTTTCTTTTAAAAATTAAAGGTACTGACTTACATATGTATGTTACTTTCAGACTTCTTACAGAAGTGTGCCAAATCATGGCATATTGAGGAAATTGCAAAGTGATTGGCAAGACATCAGTTTTTAGGGTATATGTCAGTTATGACATGATTAACTATTAGTAGAAAAGCATGGCAAATAAATACACCATCCCATACATAGGCAGTCCTGGGATGGGGTACTGTCATCACAGACCTGGACTCCTTCTAATTTACATTCTGTCTTCAGAAGTATGGGACTTTCATGCTCACATGTGTATCTCATGGCTGTAAGAGGGCTGATCTACCTACACCGCTTCCCTCCAGGAAGAAAGGAGGGGAGGGGAAGGCAAAAGTTGCATGGAAGCTTATTTTGACCCCTTTTACCACCTGCTTTGGGCTGCATTCCCAAGCAACCCAACTCCGGGAAGACTCGGGCCCGGGGCGCCAGGGGCCGCTACCGGCCTCACACCATCCATGGGCCCTCTTGAACTCTCTCTTCAATTTTGATGCCTTTTAAAGAGCTTTCCTAGAAGCCCCACCCAGAGAGTTTCACGTAAATTTCTTTCATCAGAACTGTGTGACTGGTAATCTCAGCTTCAGCATACGCCAGGTAAAATAGATTTTAGCTTAGCGTATTGAATTAAATAGGGATTCTATTAGTAAGGAAGAAGAAAGAATGTATTGTCAGTCTCTGCTGTGGCTAACAAAGAGGCACAGAAGGACAGAAAGGAGGTCAAGTTGAGGAATAGGCCAAGGTCAGATCATTTAGAACTTCATGTGTCATGTTTAGGAATTGAGGCAGTATAATGTAATGTATTAAAAGCAAAGACTTTGCAGGCAGAAGGCCCTGAAATTGAATCTCGGCTTGTCCACATATTAGCTGTGTGAATTTGGTTAAATTACCTTTTTCTGAAGTTCAGTTGCCTCATCTATAAAATAGGTATAACATACCTGCATTGCAACATTACAGGGATGAATAAGATAATGCCTGACATATAGTAGATGCCTAGTAAATTGTAACCATATTTTTATTCATAATGACAGACAATGCTGTTACTAATGTCATTATACATGGATCCTGATGGATATAAGCATACATTTCCGAAAATGTCTTCAACTTGTTGTAGTCCCAGTTTATTTTCCCACCAGCTGTGTATTAGAATTCCTGATGTTTATCATTCATCCTAATATTTGTCATTGTCAGACTTTTTGAGTTTTGTTGGTGAGTAACATGAAGTAGTGTTTTATTGAGGTACCTTTTTATAATTTTTAGCTTTTTGGATTTCTTCTTTTTTGAAATGCCTATTTAGGGCTTTGGTACGTATTTCTAATGGGTTGTGTACCTTAGAGATTTATGAGTTCTTTTTATATACTAGATGGGGGTTCTCTTTTTAATTTTATGTGTGGGAGATACTTTTTCCTAGTCTATGGTATGTTTTTAATTCTACATTGTCTTTCGATGAATAGAACTTCCAATTTTAATATAGTCTAATTTATCAATTTTTTTGTTTATGCTTTCATGTCTTATTTAAGAAACCCTCCTTTACCTCCAAACTTATGCATATATTTTGAAAATTTCATTTCTTACCCTAGTCCATTTGGGCTGCAATAGACAGGGTAATATATAAACAATAGAAATTTATTGCTCACAGTTCTTGGAGCTGGGAAGTCCAAGATCAAGGCACTAGTAGATTTGGTGTCTGGTGAGGTCTTGTTCTCTGCTTCAAAAAAGATGGTGCCTTCTTGCCATGTCCTCACATGGTTGAAAAGGGGCCAAAATAGCTCCCTTCAACCTCTTTTATAAGGGTACTAATCTCAGTCATGAGGACAGAGCCCTCATAAATTAGCCACTTCCCAAAGGCCTTACCTTTTAATACTATCACATTGGGTATTAAGTTCCAACATTTGAATTTTGGGGGTACAGACCATAGCACCATTCAGAGCATAGCACCTCTCATTTAGTGTTACTTTGAAAAGTACATGGTTATCAGATATCAGGCCAGTATGACAGACTGAATTTGCTTTTTGTTTTGGGGGGGTTTTTTAAATTTTTTTTAATTTTTATTTTTGTTTTTCTTTTTCATTCAGTGGAGATGGGGTCTCACTGTGCTCAGGCTGGTGTTGAATCCCAGAGCTCCAGCTATCCTCCCGCCTCAGCCTCCCAGAGTGCTAGGATATGCTTTTTTTTTTTAAGTTCTATTGCATAGCATGGTGAATATAGTTAATATTAGACTATTATACATTTAAAAATTGCTAAGAAAGTAAACTTCAAATGTTCTCACCACCAAAAATGTTAAATATTTAAGATGATGTATATGTTAAATAGCTTGATTAAATTATTTTTCATTGTATTTATGGATTATAGTATCACTTTGTACCCTATCAATTTATATAAATTCTCAATTTACAATAAAAACTTAGGGCCAGATGTACATCCAAAGTGATTTTCTTATATATTTTAAAAATACAATACAATGCATATGCCATATAATATGTAACTCCACACACCACTAGTGTTGTAGCACCCTGCATTCAAATATATTTACATTTTTGGACTGAAATGCATGATATTTCATACAGTATGAGATAAACAAAGGCTATAAATATCTTCAAAAACCACTTTGTTTCTATCCATATATCTTTTTAAATGTTAAAATATAAAGGTTAACTGGCTCAAAATATTGTAAGAATACAAGAATGAAATGAAGATTATTTGGGAGAAATGTTTTGTCACCATTATCTAGAATTCTTTTTGTTTTTTAATCAAAGTTCAACTTTAAAGAATTTGTACATTTTGAGTTTCAGAATATTTAAACATTAATATACTTAAGAATTTTAATATGTGAGCCAATAATTTGAGTATTACTTTAATTTACAGTTATTTTGGTGATGTTCTCTTTGGTTATCATACTCCGTTATTACTGATATTAAATTACTCATAAGAACTATTGAATTCACTACCAGTTTTGATGATTAGTCATACTTTGCAGGATGTGTATTAGAGGATGGTTTTGTAAAATTATGCTTATAATTTTAAAAACTAGAGACAAAAGTTTGAAGACATGTTACAACAAATTTGTGTAGCATTGAAAGATTAAAGACATTTTTAGGACACAAAAAAGCAACATGTGGAGTTTTACTGCAAGCAATCTTGATTTTTAAGACATTGAATTCTTTAGCATACTTATGCCTTACAATTATTTTATTTTAATTTGGTTTCTGGACTTTGCCTTGGTGATAGGAGATTTTGTTCACTGGTAGTTTGGGTTCAGGATTCAGTATTTATACTATTTCAGATATTTTATGGGGGAAAGAACTCTTATTGTTCACTAATATTGATAGACACTTATAGTTACCATGCCTTTTTATTGACGCCCTGGAATTTATGTACTGCTTTTAATCACTTTTATATGTATTGGCTAGTAGAATTTGAAAAGCTCTGATGAAAATTATTCAGTTTATAATTTAAGTCAAGAATTTAGGTATTGCAGATGTATATTAATTTTCTTTATGCAAAATGTGCACACTATTACCTATCTTAGAAACTAAAAAAAATTTATGTTCATAATATTGAAACTATGTTTGAATGTTAATATCTGCTAAAAAGGAATAATTGTGCTCTTCTAAAAGTATCATCATTTTATGTTATAATTTATCAGTTTGCAAATGTTTTCTCTGAGCAAAACTTAAAAGTTTTAATCAAGACAGATTTTTATCTGCTGATATATTAGGTATATTAATGTAGGCAAAATTTACTTCTCCAGGAGTGGACCATTCTATAATAATATCCAAATAATTTATTTTAATAGTCATAAGGTTGAAAGAGCCTGTTTGACTTGTGTTGTATTTTGTGTAAGAAGATACCATTCTGCTTTTTTATTAATACAGAATATGCTTTGTTTTAAATGCAATTATAGGATTCACAGAGCCATCATTAGTCTGTGATCAAAAATCCCCTTGTAAACAGTAGCTTGAAATTTTAAGATAGTTGAAGACTTAAGGGCATTGTCCTGGCAATGGAATGAAGGGTGTAATCAAAATGTTTCCCCCTGCTGTATAAAAAGATTAAAGCTACAACATAGGCATCATTACATTGACTTCTAACTGCCCAATGAGCTTGTAGTAACATTGTGAATGACTTTTGCAATTGGAACAGAGGAAACATGAGATATAATATCTTTAATCATTTAAAGAATGATCCTGGTTATTCTAGCCTTTTCAAAGAAGAAGAATTGAAAACTGCTATTTTGGAGTTGCCTATAGCAGGTATTATGAAGTGTTGTCTCTGCCAACTGATAACAGTTTGCTTTGTGTAATGTTTTGTAAAGAGTAAAAATGATTAAGAAATGGCTCTTTCCTTCAGAACCTTATACTCTAGTAATGGAAGGATAAAAAACAGATTGTGGATAATATATCATGAATGTTCAAAGGAGGCCCCAAACATATTTGTCTGGGAGATTCAGGAGTACTTCTTGGGTAATACATTTTTGAGATGGTTAGTAAGGAATAGATAATATTATTAAGGGCAAAAGTTGAAGAGCATGTTATGTAGGCTTGGAGGTTCTGAAGTGGAAGAAATAATGTGACCAAAAATACAACAGTGGGACACATTTGTTAAGTACCTATTGTGTTTCAGATTATGCTAGGTGTTGGGGATACTAAAATGAATAAGATTCAGTTTTTGCCTCAAAGAGCTAAAAATCCTTGTTTAGAATTCATCTGAGACCTGGCGCAGTGGCTCACGCCTGTAATCCTAGCGCTCTGGGAGGCCAAGGCGGGTGGATCGCTCAAGGTGAGGAGTTCGAGACCAGCCTGAGCAAGAGCGAGACCCCGTCTCTACTAAAAATAGAAAGAAATTATCTGGACAACTAAAAATATATATATATATAAAAAATTAGCTGGGCATGGTGGTGCATGCCTATAGTCCCAGCTACTTGGGAGGCTGAGGCAGGAGGATCGCTTGAGTCCAGGAGTTTGAGGTTGCTGTGAGCTAGGCTGACGCCACGGCACTCTAGCAAGGGCAACAGAGCCAGACTCTGTCTCAAAAAAAAAAGAATTCATCTGCACAGAGGTGATCGTTAAAACAGTGGAAGCACATGAAATATTGAAGGAGAAAGTATAGAGTAAAAAAAGGAGATAGCTGGACAGAATCTTTAGGAATGCTTACATTTAGGAATAAAAAAGAAAAGAAAATGTGATAAGAATAAGGAGACAGTAGTATTATTGAAAGATTTGTAGTTAAGACGAGGATCAAGAGAGTTATATGACATGGAGCGTAAAGATGAAAATGGGTTTTAATGAGAAAGGAAATCAGAAATATCAGACTTATTAATATACAGAGAGGTTAAGAATGAAAAGAGTGAAGATTAGTGGTATCTGGTGATTAGAAAAACTTTAGTGACTTTACAGACCAAGTGGATGGGAGGCTGGGAGTTTAGCATAAATATTGAAGATTATATGCTCGGAAATGTATGAGTCTAAAAAAAAAAGATTCTGAGAAGTGGAGAGGAGGTAGACATAGCATAGCAGGTATAAGACTTTTCCTTTAAGGTTAACACAGGAGAGATGTTGATGGTATCGAGAGGGAAGGAAATAGATAGGGTAAAGGGATGGCCTTGAGAGAGATCAGAGGTCATGCTGAGAAATAAGGGAATGGAAATGTGGAAACTGTAGTTAAAGAGTGAAACTTAAAGAATTTAATTGCAGGTAAAACTGGTTTTATTAAAAAAATTTTTTAATTAAAAAGAATTTAAGAACTTTGAAGTGGTAGAATTTTGTATGATCAAATCCCACATATGACCTACATAGAATCAAGGAGGAATAAAGGGCCAAGTGGTAATTAAAAAAAAAAAAAATCAGGACCAGAGGTTGATGAAGTAAGGCAAAGGAAACAAGCAAGTGTACTTGCAAGTTTGGGAAAAGACTGAAGATAGCTTCTTGTTCTGATTGAAGGCCTTTGGATTCAGTCCCATGGGTATACCTCTTCTGCTCTAAATAAGTAGTGAATTGATTCATGCAAAAACATTTATTGTACATCTAGTATGTACCAGACACTGTTTTAGGTGTTTGGGGTATGTTACTGAGTCCTGTGTATGATAGTACCAATTTGTTAACTAGCTTGTTTTATATACTGTGGTATAAAAAATAGTCTTGTGCTACTTAAATTATGCCCCAAACATGAGTTCCTTGAGGTCAGGGTTTATGTCTTATTCATCCTTGTATTCTAGTTACTTAGGCATAGCACCTGATGCTTAATAGGTATGTTCAGGAAATGTTTGAGTTACTGAAACTGTTAAATAAAGGACCGAATAATTCTAGAAGATTTTTACATGCAATTACTCTGTGTTTTTTAGAAGGTAGAAGGAAAACAATAGTAAAAATATGTATAGTGTTATAGAGCCTTTTAAAGAGAAAGATGCTTTTTAAAATATCAGTAAGTTTGGAGTCTTGCTATAAAGGCAAAATGTAATAAAATCATGAAATGTGTTATTAAATTATTTCCTTTATAGTATAATTTTTCCATATATAACAGAGAAAGTCTCTCCTGTAGGTATTTTTGGTAATGCATGGTATTACTACAGTCATGTAAGGTGGTTCTAGTATTCTTTACTAAATACAAAAGTGAATCTTTTCTCAGCAATGAAGAATAGGCCCTATACATTCACTTGTCACTAGGATGCTTTCCATGCTTTAATTATTTTAACCAAGAATGTTAGAGGAAAGAATAAGAAAATAGAGTAAGGTAGCATTAATTCGAACTCTCATCTCTGCAATATTGCCAGGCATAGATGTAATTCTGTGTACATTTTTTCCCATTTGAATCTGTAATGAATAAAGCTCATATTTTGTTGATATTTTCTGTTCGTTTGCTTCTAGTTGTCATTCTTTTTAGAGTTAAAAGAATTTTTTTGTTATCAAATTATGTACAATCAGTTCTTAATTGTTGCTGCAACAGCGATAATGTCATTTAGTTATTGCTCATGTTTTCTGCTTGTGAGATCCAAGGTTTAGCTCAGTTGCTCCTTCACAATAATAAAATTAGTGTTTTAACTATGCATGTAAGAATGCCAATTCATTAGTTATTATAGAAGTATTTCTATCAGTTTCCAATCCTTGACAATTTCAATTGTTCTGAATTTTTATAATATTTTATATAGTTTAGTTTTGAGTTTACTCTCTGCAAATTTCTTTGTATTAAATCACAGCTAATACATATAATTGATAAATATAATTTAAGAATTATTATTTTGTAAAATATAAATTAAAAATTGATCTAAATTTTCCAAAACTGGAATGTTTAGTTCAACTTGCTTATCAGGAAAATTGATAAAGAAGGAAATGTAACCAATCATAGTATGTCTATTAGTAAAACATTTGATTAAACACATTTGAGTCAAGAAGTTTAATTGATTGGTGAAAACAAGGGATTTTATATGTAATAACAAATGAAAACAAGCACTGGTTTTTAAGATTACAAGCTCATTTTTTAGAGAAACTAGCTGGGTTTCTGAGATTTGCCAAAAAAAAAAAAAATTAACATCTTTCTGGTGATCTATCGCTGATCTTAAAGATAGTGACATTTGGGTACTTTTTTTTTTGCAGTAGAATGCCCTATTTTATTTGGACTCATATTCAATGCTAATGCAGCAGCCCAGAACTCTGGGAACAAAAAAGTTACCAATTTACCAATTTTCTGTTTAGGCTTTGATGAACCAAAACAAAAATTGGCTGACTTAAAAAAGACACCCAAGTTTGTGCCCTTTCCTTATCCACCTACTTCACAGTTTCTTTGTGGGCTTCCTCGTAAGGACACTTTGAGGATCTTCCATGGGAGATTTAGTTATTGCTTTGTTGTAATGGAAACACTAACCTGAATCAGAACTTTTTCTTATAAGCTCATACAAGACATACTTGATGAAATTTATTCAAATCTTATTCATTTAAAGTCATTCAAATCTGCCTATTTCTTTTTTTTTTTTTTTTTTTTTGAGACAGAGTCTCACTGTGTTGCCCTGGCTGGAGTGCCATGACATCATCCTAGCTCACAGCAACCTCAAACTCCTGGGCTCAAGCGATCCTTCTGCCTCAGCCTCCCGAGTAGCTGGGACTACAGGCATGTGCCACCATGCCCAGCTAATTTTTTCTATATATTTTTAGTTGTCCGATTAATTTCTTTCTATTTTTAGTAGAGACGGGGTCTCGCTCTTGCTCAGGCTGGTCTCGAACTCCTGAGCTCAAACAATCCACCCGCCTTGGCCTCCCAGAGAGCTAGGATTACAGGCGTGAGCCACCGCGCCCGGCCCAAATCTGCCTATTTCAACAAAGAATGTAGCATTGTTTCAGTAAAGAATATAGGATTCATATCAATCTTTGAGAGTACACTCTAACCTTTTTTAGGACTACCCCTTGGTTTTCAGGGAGCAAAAAAGCAAAGAGGAGAGATTTAGTTGATAACTAAATGATAACAAAAAGTATACTTTATTTTTAACTTACATTTTTTTATTTACTTCAGACATACTGTGTTAAAACTAAATTGCATTGCACGGTCAGGGCTGGGATAATATAAATAGGAGATATTAAGGAAGCTTTATTCTGATTTAAAAACAGAGCACACTACTTTTCATACAGTAAATTCTTAAGATAACCTGGAGTTTAGGGTTTGATATTCTATTTTCATAGTAGCAAGCCAGGGTATCTTAGTTATTTCCTGGATATAAATGGAAGATTTTCAAGTATTAAAAAAAATTTCTGCCAAACTCCTACAAAGTATGAAAAATAAGTTGTTTTTGATCATGTAATACTCTGACCTGGGATTATAACAGTATTAGATTCTCTTTAGAGTAAAAGTGGAGGTTGAAAAGTCATACTCACTTGAATTAAATATTGTCTTACTATCGGAAAGTTAAAAATGATTTTTATATTGATAACCACCTGTGAATGCATTTAGAAATATCTTAGTAGGTTTATTAATCAAATCCTTATGCTGTCTCATGCATTGTCTTACTAGGCTAGAATATAATCCCTTTTTGGTATCAAGATACTCTTCTCACCTAAGAAGTACAGTCATGCACCGCATGATGATGTTTCCATCAGTGACACACCACATATGACGGTGGTCCCTTAAGATTATAATACTGTATTTTTACTCTCCCTTTCCTATGTTTAAATACACAAATACCATGTGTTACAAATGCCTACAGTATTCAGTACAGTAACATGTTGTGCAAGTTTGTAGTCTAAGGAGCAATAGGCTATGGAATAGGTGTGTAGTAGGCTATACCTAGGTTTATGTAAATACACTCTATAATGTTTGCACAACAACAAAATAACCTAACAACTCATTTCTCAGAACTTATCCCCGTTAAGCAGTGCATGACTGTGTTAGAGAACAGAGCTTCAATTCTGGCACATGGAAACAGGGATCTCTTTGCCTAGAGTGTATGATAATTTGAGTAATGACTTGGTGACAGATTGTGGACTTATTTCAGTATTTCAATGGTATTCAACTGTAGATTAATAGGATATTTTTATTTTCCTCATAAGTAAAAAATCTTGATAATGTATTAATGTACGTGTATTAACAGAAAATTGGCCTCTCTTTCTCAGGTCAAACTATTTTAATTAGTGAAAATTATTTACTTAAAACATTAGTTCTCAAATCTCAAATTCAAAATAAATAAAGTTATGCCATTCATTTTAATTATTTTTAGAATACTTTCGTATTTCTAGAAACATCTTATTCTATAGGGTTTGAAGAGTAGAAAATGCAGCAGAAAAAATGTAAAATAAAAATTTAATAGATAAGAAATTATTGTAAGTTTTAACTGTGAACGCTGAAATCAGATAAATCTCTCTGTTTTTACAGTACAACTTTAAGTGTGTTTTTTTCCCTCCCAGGACATTTATTCAGAGCAGCTGGGGATCAACCGTTTAACCTGTCCACAGTGTCGAGTGCCTTCCCAATGGTCAGCCACCCAGTCTTTGGTCTACATTCAGCCAGCTCAGGGCATTCAGAATTTGGTGGTTTGGGGACACTTGGTACACCCACAGCCTTAGCCGCACATCCCCAACTAGCATCTTTTCCAGGTAAACATCTGATACAAACAGTGTTCAAGGAAAGGAGGAAAGCTTGAAAATATTCAAGCAGTAATTTGTTTATTAAATTGAACAAAAAAGAATAGTCTAATACCTGTTATATTAAAACTCTTGTGCAAGAATTGGCTTAATTCTATTTATCATTTGAAAAAAAAAACACTGTGTGTTAAGTGGCAGAGCAGTTAATTAGGTATTCAGATATTTAGAAAAATAGGCATCTATAACGGAAGGGAATAATTCAGCAAAGTTTTTTTCATGCTTTCTATTGAAATATAGTACACAAAAAAGTGTACATATTATTAAGTATAAAGTGTGATGAATTTTTCTCAGCTTTATTTGATTTTTTTTTAAATTATTTAACTTATGTTGTGAAACTAAAGTCCAATTTTTTGTTTTTTATTTTTTAAATTTCATTTTAATAGATTTAGTGGGTACAAATGGTTTTTTGTTACATGGATGAATTGTATAGTGGAAAAGTCTAGGCTTTTAGTGTACCCATCACCGAAATGATGTACAGAATGAATATTACTACATTTTTATTTTGGGTTTTCACTTCACTTTGTAAAAAACATGAGCTTGACTCTTAAGTTTCTATATTTTTCTATATTTGATTAAAACAACCATAGAGTTGCACCACTTATGTGGCAAGAAGACCACTATTATCCAAAATTCTACAGATTATAAGGATTCAGAAAGACACCAATTAAAGCTTAATTTAGACAAACACACTTTAATTTGTCTTGATATATTATCTCAAAAGTCTAAACTTGAATGTGTTTC
This sequence comes from Propithecus coquereli, assembly GCF_000956105.1. Classification (NCBI taxonomy): domain Eukaryota; kingdom Metazoa; phylum Chordata; class Mammalia; order Primates; family Indriidae; genus Propithecus; species Propithecus coquereli. The sequence continues at coordinate 535,740 of NW_012150729.1, read as the reverse complement.
CCAGTGATTAATTTTACTTTAATAAATTTAGTGAGGGATGCGTGTTTTAGTGTACATAAAATAGTTTAAGACATTGAAACATAATTCTAGAAACAAATGGATCTGAATTTAAATCTGGCTTTGCCGCTTCGTAGCTATGTGACTTTGCAAGATAATCTGACCCCTCAGCTTTAGTTTTCTCATCTGAAAAACAAGGTTAATAATAATAGTACCTGCCTCATAGTATTCCTGTGAAGATTAAAGAAGATAAGTCATATTTAATGCTAAATACAGTGTCTGACACATGTATTTAGTCTGTACTTGGTAACTATCATTATTATTTTCTTTTGCCCACTTTAGTCGTTAACAAATTGGCAAGTGCTTCTTTAAAAGGAAACAAGTTATCTTGTTTAAACTATATGTAGAAAGGATAGATGGTTAAATGTATATTTCAAGTACTATTTCTTGAGTCAAATTATTCCTTTACTTGAGTTGTCCAGGAGAGGGTATGGCTGGGGGTAGGGGGGAAGAATAATATGAGTAGACAGTTAAAGTCTTAAATTAAATCTTAACATTTCCTTTAAAAATATTAATAGGAACTTATTTATTTTCTAGCATGGTTACTTAGCAAGATAAGCATTCCATAGATATTTACTGAAGTATAAGATTGTTGAATAAAAATAGAAATAGATAATAATATAGTTACTGATATCTTAAATTTTTATTGTTTTATTATAGTTTATTAAACTATTGCTTTTGAACATTTCAAAACCATAATGTAATTACCGTATTATGAAAATGAAATATTTCTGCACTAGAATGATGATTAACAAGTATTAAAAATTAACTCATCTGGATTTCGATAATGTTGATACTTTGACTGTATAGAAAAAAATTTAAAAACTTCCCCAGCCTACATAAATTATTCACTTAATTCATTTAATGTACAGAGTTCTTGGAGCATCTACTATGTTCTGTGCACTAAGCCAGTTACTAAAGGAATACACTAACATAGTATATTTTATGTTGCTTATAGTTTTTAGGAGATGATTAAACATGCAATTTTAAGACAGAGTGTTTAATGATAAAAGTATGCCTATATGAGCATAATTTTTTGCCAAATGGGCAGAGACTGTGCCTGGTTTTCAAGGATTCATTTTGCTTAAGTTGTAGATTTGGTGCAATAACTTAAATATAAATAAATTCTCTATAATTGGCTTTATTCAGAAGGGTAACCAAATTGCCAAACTTTTAAAATCACCCAATAAATAAATGGGGACATATAGGGAAAACATTACTAGAAATTTTTTTTTTTTTTTTTGAGACAGAGTCTCACCGTATTGCCCGGGCTAGAGTGCCG